>NC_136274.1:66796699-66949699 GCF_964187855.1 Myxine glutinosa | reverse complement strand
AAATCAACCAGACAAACAAAATATATAAAAAGAGGGAGCGAAAGACAAGATGGGGAGAGAAGGGGAAGCACACAAACACAACATTTGAGAGCAGGGAGAAGCTGTTTTAAAGACCTGGTGGGAGGAGTGGGATTGAATGGAGTGTGGGAGTTTGTTCCAGAGGCGGAGAAAAGAGGAATGAAAGAGTGAAGGTGAGCAGAGAGCCGAGATTTCGGCAGTTTAACCATCAGAGGGTTTGCTGGCAGATCTTGTGCGACCTGCAGGAATACTTGGGCGACAAAGCACAGAGAGAGCTGGGGGAGCAAGGCCAGAGAGGAGTCGGTAGAAGACAGAAAGACCACCTACCTGTCTGCGGTGAGTGAGTGAAAGGCCCTCGGAGATAGCTTCATCACGGGAGATTCCAATGATTCTGAAAGCTTTGGTTTCAACAGCATGAAGCCGAGATAGGTGTGAGGCAGGAGCACCGGCCCATAGGGGAGAACAGTATTCCATTGAGCTGCAGATGAAAGCCTTGTATGTGGTGAGGAGCTCAGGTGTGCCGAGGAAGGATCCGCACGACGGGAGGATGCCCAGTCGGCGACTGGCTTTGGAGGCCAGCTTGGAAATGTGGTTTTCCAAAGAAAGATCGTGGCAGATAGTGAGACCCAAAAAGCTTGCGCGACAGAACTTCTTGGAGAGGATTGTTGACAAAGTAGATAGGAGGGTTGTCCAGTCGATCTTTTCGGAGAGACATAGTAAGAGTGTGGGATTTGTCAGGATTGAAAGACATGTTCCACTTGTTTGACCAGTCTGTGATTTTGTCCAGGTCTTCAGAGAGTGAAGAGGCTGCAGACTGCCGATCTGAGGGAAGAGGAATGGAGCAGCAGAGAGTGGAGTCATCAGCAAAGAGATAGAGAGGATTTTCCAGAGAGTCGGATGAGATCATTGATAAAGACCAGAAAAAGCACAGGGCCCAAACAACAGCCTTGGGAACTCCAGCCTGAACAGGAAGGGGAGATGAGAGAAATCCATTCAGGGCCACACGTTGCTACAACCAGAGAGGAAGTCCGCAAGCCATGCATGGAGATTTCCATGGATACCATAGGAGGAGAGTTTGGTGAGCAGAGCTGGGTGCCAGACCGTATCGAAGGCACGTGATATGTCAAGGGAGACGGCTCTGATTTCCTGTTTGGCATTGTGGACCTCCATCCATTGTTGAGACAGCAGAAGCAGCATGTCCAGAGTAGAATGACCTGGTCTGAATCCAAATTGATGATCGGAGATCAAGCCATTGGAGAAGAGGAAAGATTTGATATCCGAAGCAATGATGGATTCCATGACTTTGCTGATAATTGGGAGCAGGCTGATTGGTCTGTAGCTTGCAAGGATCTGTTTTGCACCTTTTTTGTGTTAAAGCGGTAATGTTTGCTGATTTCCAGGATGCTGGCAGATGACCTTGAGCAAAAGAGAGGGTGAAAAGAACAGAGAGAGGGGTGAGATAGAGCGGCAGAGCAGGATTTTAGGACCCGTGGGCTAATGCCGTCTGGTCCAGTTGCAGAATCAGAGTCGAGGTTTGACAAAAACTCCTCCACCTCGTCAGGAGAGAAGGACACAGAGTCCAGGAGCAGTTGAGTTCGACTGGGTAAGGTGAGAACAGAGAGAGATGGGTTTGGGACACAAGATTTTGAGGCAAACACGGAGTTGAGGCATTCGGCTTTGTCACGTGTGGTGTCAACTGTGTAGCCATTTGAGGTAATGGAGGGGATGGAGTGGGAACAAACACCAGAACGGATTTGACCAGACACCACCAGGATTTGGAGGAAAGAGACAGGCTTGAGAGTTCATTCTTGAGTGTGGAGAGATAGTGCTTCCTGGCACTCCTCAGGTAGACACACACTTGTTCCGAGCTTTGTGAGAAGGAACTGAGATTGCCTACAGTTGGATTAGCCTTCCAAGAGGCAAAGGCAAGTTGTTTCAGGGCAACTGCCCAACCACAAGATTCAGTGTACCATGGACGGGAGGAGCGTAAGACAACTGAAGACGAGATGGGATAAATCTGTGCATGAGAGAGAGCAGTTTACTTTGGAAGAATTCCCAGGAAGAATTGATGTCAGAGGGCAGTGGAGATGGGAGACCAGTCCAGATGATTGATGGCTGCTTGAAGACCGTGCCAGTCGGCCTGAGAGTGAAATGCCAGACTCGGCGACGCTGAGGAGGCTCTCTGAGAATGGCCAGAGAGATGTCCACTTTAACAAGCACATGATCAGAATAACCGATTGGGGCAGAAGAAGATCAGCAAACATTATCAGGGAAGTTTGTCATAATCAAGTCTAGAAGAGAAGATACACCATTGGCTGAGATCCGGGTCGGGAAATTGACAGATTGTGTCAATCCCAGTGAGTCGCAGAAGTCCTTTGCTGAGGTGCCATGGCTGGTGAGAGATGAACCCTCCACAACCCAGCCAGCTGGCATGATGACAGTTGAAATCGCCACATATGAGGAAGAGAGAGTTGGGATGAGTGGATAGAAGTTGGTCCATGTTGTCAGACAGTGAAATGTAAATGGAGTCATCACTGTTTGGAGGACGGTGCAGAACACATATGAACAAAAGGTGGGAGCGGAGAGGAAGCCGTAGCCAGAGGTACTCCTGGGGGTGAAGTGGAGACGAGGGCAGTGCAAGGAGAGTGAGGAAGAGAGTTTTTGATAAGAGATAGCCACCCCACCACCAGGACGAGGCTCAGGTCTATCATACCGGAGGAGGGAGTAACCAGGAAGAGATATTAAGGAATCAGAGACATCTTGAAGGAGGAAAGTTTCTGTTAAGCAGATCAAGTCTGGATTGTCAGAAGCAACCTGTATGGAGAGATCAGTCAGGTTTGAGCGAAGGCCCCGGATGTTTGAGGTCCAATACCGTTAATGAAGAGAGAGGGGGAGCATCGGGTACAGGACAGGGGAGGGGAGATGTCGGGTAAGATGACGGATGAGAGGGGGAGGTAGGGAGAGCAGTTGATAGTGTGTCAGAGATTACAGAAGAGTTACAAGAAAAGGAAGGATGAGGAGAACGAAAGGTTTGATGGTGAAGGGATGAGGCACAGTGAGGGGTTGTTTGAGGGGGGACAGAGGCAAGTAGAAGGTTGGGGGAGGTGGAGGTATGAGGTGGAGGTATGAGATAGAAGGGAGACGAAGTGGGGAGGAGGCAGCTTTGAGGAGGAGGAGGGGGAGGGAGAATTGGAGAGAATGGTGTGGGGGTGAGTTTTGAAGGGGAGGAGTGAGGAGGGAGTTTAGGAGGGGAGGGCAAGGGGAGAGTTTAGGAGGGGAGGGGCAAGGGGGGAGTTTAGATGGGAGTGGGAGGGGCAAGGGGGAGTTTAGGAGGGGAGGGGCAAGGGGGGAGTTTAGGAGTGGAGGGGGAAGGGGGGAGTTTAGGAAGAGGTGTAGGGGCAAGGGGGGTGGGGATTTTGGAGGGGAGAGGGCAAGAGGGGAGTTTAGAAATGGGATGATTAATGAAAGACGAACATTGATAACAAATTGGGTTTATTGTGATTTTCAAGTTAGCAATCCGATTAAGAACGATGGAGGAAGGATGGAAAGAATGTGAATTTAGAGCATGCAGTGATTTTAGAGTTATAAGGGATTGAATTTATTTTTTTTGAAGTAGAGTGAGTTGGAGAGGAAATTGAAAGAAGCCTTTTGAATATGAAGAAAAACAGCATGTTGTAATATACCACTGAATAAAACACTGAAGGGGAAGTTTAAACATATTTAAATAATATTTAAACAGAACCGTGAACAATCTTAAATGCACAAAATTCCGACGGTGGGAGGCCGAGAGGGACCACCACGAGTCACGTGAACAGAGCAAAAGGTGGATGGCAAGGAGATAATGGGGGCGGGGCGAACAGCACACCTGGACAGAAGTACAGGATGAGACAACAGCACACGTGGAGAAAGGAAAAATAAATGATTTTGGTTATTTTTTGAGCGTCATGTCGGCATAAATTGGTGGAGAAAAAACAAATAATGATAACGTCATCGGTCACGTGGTTCGGCCGCCATATTTGTTTTAACACATAAGCCTTAAAAACCACTGAAAATACATCCTGGCAAGGGTTTGCAATCTCCGATTGCTCTTTTTCTTGTTACTTTTGTTATTAGAAGTGGCCTTGGAAAAATGCCACAATCTCTATATATAAAGGAGGAGTGTCTGTGTGTGTGTGTGTCTGTCTGGATGTCCGCTTATAACTCAAGAACTACACATCGGAGAAAAGTTTTAGACGCAGATTCGGAATCAGCATAAAATCCTGGTGGTTATAGGCTACTCTGTATTTTAATATCAATGGTTTAAAAAACCGCGCCAGCTGCAATTCCATGGTGTAGTTTTGTGGCGACGCTATTGCCCCTTTCCGATCCCGCGGTTGCGCATACGTACAGTATACTGTACGTACATATTTATATATTTTTAATGTGCTTTTTATTGTATTTTAAATTGTTTTTTAGCTTCTTTTATTGTTAATTTATGTACTGTTGTATTTATTTTAAATTTATTTTTAAGGAAAACAAATGTTTTCACGTCCGTGGGAGTGACGCAAAGTCGCACATAATGACAAAATGCGCGCCATTTTTTCGCGCCAAGAACGAATAAACGGTAGTTGAGATTTTATTCGAATTCGAATTCCATTAAATTTCAACTGTTGGAAACAATAATTATTTCAACTGTTGGAAATTGAAATAATTATTGTTTCCAACAGTTGAAATTTAATGGAATTCGAATTCGAATAAAATCTCAACTAAAAAAAAAACATCGCGTTTTAAAATTATGACGTCATCAGCGTATTTTGGAACGTTAATTTTTCAACTTGCCAACAATGACTTCCGACTTCCGGGTTCGGAATGCGGGACCAATGCCATTTGACAGGGAATAAAAAATAAATGCGACATTCAATTGACGACAATGACTTCCGACTTGACTCCCCCCCCTCCCCCCTCCCCACTCCACCCTCCTCCCCCTCCCCCCTTGCCTCCTCCCCCTACCCCCCTCCCCTTCCCCGCTCCCCCCTCCCAACTCCACTCCCCCCTCCCCTCCCTTCCCCCCATGGCCCTCCCTTTCCCCCCTACCCCCTCCCCTCTCCCCTACCCCCTCCCCTTATCTCCCTCCCCCTTGCCTCCTCCCCCTCCTCCCCTCCCCACCCCCCCCTCTTCTCTCCTCTCCTCCTCCCCCTCCCCCTCTTCCCCCCCCTCCCCCTCCCCCCTCCCCCCTCTTCTCCCCTCCCCCTCCCTCTCCCACCCCTACCCCCTCCCCCTCCCCCCTACCCCCTCCCCTCTCTCCCCTCCCCTCCTTGCCCCTCCCCTCCCCTCACCCCCCTCTTCTCTCCTCTCCTCCTCCCCCCTCTTCTCCCCTCCCCCCTCTTCTCCCCTCCCCCCTCTTCTCCCCTCCCCCCACCCCTCTCCTCCCCTCCTCCCCCGTTCCCCCTCCCCTCCCCTTCCCTCCTCCCTCCCCTCCCCTTCCCCCATCCGGCAATGCCGGGTACTTCCCATGGCCAGCTGTACGTGGGCTGCTCGAGGGTTGGAAAACCAAGCAATCTTTATGTCTTGGCACCAAGTAAGAAAACCAGAAATGTTGTATACCAAGAGGTTTTGAGAAATTGACAATTGACAAAACGTCATGTAGGAAATGTACTGTGATATTGCTCTAAAATATGCATGTTCTTTTCATCATATATTTGTATTATTCTTATTCAACCCGGGCGAAGCCGGGTACCTCAGCTAGTAAGCTAATATACCTTAAACCCAGCTTTCACCCAAGACGGACAGCCACCTTTGGGAGGGGGGCAAATGAAGTCGCTCCCAACCTCCGTCGTCTGACCCTTAGTCTTATTGTCAAGTTTGGTTGTGATTGGATAGGTAATGACCAAATGCATCGCGGTCAGACAGACAGACACCGAGTTGTGTTATTTTTAATATCGGATGTAATGATTTCCACCTATTCCCCCCCTCACTAACAGTTGTTTCTAGATGTTGGAGTTTGGTTTTGATGCTGCTCACTACAAGAGCAAATCGAGTCAACTATTCGTAGTTTATTTTATGAGGAAGGGTGGGGCCTTATTACCTCCACCACCAAAGGTGGATGGAGGTTATGTTTTCACCCATGTCTGTCTGTCTGTTTGTCTGTCTGTCTGTCTGTCCGTTTGTGAACAAGATATTTCAAAAAGTTGTGGAGGGATTCGGACGGAATTTGGCAGAGATGTAGTGTATGTGACAAGGACGAAATGATTAGATTTTGGTGAAGATCCGGATTCGGATCCGGCAACTAGAAT
The DNA here is from genome assembly GCF_964187855.1 of Myxine glutinosa. Classification (NCBI taxonomy): domain Eukaryota; kingdom Metazoa; phylum Chordata; class Myxini; order Myxiniformes; family Myxinidae; genus Myxine; species Myxine glutinosa. Next base: position 66,943,409 of record NC_136274.1, on the reverse strand, counting down.
TTTAAAAGTGATTCTTCACCATTGGGAGACGGGGCCAAAAAGATACAACAACACAACAAGCATTTTAAGGCCATTTTCCCTGCTAGAGCGGGGGTTAGCCTTCGATACATAGCAGGATATCTCAAAAAGTTGTGGACGGATTTGGACGAAACTTGGTGGACCAGTTGGGTGTCCGACAACGACAAACACATTCGATTTTGGTGAGGATCTGAATATGGTATTCGGATATGAGAATTATTTAATTAACAAGTGATTCTTCACACCTTTTGGAGATAGGGCCAAAAACGATACATAACAGGATATCTCAAAACGTTGTGGACGGATTTGGACGAAACTTGGTGGACAGGTTGGGTGTCCGACAAGGACAAACACATTCGATTTTGGTGAGGATCTGAATATGGATTCGGATATGAGAATTATTTAATTAACAAGTGATTCTACACCCTTTTGGAGATAGGGCCAAAAACGATACATAACAGGATATCTCAAAACGTTGTGGACGGATTTGGACGAAACTTGGTGGACAGGTTGGGTGTCTGACAAGGACGATTCGATTCTATTTTGGTGAAGATCTGAATGTGTATTCGGATATGAGAATTATTTAGATTTTTACGTGATTCTTCACGATTGAGTGATATGGCCAACCAGGCGGAGGTATGCTCTCTACAAAGTGTCGTTCTCGTTCAAACTGTAATTACAATTACCCTTTTACCTCTTATTATGTGTGGAATGAATCATCATCCACATTGAACCTTAATCACGATTGGCGTGCGCGAGCGCAACCGAACCAAGCGCAGTTTGCCGATATTACAAGGTGTTCAATTACCGTGTCGGAAACGGAAAACAATCATTCAGCCTCGTGTCATTATCTTGTGACATTTCATGTGAAACAGGTAACCACCGCTTATAAAATCATTCACTTGATAAAAAAACAAAAAAAAACAATCATTTAAACAGCAAGCGGCGCCTGCACCTGGGCTGCTGTCGCGCTCGAAGTTCACGTCACTCGGATCCCGAAGGAATTATTTCGGGGAAGATGCGATGATAGCATTTCTCAGCACGCATGTCAAAGATCTTTTTGGGAAGCGATTCACAATACAAAGTGTAATTTGTCAGTGTTGTATATCGTCCCTGGAGGGAGAAGAAAAAAAAAAAAATGACCACCTGCCTGGTAAATTGGCACCTGCAGACACACCTTTAGAAGCCTCGCACAAAGCCGTTTTAAAAATGTGAAATCCTGTGATATCCGATTCCTCTCCGTCCTCATCCTCATCAGCCTCTCTCGGATGGATCTGCTACCGTCATGAGACTTGCAAACTTGGACTCTGTGCTGAGATTTGCCTTTTTCATGGACAGGTATTCATGGACACCTCTCGGGTTCCACGTTACCAGCATCATACATTATGTCGATGTTTCATGACATTTAAATGATTTATAGAAAAGTGCTTCTTGGGTTCTGCTTCAGGATTCCTTCACCGCCATTCCATGCTGTTTGCTCTCAGACGCGGTTTTATGCTCGTTCTGGAATAGTCATGTTTAGTCGTTTTGTTGGTGTTAATTTGTCAATGTAATGTATTCGCAGCTTTCGAGTACCTTTGTGTTTGTGTGTGTTGTGTGCTGGGTTTGTGTGTCCGCATCCCCACCATGTTGTCGTGTGGACCTCATTTACCTCATTTGCTGATTTCCTCTCCTTCTTTTGTTCCCGTTTGTTCGTCCCCCTTATTTCTGCCCCACTGTTACATTATTCCCTCTGCAGCGACACTCTGTCATGGGCCTTGATACCAGAGGGATAAAAAAAGCTATTATGGGTTATATTACAAGAATAGCATGATGGTTATACAAATTATAGAGATCCTGCCATTCTTGCTCACTATCTTATAAATGTCTTCCTTTCACACACCCCCCCCCCCCCCTCTCTCCCATAAGCCAACACTTCTCTCTATTTCTCTCTCTCCAGACACACACACAAACACACACACACACACACACACACACCCACCCAATGCAGACACACACAATGCAGACACACAGAACGAATACACACATACCCCAAACACACACACACACACATTCACAAACAAGAAACACACACACACACACACACACACACAACAATCACACACACACAAACATACACACATACACCAATCACACACACACACAAACACACTCACACATGCACAAACACATATACATACACACACACACGCACACACACACACACACACACACACACACAAACACACATAAACACACACACACATACACACACACAAACACTAAGCAAACACACAAAAACACTAAGCACACACACACACACATAAACACACACACACACACATATATACACACACACACACACACATAAACACACACACACACACACATAAACACACACACACATACACACACATAAACACACACACATACAAGCACGCACACAGGCGCGCACATTAACATACACACACACACACACACACACACACACACACACACACACACACAAGCACGCACACAGGCGCGCACATTAACACACACAAACACACACATAAACACAAACACACACATAAACACAAACACACACACAAACACACACACATACACATACACACACACACACACGCACGCACACAGGCGCGCATGTACATGTACAAATACATGTACATGTACATGTACGCATAACATGTACAAACATTATACCTTCTTGCTCTTCCCCCCTGTGCGTTGCTTCTGTACCGCACTGGTGCCTTATAAGATTCACCATGTACGATGAACGATTTTGACATGAAATATGATCGAATGGGTGTTTATATCGCGAAACCTGTTAAACACATCCAAATAAACACCCATCTTGATAAGTATGTAGAAAACAACAAATAATTCCGGTACTCGGAGTGTTTCTGTTAAAACATCCGATTGATATTTCAGCCCCGAGGACAAGCTCGTGGGAACACGCAAGGGAAACATGGACATAATGAAGAAGCAAAAACGAACGAGTGTGAAATTGAAGAGCAATACGGAGGTGCTGAGTAAATGTTTATTTCATGGAATGGAATCCTTAGGAATTCCAAGCCTCTCACTTCCATGAATTTGAATGCAAGCTGTGGTGGAAGGTGTGACGTCAAACCTCCAAAGATGGTCCTTTGGGGAAAGAGAAAACATAAGCGACAAATTTTCAAAATTCTTGAACCAAGAGAAAATAATTGTATTTTCTATTTTCATTATAAACCCGATATAATGTGAGGAATTAATGGAGAGGCCATGATGCTCCTCGGTGGCTTCATGCCACTTTTGTTGTAACATAGTAAAGTGGTAATGACATCAGGATAATTATCATAATCTTTCTGCTGCACATTCGAGCAGTGCCTGGTAATATGTTTGGTAAATAGGGTCGAACCTCATGGTGTGCGAGTTTGTGAGTGCGTGGTATAGATTCGGGTGTGAGCAAACAAATGGAAAAACGGTGCTTATGTGTGTGTGTGTGTGTGTGTGTGTGTGTGTGTGTGTGTGTGTGTGTGTGTGTTTGTATGTGTGTTTCTGCATGTGTGCGATTGTGGGTTTGTGTGTGTGTGTGTGTGTGTGTGTGTGTGTGTGTGTGTTTGTATGTGTATGTGTGTGTGCATGTGTGTGTGTTTATATGTGTGTTTGTGCATGTGTGCGATTGTGGGTTTGTGTGTGTGTGTGTGTGTTTTCAGGAACAGCTTCGTTCTATGTCGGTGTTATTTGGCGATTGTTTTGTGCATTTGTTTGTGACATATTTGGTGCCCCTCTTCTACTCCGAGGTATTTGTATGATGCTTCGTTTTGTAACTGCTGTATTGTTGTTTCAAGATCAATTTTTATGTTGTCTGTCTTTTTATCTATTTTTTGTTTTTATATTTAATCATATATTTTTTATGTTGTCTGCAATCTTCTTAAAGCTATTGGTGTAGTGTTCTTGGGCATATAATGAATAAGTTCTTATCATGAATCATTCCCCATCCTAGTTGGGCTGAGCTCTTCTTTGCCATTCCAGTGATCCTTCTTTGTCTAGTCCCAATCTGTCCAACTCTTTCTTTTTTTCCCCTGCTCTTTTGTCTTTCTCCCAGTTATCACTATATATCGCAAACGTTGTTTTGCAAACTGCAAACTTTTTGGAAGTTTTTTGCAAGTTGAATGAGAGATACCTTTTTTGGTTTGTTGTGTTCACGCTTGTACACAAATTGTAATCGGTAGTCAGTTGAGATTTTCACGTACTCTGCTAATATCTTGGTAATAGGTCACGATTCATGGACCAAGTTGTGAAGTTTTGTTTTGCAGGTTTGGTGAGACATCAACTCGTGTGCATTAAACTGTGTGTCCCGTCTCCCCGCATTAGTTGGTGGATGTTAATGATGCCACGGTGTCCTTAGCGAAGAATCGGAGAGTTATCACCAGCACCCTGAACAAATCATAAATTCCTGCTCAAATGTACATGGGATCTGCATCAGCGGAAACACCAGAGCCGACTTAGCTTGTGATGTGGCTCACTGCCATTTGCTGCATACGTGGGAAGAAGAAGAGGAAGAAGAAGAAGTAGAGGCAGAATAAGAAGATAAAGAAGTAGAAGGACAGAGGAATAGTGTGTCAGATCCTGGAAGCCTCTATTATCTGTGGAGCCTGAACACGGACATCTGGTGACCACGGGAAATCCAGTCTCATGGTGACCATCTTCCTGTGCCGGTTTCACACCCATACATGTGAGTTTATCCAAGCTGTATTCACAAAGTTGATCAACATTTAGGAGCTCCTTAATGGACAATTTGAGCAGTGGATCTTCTTGATGACAAAATTCATCCAAGGTGAACGACCACTACTTTTAACGGCCCCAATTATTGCCACCCTATGTATGGGTCGATTGGGGAACGTTTTTGGCCCTCGTGTTCCACGAATTGGCTGGCTCGATCTGACGGTTGACTAAAGGTAGTAGGAATTAGTAATTTTGTTCAGTGTGTCAGTGATAAATCACCTCCTCTTCACTACAGCCACCAGGGATCTTTAACATCCACTAATGACCCAAATCCTCTGGTTTAACGTCCATCTGAAGGGGATGGCACACACATTCATGCCCCGCACTGCCAGTGAAACATCAGTATGAGAGTTAGACGGCTCAGAGGCGAGCACACAAACCTCTAAGGGCCTAACACTATCCAACCAGCCCTGATGTATTCCCCAAAGTGTACAAGAAAACTTGTACGTTGATCCGTAAAAAACAAGCCATGAAAAACTTGCTTATTCATTTATTTAGCTCACAAGATGTGTCCAATGGAATCAAACATGGCAGTTCAATAACGCTCGACATGCGGACTGCAATGAAATCACCTCGCTGTCGCTTTGATATTTTCCTTCCGTGCAATTTTACATCCAAAAGCGATTTATTCAACCATAGTGGCGTCTTAAGCTATGGAAACGAGCGGATTGATACGCGCTCCCCTTGCTGCCCTTTCTCCGGAATGCCGATCCAAGCTGTATCTGTATTCCCAAGTAGAGAGGCCACACTCAGCTCCGCAGTTTAACGTCTTGTGTTGGATCATCATCATGTTTATGTAACGGTGATGTACACCCTAAAGATTCCTTGCAATCAGCAGACGTTCACGTCCCTAGCCACAAAGTGGCCTCGTTGGCACTTCCATTCGAATTCGATCCCACCAGAAATAAAACTCAACAAAACAACTCCAAGGACGGCGGACTTTCAAGTCCTTATATGTCCAATATTCTACAAGTTGTAAAAAAAAAAGTTTTCCTTTGCACATAATTTGCATGGAAAGAGGAAAATAATATCAGAAGCGTGATGCGAGTGTGCGAGCTGGATTAGTCTCATGAGACTGTGGAGTAATTACATCGCGGACTCCGAGGATCGTTTTACTGCAGGCCCGGCTAATAAGAGTGGCCTTGCTAACACGTCGGGCTTCCTCAAGGGAGTTGATTATTGGTTTTTAAGAACTTCGACAATAGGTATTAATAAACCCGAGGTGTTATTGGTTGAGAGAAAGGATGAAGAGCTTTTATTGGATAGATGCGTGGTTTGCCTCTGTCTGGTTCCCATCTGAACGTTTAGAACCTGAGGCTGGAATTTCAGGCTCAAATCCCATGTACTGTGAACTGTTTCCCCCGATGTCCTCTAAACTAGTAAGTTCACTGCAGGACCAAGGCCTCCTTCAGTCCACGTTGAGGGGTGTAGGGCCTCTCCGCCACGTGCCCTGACTGCGGTTTGGTGAGAGCGAGCCTCTGTCTGGTTCCCATCTGAACGCTTTGAACCTGAAGCTGGAATTTCAGGCTCAAATCCCATGTGCTGTGAACTGTTTCCCCCCAATGTCCTCTAAACTAGTAAGTTCAATGCAGGACCAAGGCCTCCTTCAATCCACGTTGAGGGGTGTTGGGCCTCTCCGCGACGTGCCCTGACTGCGGTTTAGCAAGAGCAAGACTCTGTCTCGTTCCCATCTGAACGCTTTGAACCTGAAGCTGGAATTTCAGGCTCAAATCCCATGTGCTGTGAACTGTTTCCCCCGATGTCCTCAAAACTAGTAAGTTCCCTGCAGGACCAAGGCGCCCTGCTGTCCACGTTGAGGGGTGTTGGGCCTCTCCACCACGTGCCCTGACTGCGGTTCAGCGAGAGCAAGCCTCTGTCTGGTTCCCATCTGAACACTTTGAACCTGAAGCTGGAATTTCAGGCTCAAATCCCATGTGCTGTGAACTGTTTCCCCCGATGTCCTCTAAACTAGTAAGTTCACTGCAGGACCAAGACCTCCTTCAGTCCACGTTGAGGGGTGTTGGGCCTCTCCGCCACGTGCCCTGACTGTGATTTGGCAAGAGCGAGCAGCCGTAGGAATCGAATAAACACCAGCCAGTGGAGAGAGAAACAAGTCTTTTACACCTTTACCAAACAACCAGATCAGAGCAAGGACGAGAGAACGGAAGGAAGAAACAACATGGGATTTTAATCTGGCCTCAAGGAATAGTGAGGGGAAGGGGCTACGATTCAATCAAAGTGTAGGCAGCAGTTTCTGTTACAACTGTTAATATGAAGAAGATTAACAACTAGAGAGTTCATCGAACACACTACCCCGTGTAGTGTTTAAGTACATACTTCAATTTATATAAAATAATAAATTAAAGATCGTTTTAAAAATACGGAAGTTTCGCGCTACTGAAGCAGTCTTACACATCCCACTTGCGCACTGTGAATAAGACGATGTTGAGTCGCAGTTTTAGAGACGGAGTCGCAGTATTGATCACCACATAATGCAGTATCAATTGATACGGTACAAAGTTATATTGGTGGCCTCTTCTTCACCCCGACACTACCTTCTCACAAGCCACGCCCTCTCATGCGATAAAATATCAATATATCACGTGGTTCTTGGAGGCACTATAACTCTATGAAGGATATTTCTGTTCTACAGTGTTGAAGTATATAGAAGAAGAACCACCTTTGGAGGCCATTTTTCCCTGCAGAGCAGGTTGTTCAGGCACCGCGGTCCCCTTTTTGAAGTCATGTTTTATGGCCGGATGTCCTTTCTGCCGCGAACCCTGTTAGTCACCCCTTGCGACACAGAGGAATTACCAGTGAACTGGTACTCAATTTGCAGACCTCGGAAGGATGACAGGCTGAGTCAACCCCCCTGGCGTTAATTCAGCGATCGACCGGGATTCGAACCCAGGATCCCAAGCCGGCACCCTAACCGCTAAGCCAACACCAGGCTCTCGTTGAAGGATATAATTCAAATTAAGTTTAAGTTTTAAAGAGGTTTGATGGCGTATAAATAAATTAATTCTGGGTTTTACCGCCATCTTGCCCAGTTTCTTTCGCATCACATATCTTGGTCGACACCATCCTGTTATGCACAACTGAAGGTGTTGTACATAAATATTCTGTCCTGACATTCTCGAGAAATAAGGAAGGGAAGACATTGGAAAGAGTCAACGACTTCATCTGAGTGGATGATGAGACTACCAAGAGGACATATATCATTGTCTACTCTTCTGATACGGAGAATGCCATTCTTGTCGACAGAAATTAAGATCCCAAGAGAAGAAAATGTGATCAAAGCTCATGCCAGAAAGAAATACAAATATCAAGATCTGATAGGTGACTGTGAAGGCAATGTCTGCCACGTACACGACTTCCTTATTGAAGTTGGCAGTAGATGATTCTACACCACTTCACTTAGCAGATTCTTGATTGCCCCAGGTGCACAGAGGGGAAAAGGAAAGACCATATGAGACATTACAGACAGAACAGCACGAAAGAGTCATCTTCATTATCCGGCTATGTCGGACCCGAAGATATTCCGCCAGGTGCAATTATTACCAGGTAAATAGTATGCTCCGAAGGAAGGGTGACGGTTGAGATGCCTCAAGATCGGTTAACCCACGACTGGTCCAAAGTAGGAGACTTTGGGGGTATAAAAGTAATTAGATGAGTAACCTGGGGATCTACAGAATGGCTTTCCAAGATACCTGTTGCAGAGAGTCGGTGCTGCCGAAACAGTTTACTGGCGAGGGTTATACTGGGTGGTTTGCCGTTGCCTTCCCAGCAGTAGTTAGAGCAGGAATTTGTAATCTGGCCATGTTGGCGGCCACCAACTAACGTCAGCAGATGGGACACCGATTTGACGTCCAACGATGGGTGGCACATACCACCTACCTGTGAGACATCAGGTCGCGGCTGGGATCCCATAGCGGGGTCAGGTTTGAAACCCAGGCTAGACAGCTTGGAGGTGACTGCGTACCTATGGGACAACCTTCCAGCACAGGAGATTCAAGCACACACTAAACGTGCAGTAGTTGCCTTGACACCACTCACTATGACTCCCATTCGTTTGACGAAATACACCGAGGACACTTGCGCATTGTATTCGTAATCATCAGGACGCTCACTGTGCGCCTCCAGAAAACCTTGCAAGTAATTAACATTCTGTGCAAATACCCACGCTCTACCAACAGCAGCCCATTCTCATGCCAGGTCTTTCTTGCAATATGCCATCCAAAAGAAGAACCACCTGTTGGATTCAGATAATGCCCAATACCCGCACACGTCACGTGGCACTAGGGCCCACGAGAGGTCATTTGCTCTCGTGTTCATCTGTGACAGCTTTTCATTTGTGCCCGTGGTTCTGATGGCAATTTATCACTTGAGATAAATCGTCCATCACTCAGCTGTGGTCAGGGAAAGGAATGGAGAGACAACCCGAGCCAACAATGTCCTCGGTGCACAAGTGAAAGCCAAGGCCAAATTATTCAATTTCAGGAAACTCCGCCATAACGCAGAGGACCGTCCTCAGGAGGCTAACACCCCATACATGTCCTGCATGAAAATCACCCGATCATCTCCCTGGCAGGCACGGCGCCCCCTCGCTGGAGCTTGGCATGGGATCCAGCGGCAGATCCAACGACGTTGTGGGCATTCGAGTGCCCAATCAAGAGCTTCCCGCAACGATCATCCTCTGTCTGTCTCTCTCTTAATCAATAAGTATCGAACACAGGGTTCATCAGGTTCCTTCATGTTTATCAATTATGTCTATTTCCACAAATTGCTTCGTATTTCCATGAAGCACATAAGTTAGCTTGCTTGGTGATTAGTTATTGGTTATGGTTGGCTTGCTTGGTGATTAGTTATTGGTTATGGTTGGATTGCTTGGTGATAAGTTATTGGTTAGGGTTGGCTTGCTTGGTGATTAGTTATTGGTTATGGTTAGCTTGCTTGGTGATTAGTTATTGGTTATGGTTGGCTTGCTTGGTGATTAGTTATTGGTTAGGGTTGGCTTGCTTGGTGATTAGTTATTGGTTATGGTTGGCTTGCTTGGTGATTAGTTATTGGTTATGGTTGGCTTGCTTGGTGATTAGTTATTGGTTATGGTTAGCTTGCTTGGTGATTAGTTATTGGTTATGGTTGGCTTGCTTGGTGATTAGTTATTGGTTATGGTGGGCTTGCTTGGTGATTAGTTATTGGGTATGGTTAGCTTGCTTGGTGATTAGTTATTGGGTATGGTTGGCTTGCTTGGTGATCAGTTAATGGTTGGGGTTGGCTTACTTGGTGATTAGTTATTGGTTATGGTTGGCTTGCTTGGTGATTAGTTATTGGTTAGGGTTGGCTTGCTTGGTGATTAGTTATTGGTTATGGTTGGCTTGCTTGGTCATTAGTTATTGGTTAGGGTTGGCTTGATTGGTGATTACTTATTGCGTATGGTTGGCTTGCTTGGTGATTAGTTATTGGTTATGGTTAGCTTGCTTTTTGATTATTTATTGGTTCGGGTTGGCTTGCTTTGTGATTAGTTATTGGTTCGGGTTGGCTTGCTTGGTGATTAGTTATTGGGTATGGTTGGCTTGCTTGGTGATTAGTTATTGGGTATGGTTGGCTTGCTTGGTGATTAATTATTGGTTGTGGTTAGCTTGCTTGGTGATTAGTTATTGGTTATGGTTAGCTTGCTTGGTGATTAGTTATTGGTTCGGGTTGGCTTGCTTTGTGATTAGTTATTGGTTCGGGTTGGCTTGCTTGGTGATTAGTTATTGGGTATGGTTGGCTTGCTTGGTGTTTAGTTATTGGGTATGGTTGGCTTGCTTGGTGATTAATTATTGGTTATGGTTAGCTTGCTTGGTGATTATTTATTGGTTATGGTTAGCTTGCTTGGTGATTAGTTATTGGTGAGGTTTGGCTTGCTTGGTGATTAGTTATTGGTGAGGGTTGGCTTGCTTGCCCATACAAGTATCGGTTTGTCCTCTGTTTACACCAGACTGCGTTCTGATATTAATTGGAAATCTGGGCATATTACGGACACTCCCTTTCAGTGTCAATCAAATGCTATGTCACAGGATCAAGGGCCTTAACCTCATTGCAGGTGCTGAAAGAGGTAGATAAGGTAGAGCCCTGCAGACGAACAGGTTAAGTGACTCCATGCAGAAGCAATATTTTATGGCACATGGTGAACTAGTGCAAATGATCAAATTGACTACCATCAGTATCTAGGCACTGGTGAAAGCGGTGAACAACTGAATTATAAACATTCACCAACGTATCCACTGAGATAGCTGCATACAACTGAACTGTTCAATTTCATTACTTAGTTCTTGAAGTATGGCCGGTATGAAATGGCTGGTTCTTGAAGTATGAAGCCCCGCAAGAAAAATCAGGTGAAGTTAAATGAGGCGAACGTGGGAGGTACTGTAGAAGTCCGCATGGACTTCTGAGTTTATTGAAATGTCCCTCTCTCTCTCTTTGTAAGTGAGTTATTACTTGCATTCTGTTCTAACCTGTTCATACTCTTCTCCTTGCAGGAAAGCACATTAACATGGGTGTTGTTTTATAATACTAATTGTGATGCACAGCAGTATTATATAATCTTTAGAATATGGAATGCAAATAAAGTGGAAAAAACATATACTTAGTGATAACTCCTCCAGTAATCTGCATTATAAAAAAAAAAAAACCACCTTTAGAGGCCATTTTTCCCCGCAAGCGGGGGTTGGCCTTTTTCGGGAACTGCGGTTGTTGTTTTTCGGTCCCCTTTTTGAAGCAATGTTTTACGGCCGGATGCCCTTCCTGACGCCAACCCTTTTTGCCGCCTTTAACGACAAGCAGGGAATTACCAGTGAACTGGTACTCAATTTGCCGACCTCGGAAGGATGACAGGCTGAGTCAACCCCCCTGGCATTAATTCAGCGATTGACCGGGATTCGAACCCAGGATCCTAGGATCCTAAGCCGGCACCCTAGCCGCTAGCCCAACACCAGATCTCACTCCCCTTCTGCACCTTAGATAGCCACAGCCTCGGTGTTTCCCCACAGTATTTTGACATTGCTCATGGCACGTGTAGAACCTGATCCACCAACTTGCAATATTATAAATATATATATGTATATATACAGTCATGTGAAAAAGTAGGTACACCCCATGTAAAGTTTTGACTTTTTCAACATATTTCAACATACAGCTATTTGATCTTCATTTCAACAATATTGATAGATAAAGGTGATATAATATAACAAATAGCATGAAACATTTACATTTTGTAGTCCATTGTATAATTTAAATGAACATAAATGCAAATTTCGCATGTGGAAAAAGTAAGTACACCCCGACAGTAATAATGCAGTAATCTGCATTATGAATTATAGAAATTATGTGATGTGCTTAGATATACTTAAAAGGACTAAGACTTACATTGATATAATCTGTGCAACAATGTTATACAATTTCACTTTAAAGAAACCCTGAAACGATTACTTCCCGACAAATGGAATGTCTGAATTATTTGTCTGAAATTATTATCTTTATGGATTATGCTGAGATGTAAACCAGATGCTTTTTGCGCTTGCTTATCTGAATCCCCGACCTCTTGTTCGAACCCCAGTCACTCATTCGGACACACCAAAGCCCTGAATAATTTATTTGTCTCAACAAAACACTATAAAAGACAAGATGCAGACCAAATCGGCAGAAGACCTGCTCGATATGTCGTTTTGAGTCCGGTTTGAGTACGCCGGCATAGTACTGTTTAACTGTGTTGTAACCTTTATTATATTCGAGTGAGGCTTCTCCTTTGAATTAAAACTTGACATTGTTCTTGAGGTGTGGACATTCTATTTAGTGTACACCCTTCTACAACAGTACTCAACACTTCCTCTTGGACCTATGCACCGTTCTGCTAAATGGTCATCAAGATAAGCCCTGACATCCTGATGGTAATGTGGGGATGCTCCGTCTTGTTGGTAGTAAATTTCTCATCTCAATACAGCTGATGAATGGTGGGCACAATGAATACCTCAAGCATGCAGAAGTACGCTGCAACAGTAACTTTCCCTTCAAAAAAGTATGGTCCTACAATACCCCTGGATGACACACCACACCAGACAAAACTCAGCTCTGCGATCCGGATTATCTTCAATCATTTCATGTAACAATTATGGCACATAAGATTTCCACTTCGCTGTTTTGAGAATCCGGCGTACACTTGCCCTGCTAAGTCCAGTCTCATGAACACATCGCCTTACACCTGTAACACCTTCATATAATTTTTCTCACAAGTTGATGAGCGGCTCTCCAATATTGTTTCTTGCACACATCTTGCACAAAACCGCACGTCTCAAATTCATCACGAATTATTGTAATTGGTATCCGTGATGGAGTTTCCATTGCGAATTCGCGTCTCCCTTGTCTTTGCACTTCACATGCATTTTCCAATTTCCAATACAGTACCACTTCAAAACTACTTTGCGTTGTTCAAACGTCAATAGACATTCTGCCATGTTGTTTATGCTTTCTATTATAGGTATTGTTTAACTGTCGTCTTTGTGACTAACGCCATCTGTTAGGTGTACTGATGCCACACTACATATACAGTTGGACCCGCCATTTGCGGTTCCGCTATTTGCAGGTTTGCATATTCGCAGATGATTAAATGCCACCTTTCTCTCTATTCGCGAAAAAGTGTCCAACAAATTCGCGTTATTTTTCTATTCACGGCTGTGTTCCGCAAAATCTCGTTTTTTTTCTTCTCGCGACCATGTAATTGTAATTGGTATCCGTGATTGCGTCCATGACTTCACGGGTTTTCAGGGGCGCAAAAAAAAAAATTTTTCACGAGCCCGCTAGCTTGACACATTTATAAAACCCATCTTTCACCAGCCATGCATAAAGCAGCTGGACATACGCAAAAAAACATCTGCAAGCCGCGAACTTGATGGTGTTGTGGTTTTTTGTTTCACGGTGCAGTATGGTTAAGCTGGTTAAGCACTTTTAATAAACTGTAAGCGCATCCCTTCAATAAATTGGAAATGGTACCTGGTATTGTAATTTTTTATTTTTTTGTAAGCATTTTTTGTGAAACTGTAATCATGTGAATTTGCAGTCTAAAACATTTTAAACTTTAAAAATTTCCCTCTATGAATTAGGTACGCCGGGAACCAATAACGTATCCTCCTTTTCCCCATTGAAACAATGCCGCAGCATACATTCATGGGATTTTCGTCCACATTCGCAGATTATCGTCGACATTCTTGGGATTTGCCTCACCATTTGTGGGATAACGACATTCGCGGGTTTTGTCTCAACATTTCCGGGACTTTAATCGACCTTCGTGGATTATCATCGACATTCTCGGGATTTGCATCACCATTCACAGATTTTGCCTCGCCATTCGCGGTTTGTTCCTCTCTATTCACAGATTTTCGCAACTTGGGAAGCTATCCCCCTTTTTCCATTGAAACAATGCCCTGCTATTTGCGTTTTCACAATTTTCAGCATTTTCCAGGAACGTATCATCCCCCGCGAATAGTGGGGTCCGACGATATGTGTATATATATATATATATATATATATATATGTATATATATATATATATATATATATATATGTGTGTATATATATATTATATATATGCCTCATTAAGTACTGGTGTATCTTGGACAACCACTACACAAAGCTACCTGCTAAAGTTGTGACAGTTACAGGATACACTGAATCACATCCATCATAATGTTGGCAATTATTTGTTTTTCAAATTTATCATTAATCGTCTCACTCGCATCGTCAATATAATACATCTCGGTTGTTACATCAAAAGTCGTTCATGTTGAGTCTGCAGGGTGCTCGGCTGATGGACCGTAAACCATCATCTCATCAGCAATGAAGCCAAACATGGAAGGATGACCCGCATTAACCGCAACAAGTTGCTCACGAGACAACTGCAGATCAAACTAGAACAGCATCCAGTAGAGCGCATATCTCTGCCAGGCTGAACCATTTACGTTTTGTATACACTGATATGTTACTTAACAAACAAGGGATGCAAAATCGAATTGGCTAGTTCTTGTTGCTTAACCAATCCATCCACCTAGTTTTGTCATAAGTCGTCCGCAACTTTTTGAAATATAATGCTATATATTGTTTTAGCCCTTTCACTCAATGGTGAAGAATCACTTCAAAAAAATCCTAGTAGCCAGATCAGGATCCAGATCTTCACCAAAATCTTATTTCGTGCTCATAACATACCCAAACTCTCCACCAAATTTCATCCGAACCCGTGCATAAGTTTTTGAGATATCCAGTTCACAATCGGACAAATAAACAAACAAACAAGAAATATATCGTGCATGACAATATACTTGTGAAATCCCCAATATATGTTGACATTTGACCTATGTTGACCTTTTAGCTTCAAAAATAATTTGTGGTTGAATTTAGTGATCTGATATGCAAATCCTCTTTAAATTTCATGTAAATCAAATGAAAATTGAGTATTTTAGAAATTCCAACTAAGTTGTTGACCTTTGGCCTATGCTGACATTTTGACCTCAAAATCAATAGGCTTCTTCCGTTTGACCAAATTTACCAATTGGCGAGGTTTCGTAAAGATTGGTTTAAAATTGTGACCTGTGGGCGATTGACATACAAACAGACAGAACAAGCGTTATGCCTAGGTCCCCTGTCGGTGAAGTGATGCGAGTTGACAAAGTGGAAGACGCAGAAAACATGCTATGATATGATATTTCGCTCACAATGTTCAGACATATATATGGTGGCGGCCATCTTGGATTTTGACGTGGCGACCCAATTTTCAATAGCGTTCTTCCTTATGCCTAGATACAGTCGCGCACCAGATTAGAAGTTGGTACTTCGTTTATTTTTCAAGATATTCATCTCACAAGGTTCAGACATACATGGCGGCGGCCATCTTGGATTTTGACGTGGCGACCCAATTTTCAATAGCGGTCTTCCTGAAGCCTAGATACACCCACACACCAAATAAGAAGTTGGTACTTCGCTTATTTTAAAGATATTCATCTCACAAGGTTCAGACATACATGGCGGCGGCCATCTTGAATTTTGACGTGGCGACCCAATTTTAAACAGCGTTCTTGCTTGTGCCTAGATACAACCACACACCAGATTAGAAGTTGGTACTTCGCTTATTTTTCAAGATATTTCGCTCACAAGGTTCAGACATATATATGGTGGCGGCCATCTTGGATTTTGACGTGGCGCCCCAATTTTCAATAGCGTTCTTCCTTATGCCGAGATACACCCACACACCAAATTAGAAGTTGGTACTTCGCTTATTTTTCAAGATATTCATCTCACAAGGTTCAGACATACATGGCATCAGACATACCTGGCGGCGGCCATCTTGGATTTTGACGTGGGTTGCACCCACACACCAAATTCGAATTCGGTCCGCATGCACGCACGCATGCACGCACGCCCGCATGCACGCACGCAAGCACGGACGGACGGACGGACGGACAGACACACGGACGGAGGGGAAAACCATAGTCCCCCTTTCGCTCCGCTGTGCGACGGGGGACAATAACGCACATGACCAACTAATGGTCAACTTTGATTATCCCATGAAAAATCTTCGATTTCCCCAAGAAACAGACAGACAGACAGACAGACAGGGGTGAAAACATAACCTCCATCCACCTTTGGTGGCAGAGATAACAACCATCCTGAGCACAGAATGCTTCGAAACAAAAAGTTAGAAACGTTTATCAAAGCTCTGGTGCTAATATGTGGCTTCACGGAGGCTTTGAGTCTGCAGATGCAAAACTCAAAGATATTCTATTCCTCTTCGTGTGATCAACGTGTGATCAATGGTTGCCATATTTGCCCTAACATATCATCCCATCTCTGGTGGGAAAACCCTTTCTGGAAGCTCACTCACTCCACGACAGGTGGAATTATAATCTAAAAGTCAAATCATTACGTGAACATCATCAACAGCATGGTGAAGTCGTATTGCTCAGTTGCAGAGAAATATGTCCTTGAGAAAGGAGTTAATGGAGTTCAAATAAGGAATGATAAATGGAAGTTCGAGAGCATGCAGCTCCATTAGGACTATTTCAACCATCCTAGCCACCCTCCATTTAGCTGTGAGGGACATCGGCATGAAGTGGACGACTACGGGCAACACCATGAACCCTAACCATCAATCTCGAAGACCGTCGAACATCATCTCAAAAGGGAACGCATTCCTGAGACAGATCGTTAGATGGAACAGACGTGGCTCTTTTTTCAAAAACGAAGAACTGCCGCAGACTAGCTTTCTTCAAATTGGCCAATGAATGGTGTCACGTGGACTGCTTCCACAGATGGGTATCCCGGTGCCTGGAAATGTGGACACGGGTTTTTTGAGCGACAGATCTGGGTAAACATTGTTGATGTCCGACCATGGAATCTGTAGGAAGAGTTGGAATGCCAATTACAGGCCCAAATGCAAAGATCACAAATTCCGAAGTAACCTGTGGAGTAACAGGGTGGGAGGAATGAGGGAGAATTCCACATCCAACCTTTTTAATTACCGGTGACAGATCGTAGAGAAAGGGTTCAGGCAAAGATTATGGATGAGAATCCTACTGGATACGATGTTGATGATGTAAAGGCAAGTGGGTATAACAAACTGTTGTGGTGTTTCCTGACAGTCTTGGGATGGTTTACATATCTGCCTGTTGCCATCATTCCCAGAAAAAACATTTTAAAAAAATTGTTGTGCTATTTTGATGTATGGATGTATGTATGTATGTATGTATGTATGTATGTATGTATGTACAGTCACGTGAAAAAGTAAGTACACCCCATGTAAAGTTTTGACTTTTACAACATATTTCAACACACAGCTATTTGATCTTCATCTATCTATAATTCCATTAATCTCTGTGTGTATGTGTGTATGTGTGTTTGTATGTGTGTTTGTATGTGTGTTTGTATGTGTGTATGTTTGTCTGTGACCGCTGTTTCTCGACAACTACCGGTCCGATATACTTGAAACTTGCCAGGTATATTGCTGGGGACCCGAGGATGTGCCTTTTCAAGGTTTCATATTAATCGGAGAAGTAGTTACCGAGCTATGGCGATTTCTTTACCAAACACTGCAAGCCGTTCGCTTTGGACCAAACCATTGCATGTAAATAGAGGGGGGGGTTCTGTGGTCGTTGCGAATGGACCAAACCATTCATGTAAATAGAGGGGGGGGGGGTTCTGTGGTCGTTACTGCCACGTGGTTTCAAAGATTTTTTTTGTTGTTGTTGTTTGCACGCATGTTTTTTTGCACCCACGTACGGGCACGCCCTAGGATGTTTACACACACACACCCCTACACAAATTTTTTTTTTTTTTTTTTTTTGGCAAGGAACGGGCACCCACGTACGGGCACGTCCTAGCTTATATATAGTACGGGCATGCCCTAGTTTCAACAATATTGATAGATAAAGGTGATATAATATAACAAATATCATGAAACATTTACATTTTGTAGTCCATTGTATAATTTAAATAAACATAAATGCAAATTTCGCATGTGGAAAAAGTAAGTACACCCTTGGTTCTAATAGGTGTTATTGCCCCTTTGGCAGAAACAACCTCAAGTAGGCGTTTCTTATAACTGTCTACCAGTCTCTGACATCAACTGGGAGAAAATTTTGCCCACTCCTCCATGCAGAATTATTTCAGCTGTGCGATGTTTTAGGGGTTTCTTGCATACACAGCTCGTTTCAAATCCCCACACAACATCTCGATGGGATTTAGATCCGGGCATTGACTTGGCCATTCCAGAACCCTCCATTTCTTTCTTTTCAGCCATTCCTTGGTGGATTTCCTGGTATGTTTAGGGTCATTGTCATGTTGCAAGGTCCATCTTCGGTTGAGCTTCAACTTTCCGACAGATGGCCTCACATTATCCTCAAGCACCCTCTGGTACAATGAAGAATTCATCGTGGATTCGATGATGGTGAGCTGCCCAGGCCCTGATGCAGCAAAGCTGCCCCAAACCATAATATTTCCACCACCATGCTTTACAGTTGGTATCAGGTTCTTGTGGTCAAATGCTGTCTTTGGTTTTCGCCAAACATGTCTTCTGTTACTGTGGCCAAATAGCTCTACCTTTGACTCATCTGTCCAGAGCACATTGTTCCAGAAGTGCTGGTCTTTGCCTAGGTGTTCATTGGCAAACTTTTTTCTTTCCCTGATGTTCTTTCTGGACAGCAAAGGTTTCCTCCTGGCACACCTCCTATGTAGATCAAATTTGTGCAGCCTCTTTCTAATGGTAGACTCATGCACTTTGACATCAACAGTGGCAAGAGCTACCTGTAGGTCCCGTGATGACATTCTGGGGTTCTTTGAGACTTATTTCAGCATCTTGCGGTCTGCTCTCGGGCTGAACTTGCTGGGGCGACCTGGCCTGAAAAAGTTGGCAGTTGTTTGGAATCTTCTCCACTTGTAGATGATCTTCTGGACAGTCGAATGATTGATTTCAAATTGTTTGGAGATCTTTTTAAATCCCTTCCCAGACTCGTAGGCACCTATAACCTTCTTTCTGAGGGCCTCAGAGAGCTCTTTTAATCTGGGCATGGTGATGCCGCACACTTCAACAACAAAGAGCAAACCAAACTAAATGTCTGAGGTTTAAATAAGACAGGTTCCTCCAAGATCCTCTCTAACGATGTTCTAATCATTTGCACCTGAGCTGGTGCACCTGATTCTAATTTTAGGTATTTGAAGTAGTGATAAATGTAGGGGTGTACTTACTTTTTCCACATGCGAAATTTGCATTTATGTTTATTTAAATTATACAATGGACTATAAAATGTAAATGTTTCATGATACTTGTTATATTATATCACCTTTATCTATCAATATTGTTGAAATGAAGATCAAATAGCTGTATGTTGAAATATGTTGAAATATGTTGAAAAAGTCAAAACTTTACATGGGGTGTACTTACTTTTTCACGTGACTGTATGTATGTATGTATGTGTATGTATGTGTATGTATGTATATGTATGTATATGTATGTATATGTATGTATATGTATGTATATGTATGTATATGTATGTATATGTGTATGTATTGTTATGAATTTGGGGTAAAAGGGAATATCTAGATTTCGGTAGATCGGCATAGGTAGGTGTCCGGCTGTCGTGACAGGGAACCTCACCTGTAATAAGTTCTGTGTTTAGGCGGTTTGTCAGGGTAAGTGTGTACCTTTGATCATACGAGGATGATCCGGTGATAATCAGTTGTAGGGAATATGCTAACTCCATTGTATGTGAAAACTGTGATCTACCCTTTGCCCCTTATGGCAACGCACTCTTATAGACATTAGATAGGCCCTTAGTACACACTAATTAAATCCCCCCCTCCCCCCCTTACAATGACTGACCGAAAAAACCAACAGGCTGCGGCCGCGCAGTACGCCACCATGGCGACAAACATCGTGCAAGGCAGGCAATAGCCACGCTCAGGAGGGCTCTTGATTGAAGGGGGGGAAGGGCGAACAAGGAGCAGGGCACCAAGCGCTCGGCCAATGAGAGGACACCAATGCGGTGAGAAGATTCAGGAAGGTGAAGGAGCGACACACTGATTGGCCACCGACCGATGACACCTCAGCCAATCAGTGTGGAAGGCGCGAACATTCGGCCAGTCGGTGTGGAGGGCGCGAGGGAGGACGCAACAAGCGACGCGCTGATTGAAGGACAAGCGCCGGTGACGTCAGAAGGTGCGAAAGACCACCAAGAAACAACGCACTAGTTGGGGGAGATAGAGAGTGACGTCATAAGACGATCGATAAAACCACTAGCAAGCCGACATTTTGCCCTCCTTCTCGTTCCTGGTTCCTTCCTGCCCGGACCTCTTCCCTTTGCCTCTTGCCTTCCCTTGACTGTCCCTTCATGTTGGCTGCCTTCCCACTTGGACCTCCCTTCTGCCCTTGATTTCGTTCCCGGTTGGAGTTCGCTTCGAAAGACGGTGGAAAGACATTGGAACGCCGACGATTATCGTCCTCGGCATTCACGTGCGAACGGTGAGTGCACGAGCTGCAGCAGCCGGGAGACCATTGCACGCTCGCTCGCTTGGCGTGAGAGGACTGGTGAACGGGGGGGGGGGGGGGGGGGGAGGGGCAGCGAACGCCAGCAGACGGGGCCGAGCAGTTCACGCTCTGACGAGAGTACCTGGTCGACCCGACGCTACACTGCCAGACACAGATATGACGCACCACAGAACACAACACGACGAACCGTTTATTTTATTACCCTTTCCATTCGTCCTGTATATGAAGTCTGTGTGCGGGATCCCGATTTAGGAACATTATTTATTTACCTTCGCGTCCATTGTTCTCGGGTTCCGTTCAATAAATAATTTATTTTTGTACATTGAATTCAGGTTTTCGTTCGCTTGATTTAATTTCCTGCAGGTTCGAGGGCTGCCATCAGAACCAGAGGTAAGGTACTTCAGCATCCCCTCACCCTCCTCCTCACCCTCCTCACCCTCCTCCCTCCCCGCATGTGTGAACTCTGTCATATTTGAACTGAATGCCTTCCGGAGTTAAAGCTGGCTCAGTTAATCTGTTTCCTTGGTAAAGATTTTAATCGCCAGGAACACGACAGTATATATATTGTCGCGTCGCCAGGGATTAAGATCCCCAGTGACGGATGGCCGATCAGTCCTTAACTCTGAGGTGCATACCCAAAAATATGGCGGTGTTATCTCTTTGGCACGTGCGGGGGAGGGATACTGAGGTCCTTTCCTGAACGGACTGACGTGACGGGGGTTTAACCGAACCCACGCACAAATAAACACACAGGACAATAAATTTAAAGTCAACAAATAATGATTTAATGAAAATAATGCAAGCGGTAAAAAAGGAATGTGCGGTAAAAGTAAAATTCCGAAATGAGGGACCCTCCATACGGACTCGTATACAGAAACAGGGGGAAATAAAATAAAAGAGAAAATTAATGTCGGATGTCATGTAACCACTTAGCTCCGATCTCAACAAGGGTTTGGTGGCATCACAGGTCCCTGCGCAGTCCCTGTGTAGGATGTGTAGTCCCTGCGTGGGAAAACACGTGTTGGCGTGAAGTCATGTCCACAGCCGCCAGCACGAGGCAAACAGGTAAGAGCTCCTCCCTTTGGTCCTTCTCGTTCGGCTGCACCGAGCTCCGACAGTCCCGAACTTCCCAGGAATGCACACGAACCAGACGCAGCGGAGAGGCAGAGGTAACAGCATCCGTTTGCCATGACCAGCATGAGAGAGAGAGCCAACAATGCTGTGAACGTCCGCCACGCAGCCAGTACCAGAGAGAGGGAGAAAATGTGTGCCCACTCCTCACGAATGCCGGAACAGAGAGAGAGAGAGAAATGGCGGTCGCTTCGCTTTTTCTTCCTCCGTTCTCGAAGGTTCCCTCTGAAGCCATGCTCGCTCCAATCACTGAGCGCTGTTAAATCGTCCTTTTGGTCATGGCCTGACAACCATTCTTGACGCCCATCGAGAATGGTAATGTCCGGGTACTGTCGGCGATTATGATGGTTATAATTGTTGTGCTTTGTAATAAAGATGGAGGGAAGACCACGGGAGGGCAAGCACACACTGGGAATATATATTGATGGATCCTATCTAAATAACACTACTTCGCCCCTCGTACAAAGACACATAAACGCTTACATGGACATTTGGCCCTAACTTAGATACATATGGGTTCCTTCTTCGTGACATTCGGGGCACGCTAATCTGTACAATTCTATCTCGATCAAGATATTTCATTACCTACCCCCACATACAGTACGTAACAATATGTATGTATGTGTATGTATGTATGTGTATGTATGTATGTGCATGTATGTATGTATGTATGTATGTGTGTATATGTGTGTGTGTATATGTGTGTGTGTATGTGTGTGTGTATTTGTGTATGTATGTATGTATGTGTATGTGTATGTATGTGTATGTACACTACATGATCAAAAGTATGCGGACACCCCTTCTAATTAGTGGATTTGGCTGATTCAGCCACACCCATTGTTGACAGGTATATATAAACAAGCACACAGCCATGCAATCTCCATAGACGGACATTGGAAGTAGAATGGGCCGTACTGAAGAGCTCAGTGTCTTTCAACGTGGCACCGTCATAGGATGCCACCTTTCCAACAAGTCAGTTGGTCAAATTTCTGCCCTGCTGGAGCTGCCCCGTTCAACTATAAGTGCTGTTATTGTGAAGTGGAAAGGTCTAGGAGCAAAAACAGCTCAGCCGTGAAGTGGTAAGTCACACAAGCTCACAGAACGGGACCGCTTTCGGCTGAAGCGCGTCACGCGTAAAAATCGTCTGTCCTCGGTTGCCACACTCACTACCGAGTTCCAAAATGCCTCTGGAAGCAACGTCAGCAAAACAACTGTTCGTCGGGAGCTTCATTAAATGGGTTTCCATGGCTGAGCACCCGCACACAAGCCTAAGATCACCATGCACAATGCCATGCGTCGGCTGGAGTGGTATAAAGCTCGCCGCCATTGGACTCTGGAGCAGTGGAATCACGCTTCACCATCTGGCAGACCAAAGGACGAATCTGGGTTTGGCAGATACCAGGAGAACGCTACCTGCGTGAATGCATAGTGCCAACTCTAAATTTGGTGGAGGAGGAGTAATGGTCTCAGGCTGTTTTTCATGGTTTGGGCTCGGCCCCTTTGTTCCAGTGAAGGGAAATCTTAATGCTACAGCATACAATGACATTCTAAACGATTGTGTGCTTCCAACTTTGTGGCAACAGTTTGGGGAAGGCCCTTTCCTGTTTCAGCATGACAATGCCCTCGTGCACAAAGCGATGTTCATGCAGAAATGGTTTGTCGAGATCGGTGTGGAAGAACTTGACTGCCCTTCACAGAGCCCTGACCTCAACCCCACCGAACACCTTTGGGATGAATTGGAACGCCGACTGCGAGCCAGGCCTAATCGTCCAACGTCAGTGCCCGACCTCACGAATGCTATTGTGGCTGAATGGAAGCAAATCCAAGCAGCAATGTCCCAACATCTAGTGGAAAGCATTCACAGAAGAGTGGAGGCTGTTACAGCAGCAAAGGGGGGACTAACTCCATATTAATGCCCATGATTTTGGAATGAGATGTTCGATGTTTCGGGTGTCCACATACTTTTGGTCATGTAGTGTATGTATGTGTGTATGTATGTTTGTGTATATGTGTGTGTATGTGTGTATTTGTGTATGTGCATATGTGTATGTATGTATGTGCGTATGTATGTGCGTATGTGTGTATGTATGTGTGTATTGTCGTGCCGCCGCTTTTGATGAAAATCAGGCGGTCATGGAAGCCGATCGCGAAGGCCTTAGCTCTCGAGGCGAAAACTCAATGGCGCACTCAAAGATAGAAAGCTACAGAAAATTGCGCCAGGTGGAGGGGCGGCGCAAGACCCCTGCAGTCTTATCTGTTCTCGGCGTGTCTCCAATACTGCTGCAAATTAAATAAATCACACGGAAAACTGCGTTCAAGTATATACAGAAAATAATACAACGATTTATTAACGGTTGCGAGAACAAAGAAATGCCGCGCTATGATGCTCTAAACCCCCTATATGGAGTACTCCCACTCGACAGACTTATTAAACAAACAACAGGGCAGACGATGAAATGAACAAAGAGGGTGTGTGTGTGTGGTGCGTTCTTAGCTTTGCTCGCTCAGGAGCGTGGCATGGAGATGGTGCAAGCCTCGGACAGCTAGGCCCCGACACGTGGGCGGGAAGGGGGTCTCCCCGACGCGACTCGCACGCCGGCCCCGGTCCTCTCGCCCAGCGACTCTCGAATGCTCGCTCCGTCCGGAGGACCACGGTTCCAGCCGCTGTCGTCTCTGCTCGGCGCTCTGGAGATGGTGGGTGGTTGGCGATGGTACGCGCGAGGCCACAAACGCGGCGAACCTCGGCACAACCGTCGTCCATGCAAGCACACGATCCGATCGCAGGGAAGATGGGAGAGAACAAAGGAAGGAAGGAACGAGAGGGAAATGTCCAGCGCACTTGATCACTGCTGAATTCTCTGAGCTCCCCGAAATGGTGTCTGCTCTGCCTCATGTCCAACTTCGAACTCTCCTTCTTCTCCTTCATGTCGTCACTTCCCTCACGTCCCCGTCCCGCCCTCTCGTGACGTCCATCGGTCCGCCTTCCCGTGACGTCAAAAGATCCGCCCCCTTTCCATCGTGTCTTGGCAGGGCATGTCTCAGCCTGCCCGTTTGTGGTTGGTGTTGTTTTATTGATGTGAAAGGGAAGGGCATTAATTAATGTGGGTGCGCTGGGGGCATGAATTCCTACTGTCCTGGTGCGGTGCCAAAAAGGACATTGGATTGACCACAGAGGTGGGAAAACACACAATGTTACCCTTATCGCCCTGACTACTTAGCACTTCCTGTCCTCGTACAGGAAACACATACGCAATTATCCCGACACACGCCTACACATACTAACTTAAAGGTACATAGTGGGTTCTAGCTATCGTGACATCCCGGAACATTCGACCTACACAGATCTACCTACATTTATGTATTCCTCTACCCCAATATTCATAACAGTATGTATGCATGTATAAAAAGCCCACAAACTCCCACCTCACAATCCCTTATCATAATCTCCACCTGGCTCTCTCTTTATTACATTCTCTGTCTGTTTGCACTTCTTCTTTTTTTCCCTCCACAATTTCTTTTCTGGTCTATTCAATTTTTTTGTGAGGAGAGAGAAACTGTCTTTAAACAATGACCTGCACCAGAGTACCAGGTGGATAATTCTATGAAACGCAAATAGACTGGATCAGATTGTTCTACATTTAATTTGACTTGTAACACTTTGGATTTTATTTCCTCCGTCGCCAAAGGTGGACACGGTTATTAAGGTAGACTCGCTCCGTCTCTTAACTCGGTTATGTTTTTACCCCTGTCTGTTTGTCTGTCTGATAATCTGTGATCAGGATATCTCAAAACGTTGTGGATGGATTCTAACAAAACTTTTTGGACAGGTTGGGTGTGTGACAAGGACAAATTGATTCGATTTTGGTAAAGATCCGGATCTGGATCCGGATACGCAATTTTTGAAATTTTAAAAATGATTCTTCACTGTTGAGAGATTATTTATTTATTTTTATAATATTTTACCTCACCGCTTATAAATGGAAAAGGAGAACAACTTTTATACATGGTCTAGGATCGTGTAAGAGCTAGGACACAGAACAGACCCAGACACAACATAACAAAGGGATCAGCAGAAGAAAGGGGACACGACAATAGCATGACAAGGGAGAAGGTAGACAGAGACGAACAAACAAGGGATGCAGGTAACGATGAGGGTTACAGGAGAATGCAAGGAGTGGACAAGATGTATACATCAGAAATAATTTAAGAGGGGTTGGGGATGGTTTAACAGGTGTAGAAAAGATACTGGCTTTGCATGAGGGATGGCGTAAGATGGCAGTGAATATCTGTCTTGAAGACCTGGAGGGAAGAATTGGATTGAAAAGAATGTGGACGTTGGTTCCACAGGTGGCAAAAGAGAGGAATAAATGAGTGGATGTGAGCAGTGGTTCTGGATTTAGACAGTTTCACTAAGAGGAGGTTGCTGGTGGACCGTGTGTGTCCTTATAATACTTGGAGGGGGGAAAGAGGGCTTGACAGAGCACATAGAGGGCAGAGGGTGTAATACCAGAAATGAGGTGGAAGAAGATAGAGGGACCACCAACCTTGGCGATGGCAAAGTGATAGGCCCATAGACTCAGTTTCATCGCGAGGCATTCCAATGATCTTGAAAGTCTTGGTTTTCATGGCGTCAATCTGAGCAAGATGTGAGGCAGGGGAGCCAGCCCAGAGGGGAGAGCAGTGTTCCATCAAGCTGTGGATGAAAGCTTTGTAGGTGGATATGAGATCAGGTGTGCCAAGGAAGGAATTTGCATGACGGGGGATGCTCAATCGATATCTGGGTTTGGAGGCCAACTTTGAAATGTGGCTTGCCCAAGAGAGATCATGGCTGAGAGTGAGACCCAATAGCTTGAGTGACTGAACCTCTTTGAGGGGGTTGTTGAGAAAATAGATGGAAGGGTTTGTGGAATGGTCATTTCAGAGAGAGAGAGAGAGAGAATGATTGTGTGGGGTTTCTGAGGATTGAAAGACGTGTTCCAAGTGTTTGACCAGTTTGTGATTTTGTAAAGGTCTGAGGAGAGGGAAGAGTTTGCAGCCTGCCTTTCTGTCAGAAGGATGAGGGATGTCACGGTAGAGAGTTGAGTCATCATCAAACAGATAAATAGGATTATACAGAGTGTTAGTGAGATCCTTGATTAATATTAGGAATAGGATGTTGCCTGGAATAGTCTTGACACTCCAGACTGGGGTATTCCAGCCTCGACAGGGAGAGAAGAAGAAAAGGTCCCGTTGAGATCCACACGTTGGCTATGTGAGTAGAGGAAGTCAGCAACGAAAGTGTGGAGTTGGCCTTGGATCCCATAGGCAGACAGTTTGAGAGCAAGGCAGGATGCCAGACTGTATTGATAGCTCGAGAAATGTCCAGAGAGACAGCCCATCTCATGTCTGATATAGAGGGCCTCCATCCATTGTTGGGAAAGTAGAAGTAGCATGTCCAAGATAAAGTGACCTATGTCAGAATCCAAACTGATGACATTAGATTAGGCTGTAAGAGAAAAGGAAAGATTTTATGTCGGCTGCGATGATGGATTCCATGACCTTGCTGATTAATAGAAGTAAGCTGATTGGTCTGTAGTTGAGGGGATCTGTTTTTGCATCTTTTTATGTAATGCTGTGATACTGGCTGATTTCTAAGCAGATGAAAGATGACCTATGGTAAATGTCAAGGTGAAAAGGGCAGAGAGAGGAAGTGCAAAAGCAGCAGAGTAGGTTATTAGGACACGTGAGCTGATGCTGAGGGTTACCAGAAACGTTCCACCTTCTCAGGTCAAAAAGACACATAATCCAGGAGCAGTTGGGTACGACTGGGAAGGATGGATACAGAGACAGAGGGGTTAGGGACACAATATTTTGAAGCAAACACACAATGGGACCAAAAACTGTATATAGCATAATTTTTCAAAAAGTTGCGGACGGATCATGACAAAATTTGGTGGATGAGTTGGGTAGGTAACAATAATAAGCCAATTTTATTTTGGTGTGTGACAAGGACGAATGGTCTGGGAGGCAGATCCGGTCTATCTGCAGCATACAAAACGTGTACAATTCAGCCTTGCTGAGGTATGCGATCTACCGAGTGCCATTATGTTTTGATATTGTTCGTTAGAGTTGCCATCGTGGCTGAAGGCGGCCATTCACGTGACAGGTGAACAACCTGTGAACGTAAATCTGTTGGAGTGCAGGAGCTGCTGAACCAGACAATAAGCTGCTGAACCATGATGATAGCACGCAGTGTAACCGGGGACCAAATAATATTAAGGCTGCATTCACTTCATCTTACAAGCTCGACCCATTACCAACTCGACTGCTGAAAAAATGAATCCCTGCCCTACTACCCACTCTATCGAAGATAATCAACAAGAGTCTGCAAGCAGAGTAAGTCCATGCCTCAATGCAATATGCTCTTGCATGAGCCATCGACCGAAGACAGAGAGCCTCCCACGTGAGGGGCTCAGTAGCTATCACCCAATATCTCAGTTATGCAACAAAGCTAGTACTCAAATCAAAGAGTACCAGACTGCCAACGATCTACTGCCCTGGATCCAGTCAGAATATTATTACGTATTACCTCCCCAAACCCCGGTTACGGTGCACCTCAGAGTCTGCAGCGGGAACATGGCAGAAAGATTTGTTATTTTGTGTTTTTAATAAACCATGGTAAAGCCACACCAATGCAATTGTATAACAAAACAAGTAATTGCATTAAGAACTCTAACATACACAATAATAACACTATTAAAGAGAGTACAATGAAAATGTCACTTGCATCAAATGAACAATACATATGATGGTACCATCATTCCCCAATGCTCTCAAAGCAATGAACTCACGATACGTCAACCGTGAGTAGAATGTAACATTCCCCGAACTCCGTGCATGGATCCCCACGCTGGTTGGAGATTGAGGTCGTGCAGAACGGCAAATCAATAGGCAGGTATTGGCGCGACCGTGGATGAGGAGGTTCAAGGTGAGAGGTCGATATGGGAATTGACCCGATAGGTAAACCAACGGCAATCAACACGATGAGGTCGATATGGAAATCCCAAAGGCAAAACAAGATGCACCAAGCGGACAGCCTCTTCTTCTTCAAGGACAAAATGGCATAGCGGTCCGTAATGGAGGCACTTGATTTCTCCAACGATGAATTCCACTCGGTGATAAAATGTGAGACGCAGGTTTAATTTCACTCGCAATATATGACGATGTCGCGGGCAATCCCTTTCCCGGGAAGCCTCAACTCATTCGCGACCAATATCAAAAAAAGTCCGCTAGCAGCCTCGACGCGATTCACGGCTGTATCTCTATCATGCCCATCCTCGTCCTCCTCCACCTTCTGGTTCTTTGCCACGTTTTTCTTTTTCCTCCACAAACATTAATTTATTTTTACCCTTTGCTAAAGTCATCTCCATTTCACACAAAAATCTTAACAACAATATTACCTGAAACTAAAAATCCTACAAGTAAATAATCAACAACAAAGGCGGAAGTGACGAATCCATAACAATATGGAGTATATTATTGTGTGGAGACAGACCTTCTCAGGGTGCAGAGTGATTTACTGCTTGCCCTAGATAGCCACAAATAATCTGTTCTCGTACTTCTTGATATCTGTGGAGCATTCGATACGACAGACCATCATATATTGCTGCAGAGACTGTACAAGTGCTTTGGCTTCACGGG
The DNA here is from genome assembly GCF_964187855.1 of Myxine glutinosa. Classification (NCBI taxonomy): domain Eukaryota; kingdom Metazoa; phylum Chordata; class Myxini; order Myxiniformes; family Myxinidae; genus Myxine; species Myxine glutinosa. Next base: position 66,913,762 of record NC_136274.1, on the reverse strand, counting down.
CAAAGTACTACAGTGGTTTTCCTCATACTTGGAGAATAGAACATTAGTCATCAGAATCAACACATCAAGTCAGATGTACAACGTGACAACTGTGATATAGCCCAAGGGTTTGTCATGGGACCGATTACCTTCATAATATACAGTGCTAAAGTCGCTTAAGTCATAGCTACTCGTGCTATACAATCATTGGTCAATGCAGATGATACACATCTGCGTAGACCAATGACTGTGGCGGTTTTGTGATGTTGACATCACTCCCATTGCCATGGAATAAATATTGGTGCTATCATGGATTGTCACCTAACCATGAAAGAATCCATTATGAATGTTTGGCGCTCTGCCGTGGCAGCAACCAGATGTATTGGGCAGATTTGGAACTGTTTTACGAAGCAAGCCCACTCATTTTGATGCACTAATTTGTTACCAGCCGACTAGATGCCTGCAAAAGTCTGATTTATGGCCTGCCACATTCTGATGTTCATTAGTATCAGCGGCTACAAAAAAATGCTGCGAGAATAGTCGAGAAAGTTTGGAGAAGGCAACATAACTCACAAACGCTAAAACATCTCCATTGGGTTTCTAGCAACAACAGAAGAGTGTTCAAGATCCTTCAATTCACCTATAAAGCACAAAATTGCATTTACCCTCCCTACATAACATACATGATTACTCCTTATGTAACAGCACGCACCCTGAAGTCCACAGCGCAATCCCTCCTTAGTGACCCAAAAGACAACACAATATTACGGTGACCGAGTATTTGAAGTAGCTGACCCAATTCTCTGAAACTCACTCCCTCCACACATCAATCAAGCAACCAGCCTCAAAACCTTCAAAATATTGTTCAAAGGACATCTTCTTAGTAAAAAGTAGATTAAAAATTGATGTTATTCGTTCCATTTTATTTCTTTAGGAAATAAATATTTTCTTGGTGTATATATAAGAAAAACTTATGGGAAGTGTTTTCGATTAAAGTGGTAGGTGTTATCTTAGTTCTATATTATACGAATACCTTGTTCTTTATACAACACGAGGTATAATTGAAAATGCATGTTATATATATTTATATGTACATATATATATTTAAATATATATACAACACAGTTTGTGTGTGTGTGTGTAATGTTACCGATAGACTCCTAAACGGAGAGGCTCACGTGCTTGATATTTGGCATAGACATGGCCATTGAGCCTGGGAAGAACATGGCTGACCTAAAAAAAAAAAATTCATAATATTTTTTTACCATATTTTTACCTCAGCGCATTTCAGCGAGGAATATTATGCACGGAATCTGAGGCGGTGGCAGAGCAGCGCGCTGATTCGCTCAGAGCGATCACGTGATGTTCCTTGCCGCCATAAACTCAGTTACGCATTCGCACGTATTTCAGAGCGAAAAGCGATTGCGTTTTTTCACATTTCAGCGAGGAACATTGCCATTCACACCACATAGGTTTTTTTTTTCTTTCATCTTTACGAGATCCATATTTTTTATTCATATTTACCTCAGCGCATTTCAGCGAGGAATATTATACATGGAATCTGAGCAGGTGGCAGAGCAGCGCGCTGATTCACTCAGAGCGATCACGTGATGTTCCGTGCCGCCATAAACTCACAGTTACGCGTTCGCACGTAATTCACACGTTCAAAACAAACGAGATCCGCGAAGCGAGTTGGTCGAGTCGTGCTAACCAAGATGGCGACACGGCGGCTTCACTTTTCACGGAGTATGAGCGTTCTATATATTTTCAATTCAGTGCGCCCGACTCGCTCACGTACTTGATTTGTGGCATAGACATGGCCATTGGGCCTTCACGGTGTAATTTGTGCGAGGCTTTTGTCCGAGTGAGCTTGAGTCGAGAGGGCGAATGTACGGGTTGGGAATGTACGGGTCTCCCTTCCCCCGCCCGGCAACACCGGTACTGGAGGGCATCACTGGATCGGTGAGTCTCCAAAAGCCGCTTCGTGCTGTTGCGAAGATGCAGGACGATGTCGCGATTGTTGTGCTGCTCTCCGACCATGAGAACTGCAACGTCATTGTTGACTGGCCCTCCCCTTCCCCTCCCCCCTCCATCCTCCCCTCCCCCTCCCTTCCCCCTCCACCCTACCCCTCTTTGGGAAGTTTGGGAAAGCCGTCTGGAGTGATGTGTGAAAAGGAAGGATGAGAGGTTGAATCGCCCTGCTGGGTGTTAATTCAACGGCAGGCACGGAAACGCGTGCGCGAGCACTGTGTATTTAAATGACTTCATTTATTTCTGTCAACAAATTAAAAACGGGACAGGAAATGTTTCTTTCCTCTTTTCTCAAATGTACACTCTGTTTTCCCTCTCCCTCTCCCTCCCTCCCATTTCTCTCTCCCCATCCCTCTCTTTCATCTCATCTTTCCATCCCATCTCATTTTTTTTCCTTGTCCCAGCTTGGGGTGTTGTACGACACTCCTTTAATCACCTCACCACCGCACCTCCACCCCACCTTCCTACCCCCCAACCCCTATCTCCACCACCACCACCCCTCCACCACCACCACCACCACCACCACCTCCACCACCCGTTTATTCTGACCTCCACCCCTCATTTTACAATGATGGTCTGACTGTCTGTTAACTCGATTTTGTGTCTATGAATTTGAGTGTTAATTCTCTCTTTTCCTCTCTCTCTCTCCTTTTCTCTCCCTCGGTCTCTGCCCCTCCTCAGTCTCCTCTCCTCCTCCCGTCGTCTCACATATTTAATCCACCTTTATCTCCGCTACCAAAGGTGTATGGAGGTTATGTTTTCACCCCTGTCTGTCTGTCTGTTTGTGAACAAAATATCTCAAAGTTGTGGATGGATTCGGACGGGATTTGGCAGAGATGTAGCGTATGTGACAAGGAGGAAATGATTCGATTTTGGTGAAGATCGGGATTCGGATTCGGCTACTAGAATTTTTAAAGTGATTCTTCACCATTGGGAGATGGGGCCAAAAACGATACATAGCAGGATATCTCAAAAAGTTGTGGACGGATTTGGACGAAGCCTGGTGGACCGGTTGGGTGTCTGGCAAGGACGATATCGATTCGAATTTTGTGGAGATCTAACTGTGGATTTGGAAATGAGAATTGTTTAATTTCTTAAGTGATTCTTCACCATTGCATTGAATGATATGGCCAACCAGGTAGAGGTAGGTATGCTCTCTACTGAGTGCCGTTTTAGTTTAAGAAGTTACGTCATATCAATGATTGTACTCGTTTTTGCGGCGTATACTTCCTGATGCGGCACCCTCTCTAAATTATATAATATATGGAAGTTAATGTTCCGTGTAAGGGATATCGATAAATTGAGGCTCATACAGTGCAGGCAAATTGGGGAGCTGCGCTACCTGTATTCCTGGCTACCCGCCGGGTTGGGTTGAGTAAAACTCACTTGAATTATAACTTTAGTACTTGGGTTTAGGCTCATACAAGAGCGAGCACAATGAGACATAAACCCAATGAAAACATATTTTGTCCCAGGAGCTGGTTAAATGATTGTTTGGAAGATAGATGGATGTTTTGGTTGGATGCATTTTCATCCCTTTTACTTTTTTAACACCCACCCGTGATGTGTGGTGAGGTGTTGCCTTCCCTATCTTAAACTACCCCCTTCTTCGTTTCCCCTGCCCTCTTCCCCCCCCCCCCCCCCCCCCACTTTTTCTTTTCCAGATCTCTCCCCCAACCCTCTGTATCATCTCATCTCTGTATCCCATCCTTGTATGATTGTATGACACAATTATCGATATGATTGTAATGAATGATTTGCATGAGGACAATAATGAAGAGAAATCTGTTCACATTCTCCAGATGACGTGAATTTATGATTTGAATTTTTTTTGAGATATTCTTACATTGTTTTAGAATCGGTGTGGGAAACAAGATTGTGTGCTGGCATCATTGAAAGGTGTGCAGCTATGCGATTGATGCGATGTAATGATGATGATAAACAGTAGCATGACACATTCCTTATGATTATGATTGTGGTTGCTATATTAGTCAGGTTCACTATGTCAATAAATTATATTTCGTTCAAAATCATGGTAGATTAGCAAACATATACATTTTGGGAAAGGTTATAGCATAAGGAAACTAAAAATCAATACTTACATTTGGAGAGATACCTGTATGGCGGCCATTTTGGATTTTCAAAATGGCCACTGTAAAATACATATTTTGTTCTATTTCTGCCTCTAATTACCCTAAAAACTTTTTAAAATATACTAAACCTATATTTTCAGGGACAAGGAATCCAATGAAAGTATCAAATTAGTGCTATGGGGAATGGTAAGACACGAATCAAAGGTTTTGAATTGCAAAATAGTCTTTATATTCGCGATAAGTTGCATAATCAAATACATGTTATCATTTTGTACAGGCAGTTAATAACATCAAAATGTGTCACAATAATTCATATCACCAAACATACACAGGCAGTCAGCAAAATCATATACACACATGCAGTCAGTATAACTTCACATCTACACAGGCAGTCAATGACAAAATATACACAGGCAGTCAATGGCATCAAACATACACGATTACAGAATATGCCATTTAGAGTTCGTCGTCACTGTCCTGTGTGTCGTATCCGACAATATAGTCCGCATCGTTTTCACAGTCCGTTCCACACAAGCAAAGGTCGGTCAAATTGATTGGCAAATCGAATTGGTCGAATGGTCGATCGAAGCGATTGGTCGAATGGAATTGGTCGATTGGTCGAATTGGTCGAATCGAATTGGTCGGAATTGGCAAATGTAAACATTGATTTTCAGATTTTCCATGTAATAACGTTTCAAAAATGTATAGGTTTGCTAATCTTCCATGATTTTGAACGAAAAAACATAGTGAACCTGACTATATATGGGGGATTAATCTGATGGAATTCATTTCTCTGCTCCTTTATTTTCTCCTTCATTCCTTTTTCTTTGTTTTTTTTCCTGTCTTGATACAGGTGCCGGTCCTCTTTCACACCCCTCCCTCCAGTTTGCTTTACTTTTCTATTCCTACCTTTTTCCCCCTTCTTCTTCTTCTTCTTCTTCTTCCTTCTTTCCATTTTTCATTCATTCATTTTTTAATTCTTTCAATTTCTCACTCCTTGATTTATGGTAACCCCTCGGACCAAATATGGGAAATGGAGATTACCTTGCATTAAATGGAAAAGTGATTATAAAGAATTTTTTTTAGCGAGATAGTATTGTGATACAGGTATTTAGAATTATGATTAAAATAATCAGCAGGATTAAAAAGGGTACGAATGGTACCACAAGTGTTTCCGGTGTTAGGTGATTGCACTGGTGTAGAGAAGAGCTTCTTACAACAAGAGCTTTCAAGCCCTATCTAGGATCAGTTGTGAATTACAAGCAATAGAGTTAAATTGCAGGATAACTATACACTTCAAAAATAATAATAATAATAATTTGAGCATGATTGAACCCCTTGTCAATACTTTTGAATTGGTTATGATTTTGTTGGCAAAACATTTTAAGATGGTAGGGTGTGGTCCAGATCAGCGTTATACAGGGTTTTTGGGGGTTTTGTTGACCTGACTGAGGCAGGTCTTGCATGGGGTGGAAATATGTCCTGCAGGTAAACGTTATTGTTTTTCCCTGAACCCCTTGTCATGAGATGTTATGTCATGATGTTATGTCACGAGATGTTTTATAAACTGGTACTGGTGATGTTGCACCTGTGGATGGAAGTTTTCTGCCATTCATATCAACAAATGTAGAGAAAATCAAAATTGTTCTGTGCAGACAGACAACCATATGGGTTTAAATGTAATATCCTCTTTTTGATGGAGGTCAAAGGATGAGTGGGAAGCATATTCTCGCTCCTCGTAGGGCCCCCAAGAAGCGGCATTGTGTTTCCTACTTGTAAAATGGGGAATCAGGCTGTATTGAGCTAAATGGTGTTCTATTGAATTTTATTAGGATTATTTTTTTGGCTGATGGTTTAATACTTTTTCATCGGTTAGACCTTTTGGCCGAACTTAGGATTAGGAATTCTCAGGATTAGGGATTAGGAATTCTTCAATAGCAGAAACAACCTCAAGTAGGCGTTTCTTATAACTGTCTATCAGTCTCTGACATCGACTGGGAGAAATTTTTGCCCACTCCTCCATGCAGAATTCTTTCAGCTGTGCGATATTTGAGGGGTTTCTTGCATGCACAGCTCGTATCAAATCCCCCCACAACATCTCGATGGGATTTAGATCCGGGCTTTGACTTGGCCATTCCAGAACCCTCCATTTCTTTCTTTTCAGCCATTCCTTGGTGGATTTACTGGTATGTTTAGGGTCATTGTCATGTTGCAAGGTCCACCTTCGGTTGAGCTTCAACTTTCCGACAGATGGCCTCACATTATCCTCAAGCACCCTCTGATACAATGAAGAATTCATAGTGGATTCTCTGATGGTGAGCTGCCCAGGACCTGATGCAGCAAAGCTGCCCCAAACCATAATATTTCCACCACCATGCTTTACAGTTGGTATCAGGTTCTTGTGGTCAAATGCTGTCTTTGGTTTTTGCCAAACATGTCTTCTGGTACTGTGGCCAAATAGCTCTACCTTTGACTCATCTGTCCAGAGCACATTGTTCCAGAAGTGCTGGTCTTTGCCTCGGTGTTCATTGGCAAACTTTATTCTTTCCCTGATGTTCTTTCTGGACAGCAAAGGTTTCCTCTTGGCACACCTCCTATGTAGATCAAATTTGTGCAGCCTCTTTCTAATGGTAGACTCATGCACTTTGACATCAACAGTGGCAAGAGCTACCTGTACGCCCCGTGATGACATTCTGGGGGTTCTTAGAGACTTCTTTCAGCATCTTGCGGTCTGCTCTCAGGCTGAACTTGCTGGGGTGGCCTGGCTTGAACAAGTTGGCAGTTGTTTGGAATCTTCTCCACTTGCAGATGATCTTCCGGACAGTCAAATGATTGATTTCAAATTGTTTGGAGATCTTTTTAAATCCATTCCCAGACTAGTAGGCATCTATAACCTTTTTTCTTTTTTCGTACTTACTTTTTCCACATGCGAAATTTGCATTTATGTTTATTTAAATTATACAATGGACTACAAAATGTAAATGTTTCATGATATTTGTTATATTATATCACCTTCATCTATCAATATTGTTGAAATGAAGATCAAATAGCTGTATGTTGAAATATGTTGAAAAAGTCAAAACTTTACATGGGGTGTACTTACTTTTTCACGTGACTGTATATACATAGATCTAAATCCCATTGAACACCTGTGGGAAGATCTGAAAACAGTAGGTCGGAGAAGGCACCCTTCAAATCTGGGAGAACTGGAGCAGTTTGCACAAGAAGAGTGGGTGAAACTCCCAGTAGAGAGGTGAACGAAGCTCCTTCATGGCTATAGGAAGCGCTTGACTGCAGTTATTTTGTCCAAAGGCTGTGCTACCAAATATTAAGTCCGGGGTGTCAATAATTTTGTCAATGCCATTTCTTTTTATTTTCTGATTTTAAAGGATATATTAAGTTCTGAATCAAAAACAAAGGTTCTGTAATATTAACAGTGAAATTAAGAATTGTGGAGACCAAATACTTTTGTCAATTTCAACTTATTTTTGGGGAAAAATGTGAGTTATTTGAAAAAAGTGCCAGGGTGTCAAAATTTTTGTCCACGACTGTGTGTGTGTATGTCACCGAGTGTGTGTTATTATGTGCGTGTGTTACTATGTGCATGCGTTACTATGTGCATGTGTGTTACTGTGTGTGTGTGTGTGTGTGTGTGTGTGTGTGTGTGTGTGTGTGTGTGTGTGTGTGTGTGTGTGTGTGTGTGTGTGTTACAGTGTGTGTGTGCTGTGTGTGTGTGTTACAGTGTGTGTTACTGAAACTGAATGAAACTGAATGAAACTGTCAGCTGAAGGAGCAAAAGAATGTTATTGTCTTACAGGAATGGTTTATTAAATTGCAGAAGCATAGCCTGGTACTTTGTAAGCAGTTTGTGAGTGTAACTTCCATGGGATAGGGTGTCACTCCACTGCATCAAAGTCTGCTGTACCTGCGATCTATTTTTAAAATTCCCTCATGATGATGGACCCAGATTGCGTATATCATATTCCCGTCAGGAAGCGATTCATTGTTACCTGGCAACACCGGGTACTTTTGCTGGTATATATTGGCTCAATGAGACACTGCCCGAACACTGGATGGGTCACGGATCCCCCAATATGCCCTGTCCCCCACGCTCTCCCGACCTCACACCATGTGACTTTTTTTCTCTGGGGGTCTATTAAGACGAAAGTCTCCACGAAAAAACCAATCAACATTCAGGAACGAAAACAGAGAATTCAAGCAGCTTTTGGTGAAATTACGGTCGAAATGCGACAAAAAGTGGAGTTGGAATTCAGAGAAAGGCTGAATAAACTGATTGAAAATGGTGGAAATCACATGAAAGTTCATAACTAAATTTGTAAGTTATTGCGGTTGATTAAACGTATGTTAAAAAAAAACTTGAAATATGTACCGATGTTGTGTAATTTTTTTATCTGATTTGGTTAAGAAACAAAAAGGTTATAGAGATTTTAAAACTGTCAGTGATAAATGGGCCACCCTGTATGTGGGGTGGCCCATTCACACACACACACACACACAGGGTGGCCCATTTATCACTGATAGTTTTAAAATCTCTATAACTTTTTTGTGGATGTGGATATATATATGTGGATATAGGATGTGGATATTTTGTGGATATATATATCCAGCCCATGTTCCATATGTCCAGCCCATGTTTGGGTTCCTTGATGGTGTGCGTCTTGATGTATGCTGTCACCGGTCAGTCGCCAATGAGCGATGAGAACGGTCCGGTGACTGAGATGGCGTGTAGCTTTGGAGTTCTCAAGTATGTGCTACTTGTGAACGTCAACTGTAGAGGAACCCAGGTCGGGTTTGTAACAGTAAAGGGCTTACCATGTATAGCATTTGGTATTTGAAATGGCAGTTTATAGCTGGGGTGGGATTCACACCCAGGTTTAGACAGCTCAGAGGTGAGTGCACATCCCTCTGGCCTATTCTCCTTGCCCAATGTTTTTACTCAAAATGATGCAGAAATTTGTCGTGAGAGCCCAACGGTAAATGTGCAGATTTGTTGTGGGAGTGTTACGGTAAGTTCAATGTTGTTAAGATTTTAAGGCAGGTGATCGATCCCCCCACTTTATAAGGAATATTTTCCAAAAAAAGGACTTTTGATGCAGTTTATCGATAAAAAATATTATAGTATTCTCAAATGAATGGCTGTACCATTTTGACTGCTGTAGCAAGGAAACTGTTCTGTTTCCTTAGGGCTGAGTATGTGAGTGGAGCTTGGTGAAGCAAAAACACGAGTATTAAAAGCACTCTGGTGTTATGGATCACTGCTGTAAATCGCTCACTGAATCCAGGGCCAGTGTTTCCCCCAGTGTGGTGAACGGAACTGAATAAAACAGTGAAGTGTGCAAGAGTTAGGAAGGGTGAAAGCAAATTGGGTGCGATACGAATATGCAAGTACAGATGGGGAATGATGGTCACCAGAGGAAGGGGGAGGTGGGTCTGCATGATCTCCCCAGCGGTTGAAAGACCGACAGTTGTAATGAGCCAAAGACCTCCAGCCAGTGCTTTTAAGTCTGGGCATAGCATTGTCAGCCAGAGGCACATCACACTGTATCCGAATCAGTCTAACCAAATGATTTGTGTGTGTGCTACAATGGTATCGTCCATCCATGAGCAGGTGTCAGAGCAAGGATGATAGCAATGTGACATACCTGGAAGTAGCTAGCTTGTTTATAACATTAATTAAATGAAGTTTATTCATCAATTATTTTGTTCATACACACCACGCACACCAAACACACCATGAGCATACTCAAGCTACACGACTTGAACTTTGCATTAACATATTAAATTAGTTTCTGCTCACAAACAAATTTCTTTACACCAAGTTTAATTTACAGAAAAGGTCGCTTCAGTACAGAAATTAGGCAAATGCAAACTTTCTGAACTCAGATCATTTGAAGGTCTTGGAGAACATTGCACCAGCACGAATGAATGAATGAATGATCGTTTTAAGGCCATTTTCCCCACAAGAGCGGGGGTTAGCCGCCAGCATGGTGTTACCAGAATAAGAGCAGCTACCAGAATTCATACTGCATTTGGTAACTGTAGGTCTTCAACAGAATCAATTTTGGGACAAGAAACTATAATCTTACTATAATTCACCAAATGTCCGTCCGTCCGTCTGTCTGTCCGTTTGAAGGTACCGCAAAAAGGGCTGAACCAATCGCAACGATATTTTGGGTGGGTAATCCTAGGACCCCCTGGAGTAAAATAGGCTATATTGTTTTTCCAATTTTTCCAAGTTTTCCAATTTTCCAGTTTTTCCAAACACGATGGAATAATATTTATCGATATGAACAGTGATGTGGCTTTTGATGAAATTCTATGTACCAGGTGAGAGTAGATCGACCCCTGACAAACTCTTCCTATATAAACGTGTGGCTCCGAAGTAACACGGCAGCGTGTGCAAAGCGACTGAGAAACAGGTGTAGCGGCCGCTTCCGTTTTGCAGAATTCAATCTTTTTTCAAAATGGGCGCCATGTATTGTTTAGATTTTGATGATTTGCGTGTGATATGATTCAACGGATGTTTATATGAATCGTTTAAAATAAAAAAAAAGCCTTCAATTTCTGATATTTTGCCTTTTCATTTGGGCTTCTCAATTGAAGCCCCACCCGTAGGGCGTAGGGCGGTGCTAGTTTACTTAATGGAGACTCCATTAAGGCTAAATTTGTTATAATTCCATCAATACACAATTTATTATTATGATGCAGAGAAGAGTCAACTGGACAGCCATGCTGAGTTTTTTGTTTTTTTTTACGCATATAAAAATATACAGTACCTGTATATATATATATATATATATATATATATATATGTTACACACACCCATATATATATATATATATATATATACACACATATATGTGTATATATATATATATACATATATTATATATATATATATATATATATATATATATATATATATATATATATATATATATATATATATATATATATATATATATATATATATATATATATATATTGTTGCGGATATGGGATTTACATCCATCCATATCCGCTTGTAAATATTCCCCTATTTCCTCAATACTTCCCAACTATCCCCAATCCCCCATTCCCTAGTCCCATTTTCTGTAAACAACACTCTGTAGACCCGACCTCCCCTATTTCCCCGATTAAATGTCGCATCCAGGTTCACCGCATCTCACGTAGACAACTATAGGACATCTTGCTAGTTATTCTTAGTCTATGTCAGTTAAGGACTCGTTTCCATTAATTCTGACTCTTCGTTGCACCAGAATGTGATTGTATGGCACCGTTAGGAAGTTTAGGACCTCCCAATACCTCCCCGCAGCTCTTCCTCACGGTTCAGCAACAACAACAACAACAACGGCGGCGGCGCGGGGAGTGTGCGTCCTCACTCCGGCTTGGTTGGTAGGGGGTGTTGGGAGTGCACCAGGCCTTTCCAACGAGCCACCATCGAGCATGTGCTCGACGGGGTTACCAAGTAGGGGCTCGCTGTCAGCTCCTCGTCAAGGGCGGAGCCCGGTAACCCCCGCACCCAATAGAAGCGGCGGACCGGTCCCATCTGGGGCGGAGCCAACGAGCCGAGGGCGTGTGACTCCCCGCTGAGCATGCGCAGGAAGAGGGAGGTGACGTCAGATGCGCGCTGAGCTTGGAGAGAGAAGGACGTCACCTCCGAGCGCTGTGACACCTCCCCGCATCTCTGGACTGGACCGTGCTTTATCCTGTCCCTGAGCCAAGGTGCACCTTGTGCTATCGACTGCCTGTCCTTCCCTGCCATCAATCCCTGTGTAAGTCAGTCTTGTTCCGTTTGTCTGTGGTCTGTCTGGGATAGATAAGATTGTATCTAAGTGCCTATCTCTTCTGTGTCTTTACCTCATTACCTTGTAATCTACCCCTTTTCTCCACCACTAATTATATCCTCCTCCGGAGGTCTTGAGAACTGTACCCCTTGCGGCGTTTCATCTATCCCAGTCGTTGTGTCCTTTCCAATCATTGATTTAGCATAGCGCGATTTGGTCAACGTCGGGTGGAATCGGGTGAGTTGGGGGTAATCGGGTAAACTGTGCGAACACGGCGGCCATTCCGCTCGGTCAAGCAACATCTGAAGCCGTGTCCGTAACAATTGGTGTCAGGAAGTGAGATTGGACCCGAAGCGCGCTTAACGCGCTCAAAATTACAAGCAGTGTGAAATTTGTTTTGTTTTAAAATAAAAACCCGAATTTTGAAAGTCGCGCTATGGCAGATCAAGACGGCTGGGTTCCGGTAGAGGAGAGTGAGGCAGGGTCGATCCAGGACCAAATTGAGGGACAAGAGGAGAGCGAAGCAGTGAGGGCGGCAGGTTCGCAAAATGGCGTCCTCGCGCACGAGGTTTCGGGCGCACAAGGTGGCGTCCTCGCGCACATGGTTGTTGCGGCACCAAATTTAGCCGCGCCCATGGTCGCGGTAGCCGAACCCGAGATGCCAATGAATTGGAACCTGTTTATGAAACAGATGATGGCCTTTATGGTAAAAACAGACGATAATTTCAAAGGGATGGATGCTCAGGGGGAGCGATTGGAGGGCCAAATGGGGTCCAATAGCGAGAAATTGAGGGAGGACATGGGGGCCAATAGCCAACGGTTAGAACAAAGGATGGGGGCCCAGATCGGAGGGTTAGGGAGTAGAATAGAGGGATTAGACAATAGATGAGGGGAAATACAGGAGGGGTTAACGGGGGTGGAAAATAGAATGGCTACCCAGGAGAATCAGATAGAGGGAGTGAAATATGGGTTAGAGGGGTTAGAAAACAGTATGGAAGGCAAATTGAGGGACATGAGGGACCAAGCGGAAAGGGAAGTTAAAAAATGGGGCAGCAGATAGAGGGGGTCAGAATGGGGGTAGAAACTAAATTGGATGCTCACAGGGAGGAAATGGAGCAGATGAGGGTGGCATCGGTGCAGGAGATGCAAGTGATGGGAGAAGAGATCAGAAGAGGTGTGAGTGTGGAGGTCGGAGGAGTGCGCGAGGAGGTGAGGCACTGTAAGGAGCGCATGGAGAAGGAGGTGAGAAAGGGGACTGTAAAATTGCAAGGTGGTATAGAGGAGTTGACGCTGGGAGTGGAACAACTGACAGTGGGACAAAAGGAGTTGGGGGACCAGGTAAAGAAGAACACAGCGGTAATAGAGGGTTTAAAATCAACACAGAAGGAGATGAAAAAGGACGTAGGGGCAATTAAAAAATAGTGTCAGACGGTACATGAGGACCTGACGAGGAAAATGAACAAGGTGGTAGAGGTGATGGAGGTTAAAGAGCGGGAGGTGCGGGAGCACATAGAAAAAAATAAGGTGGAGTTAGAGGAAGAACTTAAGGGGGCGCACGAGGAGATGAAGGAGGTGAAGCAGAAATTAGAAGAAGTGGAAGAAGGGGTGAGCGAAATTAAGAAGCGACGGAGAGAGGATAAGAAAGAGATAAAGGAGGAAGTAAAAGAATTGGTCCAAAGTCTGTGTTCGGATCGTGATGATGTGCTCATTAACCGGATGAGGGATTCGCAGGTGATGGAGGAGAAGCGAAGAGAAAGAGGACCCGGTGTAAGTGGTGACCAATATGGTCGTGCGTATGATGCGCCAGGTGATTTAATAAGCTTGGGGGTCGAGATGGACCGGGATGTTCGTGAGAGGCCAAGAGTGAGGTGTATGGCTGGTCCGGAGGGTATGGAACGAGGGTGCGAGCGAGAGGGTCCGGTGATGGGAGAGGTGCGAGGTGTGAGTGAGCAAGGTTGTGGTGGTATGGAATGGGTAGCGGGTTGCGGAAGTGTGACCCATGCATCGACACCAACAGGGGTAGTTTTTAGAGGGACAGGGGAGGCACGGGAGCCCCTTGGGGGTATTGTACTGTGGGGGCCCCGCGCTGACCCCGCAAGGGGCGACGCACGGGGTCCGGCAGGCGGGCAGCGACTCACATACGAGGTGGTCCCACAAGGTCCCACTCGCGCCGTATGACGGTGGGTAAGGGTGGCATCCCTGCCACCCTTCCCATGAATGGGGGCAAATGCGCTATAGTTTATGGGGTGTATGGCAGTGAAAACTAGCCCGGGTGGGTTAGGATATCGTGTGTAGGGATCTAGCGAAGATGACATTAGGTGACGTTAAGATTAGTTAGTGACAATGATACCTGTAGTGGGGACGCAGGTAGTTTAGTGTGGATGATAATGACGAGGGAGCGCAATAGTTTAAAGGGACGACTGGGAAGCGCAAGTTTCAGAGGGGAGTAGTTAGATGAGATGATGCTGTGTGAGAACTGGACGGGTGTGTGGAGCAGTGTATGAGTAGTGAGTGTTGTGGATCAGCGCAAATGCGCTTGGGGGAGAGAAGGGTGCAGGCGGCACCAAGTATGAGAGCACAGGTGTGCAAGTACAGGTGTGTGGAATACATGGAGTATTGGAATGAGTGGTGTGGAGAGAGTTGGAGTAAGTGGTACGGAGTGGTGTGCATGGTGCGAAGGTGTGGATGGGGGAAGAGTGGACCCCTTTCACGAGTACCCGGGGCGGGTAGTGTAAGTGTTAGGTAGAGGGTATAGGTAAATTGTGGTTGGATATTGGCATTTGTGGTGCGGTTGCAGAATGGTATTGTGGATGGGTGCATTAGTGTTGTGGAAATGGCTGGGCGTGTAGCCTGTTAGTGTGTGTAGTTGGTTTGGGCACTCCACCACTGTGAGGATGTCGGCCAGGTGAGGCCGCAGGTGGGCTCTGGGAGCCGTTAGTGTCAGTGGGTGCCTGAGGATCCCGGGTGTGGATCGGGCAGCCCGTGCCAGAGAGGGCACTGAGGGGGTGAGAGTGCGAGAGGGCCTTCCCCAGTTAGTTAGGTTAGGGTGAGGAGCAGGTAAGCTCGGGTGGCAACTACAGTGGTGGAGGTGTGCAGGTGGGTAGACCTGCTGGGAGAGCTACACGTCACAGCCCAGAAATTGTGCGAGGGCACCGGGAGATGAATCGGGGGAGTGAGACCCCAACTTGAGAAGCACCACAGTTTGGTCAATGGGAATTGGTTTTTAGAACCCATAGTGTAAGTTGGCCAATGGATTGGCAGGGAAAGACACCGGGTAATGTAAAGTTGTTAAAGTCATTTAGGAAATAGTTAGGATTGATGAACCTGTCGCACCATACGCAGCCACTTACCTGAGGTGATGATGATGACTCCACACCTGTGTTCCTTTGTTCTGTGTAGCAGGAAGGGAGAATTGCTGTGTGGATTTGTGAGACGCATCACGACGTGGATGAGACATTGGGGTGATTCCATCTCTCCCTCCCTAGGAGGGACTGATGATGAATTGGTGATGGCAAATTTTGATGTTGAGTTGGAGCTGGCAAATTTTGATGTTGAGTTGGAAATGGCAAATTTGATTGGTTAGGAGGGAGAGAAGACGAATTTGGTTTATGGGAGGAACGGGGAAGACAGTAGGGACGTTTGTTGATGTGTAAAGTAGATGTTTATGGGTAGTGTTGTGTTTTGTGGATACAGTAAGGGGTAAGGGAGGGGCAATGTAGGTTACCTGGTGGGGGGGGGGGGCGTATGGTAGGAACGTACCTGTCTCACCTGGTTCCCATGTGCCCCCAGTGTGCATTACCTTGTATTGCATGCACTTTTGCGCCCTTACCACCTTGCTCACTTGTCTTCTTTTGTCTCCCACCTCCGAGGATCTGGCTTTGGGGCAGAGAGAGAGGACAGAGAGGTGCTGGCTCCGCAGTTGTGGGCCTGTACTTCCGCTGCTTGCTGCCTGGATCGATACACCATATGGACCGCACTTTTGGTGGCCGCCCACAATGGACCGCAGTTCTTTTGCGGGCAAGCACCACCCGTTGATGGACACCTGGGTCAACGTGGCACCTATGCCATACAGGTGAACCACTTTTAGTTGGCCCCCCCTGACGGCCACAATTCAGAAATGGACGCGGTTGGCGCCTTTCTTTATTTCTAAAGAAGCCAGAAGGCCAAGTGCACTCCATGAAGGCAAGACCAGCGGCAGAACATCGGCCGGCTGCGACACCACCGGTGACCATGGACACTTAATTGTGCATTGTTACTGAACACTTTATTGGTGCACCGGATGGTGCTGACTGTGCGTATGGGGTGGTGCTTTTGGTGCTTGGACGGGGTGCTCTGCACATTATTAAAGGCCGTAGGGCCACACGGCACTCGTGGGTTGGTGTATCGATGCTGGCATGCGTGCTCTCTCTATGCATAACATCTGCATGTGTTCCTCAAAGAACAGGTCCTGGATCGTAGTGTAAATATCAGTGTAGTCTTGTGTAAATGATGCTCCCTACCGGCTGTATGTTTAGTTTGAGAATGCTTTCCGCGATTCGGTTATCCTGTGGGTGTGTTTCTGTGAGGAGAAGGGTGCAACGTCGCAGGGGGACATATTTACTCATTTGTGAACATCTGTAAAACTGTCGCACTCAGGGTTGAGTTAATAGTAGAGGGAACTACATCTGAGTGCCACACTAAAGTAGGTAAAAATTTATCGGGTCGGGCCGCCCCGAGGTAGAGAAGGGTGCAATGTTGCGGATATGGGATTTACATCCATCCATATCCGCTTGTAAATATTCCCCTATTTCCTCAATACTTCCCAACTATCCCCAATCCCCCATTCCCTAGTCCCATTTTCTGTAAACAACACTCTGTAGACCCGACCTCCCCCTATTTCCCCCATTAAATGTCGCATCCAGGTTCACCGCATCTCACGTAGACAACTATAGGACATCTTGCTAGTTATTCTTAGTCTATGTCAGTTAAGGACTCGTTTCCATTAATTCTGACTCTTCGTTGCACCAGAATGTGATTGTATGGCACCGTTAGGAAGTTTAGGACCTCCCAATACCTCCCCGCAGCTCTTCCTCACGGTTCAGCAACAACAATAACAACAACGGCGGCGGCGCGGGGAGTGTGCGTCCTCACTCCGGCTTGGTTGGTAGGGGGTGTTGGGAGTGCACCAGGCCTTTCCAACGAGCCGCCATCGAGCATGTGCTCGACGGGGTTACCAAGTAGGGGCTCGCTGTCAGCTCCTCGTCAAGAGCGGAGCCCGGTAACCCCCGCACCCAATAGAAGCGGCGGACCGGTCCCATCTGGGGCGGAGCCAACGAGCCGAGGGCGTGTGACTCCCCGCTGAGCATGCGCAGGAAGAGGGAGGTGACGTCAGATGCGCGCTGAGCTTGGAGAGAGAAGGACGTCACCTCCGAGCGCTGTGACACCTCCCCGCATCTCTGGACTGGACCGTGCTTTATCCTGTCCCTGAGCCAAGGTGCACCTTGTGCTATCGACTGCCTGTCCTTCCCTGCCATCAATCCCTGTGTAAGTCAGTCTTGTTCCGTTTGTCTGTGGTCTGTCTGGGATAGATAAGATTGTATCTAAGTGCCTATCTCTTCTGTGTCTTTACCTCATTACCTTGTAATCTACCCCTTTTCTCCACCACTAATTATATCCTCCTCCGGAGGTCTTGAGAACTGTACCCCTTGCGTCGTTTCATCTATCCCAGTCGTTGTGTCCTTTCCAATCATTGATTTAGCATAGCGCGATTTGGTCAACGTCGGGTGGAATCGGGTGAGTTGGGGGTAATCGGGCAAACTGTGCGAACACGGCGGCCATTCCGCTCGGTCAAGCAACATCTGAAGCCGTGTCCGTAACAATATATATACACACACACACACACACACACACACACACACACACACACACACACACACACACACACACATATCTGTACTGATATACTGATATCTGTCAAATCCAGGCCACGACCAATAAATCTGTACATCCTCTGTTAAACAGAATCCTTCCTCCAACAGAACATCCACGCAATTCTAAGGAAACTTGACCACAACCTTCGTCACCCGTGATGTACCAAAGTTTGTACACAGAATTAAGAAAATCAGCGTGTGCGGGGTCCACCAGGGGTTTGAGCCCCCAAAGTAGGTAGGTATTTGCTCTCTTTTCCGAAACTGCACACACAATTTCAATGACACTTGACCACAACCTTCGTCACCCCTGATGCTAGAAAGTTTGTTCACGGCATAAAAAAATCCGGGTCTGAATGGGTCTACAGCGGAGGGGATTGCCCCCTAAAATAGATATTTTTTTTGTTTGTTGAAAGTCTTATGATTACATTAGTGTGATCCTACATGCTGCCCTGTCTCCTAGCAACCATTAATATTTGTTTAAAATACCGTGATGTTGTTTAAAATACCTTTAGCCGGTGCTGTATACTGCTTTATTCAACAGGTGTATTGTTGGTGTACCACTTTGTTCAACAACAGGTGTACAGTTTTATTCAACAACAGAGGTATTGTCCCAATTTTTATTATTCTTCCGCTGCAATTTTTCGGGGTTTTTTTTTCTTCAAAATTCATTTTCTCGGCAACCGTTGGTCCAATTGACACAACAATTTCAACATAGTATGCCCCTTCTCATGTACATGTAGTCATATGCCAATTGGTATGGGTGCCACCTTGGAAAAACCCAAAAAACTTTGTACCTCTGTATCTCCAAAACCGTTTGATGGAAAAAAAATTGAACCATGTCTCTTTGTAACGAACTCCGTCTATTAATAACGTAATAACGGAATGTACCTTTCGACCCTTTTGACTGCTGAGACCCTTTAGACATTTGAAGAACCTTTAAGACCCCCAACACCTTTAAGACCACCAAGACCCCAAAATACTCCCAAAGACCCTTAAATACCATGAAGACTGTGGTCTTTGATCTCGCGAGATCTCGGAGACGGTGGGAGGGATTTTCGAAGCTCCACACGGTCTCCACGTTTTTCGAAGTTAAGTCTGTTCACAATTGTATTTTGTCGAAACTGTATTTATCTTTCGGTGTGTGAAGTTATTGTGTGCAACTTTGGTTGTTTCTCGGTGTTTATCTTTCATAAATTGATCGTCTGTTTGCCGTGTCGTGTCTTGAGGCCTTGTACAGTGTGCAATGTACAACCTTGAGGCTTTGTTTTTCTCTCAGCGGTCCGTCGTTTGTGATCCAATAACTTTCGTTCTCTGTATTCCCAGTCTTTTCACCCATAGCCTACTTCCTTGTGTAAATCTCAACTCAAAAAAAAACAAACAAAAAAAAAACATTTCCTTCTCTGTTCTCATTCGTTTATTCATTCTTATTCGTTCGTTCGTTCTTCGACCACGTGTTTCTCCCCCATTTCCCCAGATAGTTTTCACTCATTAACCTTCAATGTTTACACTTTCCCCTCAAGTTATGTATTCCGTCATATTTTATAACACCTTTTTCTTCTTCTTCTTTAAAAGGCTGCTTTCGACTTGCTCACCAAATCAATTCATCCCAAAAAAAATATCCATCTCCTATAGTGCCTTTTTTCTACATTCCCTAAACTCTCCTGCACTCCATCCTCCATCCAGCGTCCTTAAACGTATTTTTAACTCGAAGGTCACAAGAAACTCATTTTGCAATAAATGTTCGTTTCCCATAAATCGTACACTTTCAAAAATCCAATCTCACCCCTCCCCTCCAAATCTTCCCCATAACCCCTCCCCTCCAAATCTTCCCCATCACCCCTCCCCTCCAAATCTTCCCCATCACCCATCCCTTTCAAATCTCCCCCCTTGCCCCCTCCCTCCTAAACTACCCCCTCGCCCCTCCCCTCCTAGACTCCTGCCTCACACCTCCCCTCCAAATCTCCCCCATATCCCATCCCTTTCAAATCCCTCCCCTTGTCCCTTCCCTCCCAAACTCCCCCCTCACCCCTCCCCTTCAAATCTCCCCACCCTCATTGCTTCTCAATTTCCCCCCTCTCACTCCCCCTCCTCAAAGCGTCCTCCCCGCTTCTTCCCCCTTCAAACTCTCACCTCCATCTCCCCCAACCTTCTGCCTTGCTCTTCCCCCTCCTCAAATAACACCTCATTGTGGCTCACCCAATCACCATCAAACCTTTTGTCCGCCCCATCCTTCCCTTTCTCCGAGCTATTCTGAAATCTCTGACACACCTTCAACAGCTCTCCCTATCTCTTCCACCTCTTCCACATCTTACCCTACCCCTCCTCCCCCCTGTTCTGTATCTGATGCTCCCCCTTCCTCTTCATTAACGGTATGGACCTCAAACATCCGGGGCCTTCGTTCAAACTTAACTGATATCTCCATACAGGTTGCTTCTGTCAAACCAGACGTGATCTGCTTAACAGAAACTTTCCTCCTTTATGATGTCTCTGATTCCATAGTATCTCTCCCGGGCTACTCCCTCCTCCGGTATGATAGACCTGAGCCTCGTCCTGGAGGCGGGGTTGTTGTTTTTTTTTTTTTTTTTTTTTTTTTTTGTATACAAGATCGAGGCTCGTTGCTATCTTTATCAAAAACTCTCTTCCTCACTCGCCCTGCACTGCACTCTCTCCACCTCACCCCCAGGAATACCTCTGGCTACGGCTTCCCCTTCACTCCCACCTCTTGTTCATATGTGTGTTGTACCGTCCACCAAACAGTGATGACTCCATCTACATCTCGCTGTCTGATGATATGGACCAACTTCTATCTACTCATCCCAACTCTCTCTTCCTCATATGTGGTGATTTCAATTGTCACCATGCCAGTTGGCTGGGTGTGGGTACCTCTCTCACCAGCCATGGCTCTTCAGCAAAGGACTTCTGCGACTCACTGGGACTGACACAATCTGTCAATTTCCCGACCCGGATCTCAGTCAACGGAACATCTTCTCTTCTGGACTTGGTTATGACTAACTTCCCTGAAAATGTCTGCTGCTCTTCTTCTGCTCCGATCGGATCATCTGATCATGTCCTTGTTAAAGTGGACATCTCTCTGACCATCCTCAGGGAGCCTGCTCAGCGTCGACGAGTCTGGCATTTCACTCAGGCCAACTGGCACGGTCTTCAAGCAGCCATCAATCATCTGGACTGGTCTCCCATCTCTACCACCTCTGACATCAACTCATCCTGGGAATTCTTCCAAAGTAAATTGCTCTCTCTCATGCACAGATTTATCCCATCTCGTCTTCAGTTGTCATACCCTTCCTCCCGTCCATGGTACACGGAATCTTGTGGTGAGGCTGTTGCCCAGAAACAACTTGCCTTCGTCTCCTGGAAAGCAAATCCAACGGAAGGAAATCTCATTTCCTTTCACAAAGCCCGAAACAAGTGTGTGTCCACCCTCAGGAGAGCCAGGAAACAATATCTCTCCGTTCTCAAGACCGAACTCTCTTATCTGTCTCCCTCTTCCAAATCCTGGTGGCGTCTGGTCAAATCCGTTTCTGGTGTTTGTTCCCCCTCCATCCCCTCCCTTACCTCAAACGGCTACACAGCTGACTCCGCACGTGAAAAAGCTGAATGCCTCAACTCTGTGTTTGCCTCTAAATCTTGTGTCCCAAACCCATCCCTCTCTGTACCCACCATACCCAGTCGTACCCTGCTGCTCCTGGACTCCGTGTCCTTTCCTCCTGACAAGGTGGAAAAGTTTCTGTCAACCCTCGACTCTGATTCTGCAACTGGACCCGACGGCATCAGCCCACGGGTCCTAAAATCCTGCTCTGCCGCTCTATCTCACCCTCTCTCTGTTCTCTTCACCCTCTCTTTTGCTCAAGGTCAACTGCCATCTGCTTGGAAATCAGCCAACATCACCGCTTTGCACAAAAAAGGTGCAAAAACAGATCCTAGCAACTACAGACCAATCAGCCTTCTCCCAATTATCAGCAAAGTCATGGAATCCATCATTGCTTCGGATATGAAATCTTTCCTCTTCTCCAATGGCTTGATCTCTGATCATCAATTTGGTTTCAGACCAGGTCACTCTACTCTGGACATGCTGCTTCTGCTGTCTCAACAATGGATGGAGGTCCTCAATGCCAAACAGGAAATTAGAGCTGTCTCCCTCGACATATCACGTGCCTTCGACACGGTCTGGCACCCCGCTCTGCTCACCAAACTCTCCTCCTTTGGTATCCATGGAAATCTCCACGCATGGCTGGCGGACTTCCTCTCTAGTCGTCGTCAACGTGTGGCCCTGAATGGGTTTCTCTCATCTCCTCTTCCTGTTCAGGCTGGAGTTCCCCAAGGCAGTGTTCTGGGCCCCGTGCTTTTTCTGGTCTTCATCAATGATCTCTCTGACTCTCTCGAAAATCCTCTCTATCTCTTTGCTGATGACTCCACTCTCTGCCGCTCCATTCCTCTTCCCTCAGATCGGCAGTCTGCTGCCTCCTCACTCTCTGAAGACCTGGACAAAATCACAGACTGGTCAAACAAGTGGAACATGTCTTTCAATCCTGACAAATCTCACACTCTTACTATGTCTCTCCGAAAAGATCGACTGGACAACCCTCCCATCTACTTTCTCAACAATCCTCTCCAAGAAGTTCTGTCGCTCAAGATTTTGGGTCTCACTATCTGCCATGATCTTTCTTGGGAAAACCACATTTCCAAGCTGGCCTCCAAAGCCAGTCGCCGACTGGGCATCCTCCGTCGTGCGAAGTCCTTCCTCGGCACACCTGAGCTCCTCACCACATACAAGGCTTTCATCCGCAGCTCAATGGAATACTGTTCTCCCCTATGGGCCGGTGCTCCTGCCTCACACCTAGCTCGGCTTCACGCTGTTGAAACCAAAGCTTTCAGAATTATTGGAATCTCCCGCGATGAAGCTATCTCTGAGGGCCTTTCACTCACTCACCGCAGGCAGGTAGGTGGTCTTTCTGTCTTCTACCGACTCCTCTCCGGCCTTGCACCCCCAGCTCTCTCTGTGCTCTGTCCCCCAAATATTCCTACAGGTCGCACAAGATCTGCCAGCAACCCTCTGATGGTTAAACTGCCGAAATCTCGGCTCTCTGCTCACCTTCACTCTTTCATTCCTCTTTTCTCCCGCCTCTGGAACAAACTCCCTCACTCCCTTCAATCCCACTCCTCCCTCCAGGTCTTTAAAACAGCTGTTCACCACCATCTCTTATCTTCCCCCATCCAAAACCTTGATCTTTTCTACCCCCGCTAATTCACCCCAGATCCACCTTGTTTGAAATTCCAACTTCTTTCCTGGAAGTCCTGGCAGTGTCCATATGTTTTATACCTCTCCCACCGCCCCCTTCCCATGCCCCCCCCCCCCCCCAAAGCCCTCGCCCTCTCTCAGATCTCTCGATGTCTCCATGTCTCTCGGTCCCTGCTCTCAAATGTTGTGTTTGTGTCCTTCCCCCTCTCTCCCCATCTTGTCTAACGCTCCCGATGTTATATGTTTTATGTGTCGGTTTGTCTTTCTGTGTGATTAATGTTCGCTCTTTCACGAGCCTCGATCTTGTATACAAAAAAAAAAAAAAAAAAAAAAAAAAAAAAAGACCCAGAGGACCCAAAACACCATGAGGACCCAAAATATGCCAAGGACCCTGAAGACCAAAAAGACATGGAGGAAGCAAAAAAAACCCGAGTTCTGAAAAGACCTAGAGGACTCCAAAGACCCAAAGAACTGCAGAGACCCAAAAGACCCTGAGGACCAAAAAGACCCCAAAGATCCCGAGTCGTCAAAAAACTCCAAAAACCTGAAAAACCCAAAAGACTCTGAGGACCCATCATTTTTTTTTCAATGTTTAAAATCAAATTCTGAATTTGTTTTTATAAAGAGGACGTCATGGGTTACGTGTCGGATGAAAGCGGGGTTGTATCAAAGTGGGGTTGTATCAAAGTGGGGTTGTATCAAAGTGGGGCAGATTAGATCCCGGTCATTACTGCCCGCAGTTATAAAGTGGCTCGATGTAGGTAGCCCGTCCAGTGTTATATTTTTCCATTCACAACAACTGTTCTTTTTTGGCAATTGCACAAAGATTGGTATTGCCGTCAGTGAAGTGACGGGCCTTACATGCTAGTAAATATATAAATTGAAATATCAACAGATATACAATGCCAACTGGGAGAATGATAAAAGAGCAGAGAGATAGAAGAAATAGTTGGACAGATTGGACATAGACAAAGAAGGCTCAGTGGAATGCCTAAGAAGAAGTCAGCTAAACTGGGATGGAGAATTAATACTTAAATGCCCAAGACCAAGGACACTACACCAACAGCTTCAAGAAAATGGTGGGACTGAGTCAATCAGACAAGTGTAGGATCTGCAAGGTAGAAACAGAAAATACGAGCCACCTCCTTATCAGGATGTAAAAAAAACCCATGTCAGAATAGCTGTACCCCCAAAAGCACAACAAGGTATGTCGAATCATCCACTGGCACATCTGCAGAAATTTCAACATCCTTGTTCCAGAAAACTCATGGAAACATTAACCAAAAGCAATCACTGAAAACAAGGAAGTAGTGCTAATGTATGACCTCATAATCCTATCGAACGTAAACATTGAAAATAAAAAATTGCGACCGGATACAATACTTATGTGCACAAAATAAATGAAGGCATTGCTAATTGAGGTTTTAGTACCCAGCGATTTTGGCCGAAACAACCCAGAAATCCAAAAAATGACAAAATACCACGACCTCAAAAATGAAGTGAAAATATATTTGAAGCTGAAAAGCACCGAAATTGTACCAGTGATCATTTTGAAGCAACGGGAATGACAAAAAAGAACCTTTCGGAGATCTTAAAAACCATCCCTGGGAATATCACTACAAACAAACTGCAGTTGGGAGCTGTCCGGGGTTCAGTAACGATACTGAAAATAGCCCTCGGCACAAAACTTTGAGAACAAGAAAACTTCACAACTTGGTCTATGAATCATGATCCCTTACTGAAACGGAGGTGGATAGGCTGAGACCTGGGAGGACTGTTACACCTTCTTAATTCCACATATGGAGATAACAACCAATGACACACACACATAGACACACACACACCCATGTGAGGTTGGTTGGTAGAATCATATGCAGAAGCACAAACCCACCACATTCAGCGGAGAGATTGAGTATGTGTTAAACGGACAAAATTTTAATTTGTTTTATTGGATCTTCCATGTGAGTGCACACTTCACGTGGTTATAGATCGGCATTGGGATGAGTCAAGGTGGTCAACCACAGGTGCACTGACTCAAAGGTCGACCGTTTTGTCCAAGTAGACTATGTGGAAAACAATTTTTGTTAAAGTGATCTTAGGCTATTACACATTAGTGAACATTAAACAAATGCATCTGGTCTACAGGAATTGAACCTGGGTTCCCTATAGTAGCGGGTTCAGTTGAAAACACGAACAAGACAGCATTCAGGTGAATAAAACAAACTGGTTTAATCAGCAATACAGATGAAACAGCAAGCTTTGGTCTGATGCAGTTCCAAATCAATGCTGGCATCACATCAGGCGATGATTAGCAGTTTCATCTGATCCTGCCTGTGTTTGAACCAGACGAGCAAAGTTACCACCAACAAACAAAATCCCTTTATACGAGCAACATGCCTCTTTGGTTGAAAATATGTCCGACCGGGATCCGATGCCGACTGCTGTCTGCATCGGACCCAAGCTGCCACTGCCAAGCCGATGCATTTGCACTGTGCCTCAGGGCCTAAGGTACAGGCTCATACTGGAATCTTCTTTTTGAAAGGTACTGCGAGATGTTAAACGTCCACGGGTGAATGCAAGCAGATGGGAGAGCCGGGTTAATGTCCCCTCCGAAGGACACTTGGTGATGCGACATCCTGCCAGTGAAACACCGGGGTGACGGCTTTATTGTCGGGTAAGGAATCAAACTCACACTGGACGGCTCAAAAGGGAGCTTCCTACCTCTGAGCTATCCTGTCGACCCAACGTGCCTCGTAATTAATTGCTTTGCTTCATTGTTCGTGGGGTAGGAAGTACATTCCTTAGCACGTGCAATGTGAAATTGTCACTTCCCATAATCCCGAGCTTGGCGAGAACCTTCAGGTGAAAAAAAAAACAAATTTGTTTAATCAAAACAAATTGTTCCACCTTGTGGAGGTAATTGAGTTACCCTTCGAGCAGGTTGTCTAATTGGCATTTTTACATCAAATGATTTATCATCACAATCACCTCTCTGATGCTGATGGGTTTCGACATCTCTGGTGGTTAATCTTCAATGGCTGGCCTGTTTTCAAGTAATCGGTGCGAAAGCGCAACGGCGGACTGATGTTGGGCCAACCTGGCCAATTTGACTGAGCAATGGCACTGTTTTGCCGGTAAATGAGTGCTTGGCAAGCCACATTTAGGCCAATGAGTGCTTGGCAAGCCACATTTAGGCCAATGAGTGCTTGGCAAGCCACATTTAGGCCAATGAGTGCTTGGCAAGCCACATTTAGGCCAGTGAGTCCTTGGCAAGCCACATTTAGGCCAATGAGTGCTTGGCAAGCAACATTTAGGCCAATGAGTGCTTGGCCAGCCACATTTAGGCCAATGAGTGCTTGGCAAGCCACATTTAGGCCAATGAGTGCTTGGCAAGCCACATTTAGGCCAATGAGTGCTTGGCAAGCAACATTTAGGCCAATGAGTGCTTGGCCAGCCACATTTAGGCCAATGAGTGCTTGGCAAGCCACATTTAGGCCAATGAGTACTTAGCAAGCCACATTTAGGCCAATGAGTGCTTGGCCAGCCACATTTAGGCCAATGAGTGCTTGGCAAGCCACATTTAGGCCAATGAGTGCTTGGCCAGCCACATTTAGGCCAATGAGTGCTTGGCAAGCCACATTTAGGCCAATGAGTGCTTGGCAAGCCACATTTAGGCCAGTGAGTCCTTGGCAAGCCACATTTAGGCCAATGAGTGCTTGGCAAGCCACATTTAGGCCAATGAGTGCTTGGCAAGCCACATTTAGGCCAATGAGTGCTTGGCAAGCCACATTTAGGCCAATGAGTGCTTGGCAAGCCACATTTAGGCCAATGAGTGCTTGGTAAGCCACATTTAGGCCAATGAGTGCTTGGCAAGCCACATTTAGGCCAGTGAGTCCTTGGCAAGCCACATTTAGGCCAATGAGTGCTTGGCAAGCAACATTTAGGCCAATGAGTGCTTGGCCAGCCACATTTAGGCCAATGAGTGCTTGGCAAGCCACATTTAGGCCAATGAGTGCTTGGCAAGCCACATTTAGGCCAATGAGTGCTTGGCAAGCAACATTTAGGCCAATGAGTGCTTGGCCAGCCACATTTAGGCCAATGAGTGCTTGGCAAGCCACATTTAGGCCAATGAGTACTTGGCAAGCCACATTTAGGCCAATGAGTGCTTGGCCAGCCACATTTAGGCCAATGAGTGCTTGGCAAGCCACATTTAGGCCAGTGAGTCCTTGGCAAGCCACATTTAGGCCAATGAGTGCTTGGCAAGCCACATTTAGGCCAATGAGTGCTTGGCAAGCCACATTTAGGCCAATGAGTGCTTGGCAAGCCACATTTAGGCCAATGAGTGCTTGGCAAGCCACATTTAGGCCAATGAGTGCTTGGCAAGCCACATTTAGGCCAATGAGTGCTTGGCAAGCCACATTTAGGCCAGTGAGTCCTTGGCAAGCCACATTTAGGCCAATGAGTGCTTGGCAAGCAACATTTAGGCCAATGAGTGCTTGGCCAGCCACATTTAGGCCAATGAGTGCTTGGCAAGCCACATTTAGGCCAATGAGTGCTTGGCAAGCCACATTTAGGCCAATGAGTGCTTGGCAAGCAACATTTAGGCCAATGAGTGCTTGGCCAGCCACATTTAGGCCAATGAGTGCTTGGCAAGCCACATTTAGGCCAATGAGTGCTTGGCAAGCCACATTTAGGCCAATGAGTGCTTGGCAAGCCACATTTAGGCCAATGAGTGCTTGGCAAGCCACATTTAGGCCAATGAGTGCTTGGCAAGCCACATTTAGGCCAATGAGTGCTTGGCAAGCCACATTTAGGCCAATGAGTGCTTGGCCAGCCACATTTAGGCCAATGAGTGCTTGGCAAGCCACATTTAGGCCAATGAGTACTTGGCAAGCCACATTTAGGCCAATGAGTGCTTGGCCAGCCACATTTAGGCCAATGAGTGCTTGGCAAGCCACATTTAGGCCAATGAGTGCTTGGCAAGCCACATTTAGGCCAATGAGTGCTTGGCAAGCCACATTTAGGCCAATGAGTGCTGGGCAAGCCACATTTAGGCCAATGAGTGCTTGGCAAGCCACATTTAGGCAAATGAGTCCTTGGCAAGCCACATTTAGGCCAATGAGTGCTTGGCCAGCCACATTTAGGCCAATGAGTGCTTGGCAAGCCACATTTAGGCCAATGAGTGCTTGGCAAGCCACATTTAGGCAAATGAGTCCTTGGCAAGCCACATTTAAGCCAATGAGTGCTTGGCCAGCCACATTTAGGCCAATGAGTGCTTGGCAAGCCACATTTAGGCCAATGAGTGCTTGGCAAGCCACATTTAGGCCAATGAGTGCTTGGCAAGCCACATTTAGGCAAACGAGTCCTTGGCAAGCCACATTTAGGCCAATGAGTGCTTGGCAAGCCACATTTAGGCAAACGAGTCCTTGGCAAGCCACATTTAGGCCAATGAGTGCTTGGCAAGCCACATTTAGGCCAATGAGTGCTTGGCAAGCCACATTTAGGCAAACGAGTCCTTGGCAAGCCACATTTAAGCCAATGAGTGCTTGGCAAGCCACATTTAGGCCAATGAGTGCTTGGCAAGCCACATTTAGGCAAACCTTTCCTTGTAGGTCTGTTTTGGTATCCCATACAGCACGAGCTTATGCTTACGTTTAAATACATTTGTTTACTGTACACTGCATGTATAGTTAAAGCAACTTTACCATTCCACTGATACTCATTGCACTCCCTGCTGTCACTGCATCACTGTAGGCATGCATCTTGTCTCCATCCTCATTAGAACAAGAGTAATGCTCTGGGGAGCAAATTAAACTCCTTGTTTGCTTTCATATCAGACAGGTTCTCCAGCTTTTCACTGCATCTGACAATTATTGTTACAGAACATTATAACTTGTACTACATTTTCCTAGTGCAGTGTTGTCTTTTAGCTTTGCGTGAACCCATAACTCGACTGTCTCCATCTATTGCAAAAAAATGGGTCATTCATCAAATTGATCTCATCCTCAGATACCCATTTGTGTTTGCGATGGAATCAGTCGGCTCACACGTTGGGATTCTGCATCACGAGATATATAAGGATTTAGTAAAAACGAGTCCTTTATAGTATATCGGGAGCAAAGTAATGCAGTTCAAACAGGTCATGACTTGGCTGGCTGCCTTCACTTCCACCAAAAAACAAACAATAAAAAAAGACGCAAAATGTCATAGTCCCCGCCGTGGTTTTAGTAATTTTGCTGTATGGAGTTGAAGGCTGTCAGTCAGCCATCTTTGGTCGGATGACCAAACAAAAGCTTCTGCATATGTATACTTATTGTTGGTTTTGTGCCAAGTTTGAAGAAAAGCGGTCGATGCACGTTCAAGAAATGGATGAAGACAAATTTAAGTAACAAAATGGCCGCCAGTCGGCCAACTTGGTTCTGATCTCAAAAAGAAATGACATACACATGTAACCCATCATTCATTATCTGTGTGCCAAATTTGAACAAGATCGGTAAATGAATGTCTGAGAAATGGTCGAGGACATGGTCAATATCAGGTTTTTTACAACTAAAATGGCCGCCAGTCTACCAGTCGGCCATCTTTGATCAGATCGCAAAATAAAGTGAGGTGCACGTATATGCCGTCATGTGCTGTGCTTGTGCTAAGCTTGAAGAAAATCGGACCATGTATGTTCAATAAATGGTTGAGGACACATTTAAGTAACAAAATGGCTGAACCTCGGCCATATTGGATCTGATATCTAAAGAAAATGACGTGTATGTAAGCCATCATTCTTTATCTGGGTGCAAAGTTTGAACATCGGGGAAATGCGTGTCGAAGGAATGGTTGAGGACATGTTCAACATCGGGGTTTTTTTTTACAACTAAAATGGACGCCAGTTGTCCGGCCATCTTTGTTCGCATTGCGAAATAAAATGATGTGCATATGTATACAATCATGCATTGTCTTTGTGCCAAGTATGAACAAAATCGGTCAATACATCTCCGAAATATGGTTACGGACGGACGCACAGACGGTCGAGACCCAATCCATAAGCCCCCGTTTGGGACTAAGTCTATCGGGGGGTAATAACTTGCTTGAGGTGTCACTGGCTGATGTACACCTCATTCAACTTCTGCTCAATGGTATTTGAACCATCCAAGCTTCAAATCCCACATTTAAAGAGGTCTCAGCTCTCCCATGAATCTTGACCTCTCTAAAAAATTAAAGAGGTCTAAAAATGACAAACAAACACCCAGGAATTGAGCATGGGTAAATAAATATCGGAGAGGACAACATGGGACAACTACCCCAAGATGGCACCGCATTGCAGCACGTCCAATGTCTAAATGCGAGGAATGCTTCTGGCCAAAAGAGAAAATATCATTCTCAAAGAACTATTATGAATTTCTCGATATGCTTCAAACGATAAAAAAAAAAGCATTTTCTGTGAAGATATAACCGACGTGATGGTGAAAAATAAGAAATCTCCACAAATGAGGCATCATCTTCTCGTTAGAAAGCAAGCTCGCAGAAAGAAACAGATTGGTATCAGTAATGGGTCTAAAAGGTCTAGAGGAAAGGTTTGTTATGGCCAGAACCATCTGCCTTTCTGCATCGTGTGAGGATCCCTTTGAGGCGAGCCGCTTTCAATCGAATCCCAGCGCAATGCATTACACATCGCCATTGAAGAACAGCTGTGTTCTCCGTTACCGAAGGTTTGCTCCAGTAGGCCCTGATCCAACGCTCGGTATTCAGAAAGCAATGGAGGCTGGGGTCGATCTGCCATTGCCACTGATTATGAGACTAGTCGTTGATTAAACATTCGTGGATCAAAAAAGTACATGATCTTTACACAGTTTAAAAAGAAGACCTTTTGTTCCAGCTTTTTCAACAGAAATTTGTAGCCTAAATAGTTTGTACAGCCATCTTGTTTTGAAGGATTACCATCTTGTTTTTTTTTAAATTTCTTTACACAAATCAATGCAGACAGGGGGCATTCGATCAACGGACAAAATGTGGCAAAAAGGAAAACAGTATGAAAAACGATAACGCAAGGAGAGGAGCTGGAAAGATAAGGATGAGAACAAGGTCTTTGGATTGCAGTAAAGCTCAGCATAGGAATTGGGAGAGACCATGAGGTCAAGGTGGGAAAGAGATTTGAAATTCTGTCGAGAAAGGCTCGACACGACAGACTCGGGAAGAGCGTTGCACAGACGAGAAGAGAAGAGGATGAAAGAATGAGTTGAGAATCGACTTCAGCTTAAGGGAGGAGAACAAGGAAATAGCAGAACGTGTGTGACCTGGAGGAGCAAAGACTGCACAGAAAGGTGAGAGGTCAGGAGGAGCAAGACCAGAATAGAGCCGATTAAAAACTGCAAGCAAGGCCAACAACCTGCACAAGGTTAGCAAGAGCAAGACCCAGAGACTCAGATGAATTAGAGCAACATCCGAGGATTGGATCAGGAAACCCGAAGGTTTCTCTTCTTTACACCCTGTGGATGTTCCACCATTGTTTCTTTCTTGTTATTTTTGTAACAAGTTAGCAAACAAGACTTGTTCGCTCAATACAAATAGGATTTGTAGCCATCAATACATTATTTTTTAAAGAAACAAAATTCTTGAAATATTGCACACCGCTCCTTTCCTATTCCATCTCCAGGTGCTGAATGACGTCATCACCGCACACCGAAGGGGGCTCAGCGATGATCCAAGCCAAAAGGGAGTACTCAGTTTTTACTCTGTTTGTTTCTTGTTACTTATACATATATTGGTTGGTCTTGTGCGTTATTCGGTCTATCTGTCTGTCTGTCTTTGTCACTTGCAAAATCGAAGATTTTTCAAGTATATATTGGTCGGTTGCATTTGTTATTCTGGCTGTTTGTTTGTCTGTCTGTCTGTCGCCGGCCTACAGGTCACAATTCTAAACCAATCATCACCAAACTTCACCAAGTTGTAGAGGTCGTCCCAAATGAGAAGCCTATTGATTTTGAGGTCAAAGGTAAAATGTCATCTGAAGGTCAAATTTCAAAAATCGCCATTTTAAATCCGATTGACTTTGAAATTATTGAACAGCATTTGTATATCGAGTCACTAACTTGGAAAACCAACTATTTTTAGGTCAAATTTCCAAAATCAATTTTCATCTGAAAACCCATCAATTTTCATCCGATTGACTTTAAAATATACCAGCATTTGAATATGGAGTCAATAAATAGGGAAACCAACTATTTTTGAGGTCAAAAGGTCAAAGGTCAACTCTCGGTCAAACTTCCAAAATCATCAATTTTCATCTGAAAAACCATCAATTTTCATCCAATTCACTTGAAAATTGAACAGCATTTGCACATCGAGTCACTAAATAGGGAAACGAACTATTTTTGAGGTCAAAAGGTCAAAGGTCAACTCCAGGTCAAACTTTCAAAATCATCAATTTTCATCCAATTCACTTGAAAATTTAACAGCATTTGCACATTGAGTCACTAAATAGGGAAACGAACTATTTTTGAGGTCAAAAGGGCAAAGGTCAACTCGAGGTCAAACTTTCAAAATCATCAATTTTCATCTGAAAAACCATAAATTTTCATCCGATTGACTTTAAAACAGAACAGCATTTGTATAGCGCCACACTGAATTTGGAAACCAACTATTTTTGAGGTCAAAAGGTCAAAGGTCAAACTTGTAAAATCATCATTTTTAATCTGGAAAATCGTCATTCATCCTGTTGACCCGAGCTTTGATCAAGATCCTCAATTTTAATCTTGATGAAATGGACAATTTGCTGTGTCAATGGAAACCTTTTTGGGGGGGGGGGGGGCGATTTTGCAAGTATCGTACTCTGCACGACGTCTTATTGTTTGTTTGTTTGTCTGTTTGTCACCGGCCGACAGGTCACAATTCTTGGTGGACATATTAGGTGTATGACAAGTCCAGACTAATTCCATTTTGGCGAAGATCCGGATTCAGAAAGATACGAGAATTTTAAAGTGATTTTTCACAATTGAGAGTTGGGGCCAGCAACGATATATATCCCGATATTTCAAAACGTTGTGGACGACTTCGGCCAAAGCTATGTGGACGAGTTGGTTAGGGTTAGGCGACAAGCGATGAGATTCTGGTTCTGGTCCAGATGCAGACCTGTCCTATAAGTGGGATGCAACATGTAAGTTATTCAGCCTGGCGGAGGTATGCACACTACCGAGGGTATTTATAGCTCATTTATAAAGCAACTGATCAAATTCGATTAAGCATGCCTTGTGAATATAGAAATGTTTCATTTGCCATTTTTAATTCCATTATCACTTTGATAATAAATATGCTTCTAAATAATCATACTTTTCTTTATGAAACAAAAGCCTGTGAGTTTTATTCTTTAACAACTGTGCTATGATGGTGGTGATGGGGAGGGGATGCTCTTGGGCCCATCATTTTGACCTTTTCATGTATAAACAAGAAGCTGCGAATCACAAACACATTCAAGTTCTCCAAAACAACAAAGAAAGTTCGGTCTCTCTCAGCATAAAGTTCGAAATAACAAATATCACCCAGCCCTTCCATATGCACCTACCGAGCACCCAACAAAACTTCTCATCAATGGCAGACGGCTATGATCTTGTGATGCTCGGTTGCACTCATGTGGCAGAGCAACATCACTAGAGTGACAGCAGGAAGCTAAAAGTGTCAAAATCCAAGGAACAAAGTGAAGTGGTACAACCATGGCCTAGGTCATAACGGAACAAGCTTCTGAATCACAAAAGCTACAGGAGATCATTGTGACAAGTCATCTTGAACGTTGGGGATCACAGGTCAAAATAAAGAGAAAATACACCAACAGGGCAGCGTCTGTATTACCAAGTCAATAGGTCTATAAAAGGGTACGTTGCTGAAACTCCATGATGAGATGTGAACAGAATGAGCAAACATCCGATCAGAAATGCTGATGGAAATAAAATTAAATAAACAAGTGGTACATTGCAAAACATATGACGTCAGAATTGCTCCAAGTGAACATTGCACTTTTTCAACTGCAAGGTTCATCTCTTGGTGAATTCAGAAAAGCTTCGTTCTTGATGTCAGAGCGAATAAAACAAGTGTTCCATCCAGAGTAATGTGAGGGAAGAATCAAACATATGTGTCAAGCATGATGGGCTTTCCCTATTTCATCGTCCAATTGAACTCCGAGGAGGTGTGGGCGACATGTGCAGCAGTTTAGTGCACTTTCCAAGTTGCCCAAAAGCAATTAATAGTCGATCGCAAGATGTGGACCGCCTTCAAAAGGGATGTAGACAAAACCAAATGTGACACAAAGTAGATCACCATATCC
This sequence comes from Myxine glutinosa, assembly GCF_964187855.1. Classification (NCBI taxonomy): domain Eukaryota; kingdom Metazoa; phylum Chordata; class Myxini; order Myxiniformes; family Myxinidae; genus Myxine; species Myxine glutinosa. The sequence continues at coordinate 66,879,379 of NC_136274.1, read as the reverse complement.
CTGAAGGCTGTTACTGAGCCAGATTTTTTTTTTTTTAACAAACAATCCAAGATTCACGTGGTACTTCTCCTGAGGCTATCTCAGCTTAGCCAGAAGCTTTGAATACAAATCATTAACAAGCTTGCATTCAGCTGTATATGAATCCTTCAACTTCGACACCTCGACACTTACAAATGCAACATGCAAACTACTCATGTTACCCTTCTGCAGCTGATACCATTCTGATGAGAGAATGCATATTCAGTAGGCCTCGGCCTTCTACGTTCGCGACAGTTACTTTCCTGGAAAACCTGACGAATGCAGAATTAGCGAATACGGAGACCTTGGTAAAATGGGAAAAGGGGGGTTAGGTTCCCGGGTTAGACTGAAAATAGGGAGAAATGGTATAAATGTTTAAGAACAATGATTATATTAAAAAATAACCACCTTTAGAGGCCATTTTTCCCCGCAAAGCTGGGGTTGGCCTTTTTCGGGAACCGTGGTTGTTGTTGTTTTTTGGTCCCCTTTTTGAAGCAATGTTTTACGGCCGGATGCCCTTCCTGCCGCCAACCCTTTTTGCCGCCTTTAACGACAAACAGGGAATTACCAGTGAACTGGTACTCAATTAGCTGACCTCGGAAGGATGACAGGCTGAGTCAACCCCCCATGCGTTAATTCAGCGATCATGACAGGCTGAGTCAACCCCCCTGGCGTTAATTCAGCGATCGACCGGGATTCAAACCCAGGATCCTTGGATATCCTAAGCCGGCACCCTAGCCGCTAGCCCAACACCCAATTTAAGAACAATGATTAAAATAAATATATTACTTGATGCAGAAGAGTGCGTTTTTATTGATGTTTGAAGCTGATGATGCTGATGAAGTAACGACGATGGTGGTGATATTAGAGGGGAAATTGGAAGGATGATTCATGCCGACTGCAGACGCACTCACACCTACAGGCGGACTAACACATTCACATATTTCTCTCAAACTCATTACTTTCCTCTGCCTCTTTCTCACAGACTCACCTTCCACACTCATGTTAGGAGGCCATGATTAAGAGCAATTGATAAGCGAAAAAAATAGCACAAGTTCAGATTATACCACCTCTGAGTTGTGGCTGGACGGGATGGGTGAGAGCTCTAGCATGAAGCCAGGCCATAATGGGTGTGGTTCGGGACCCACCTGATGGGCCCAAAACAAGCTCAGATTGTCCAACCTCTGAGCTCTGGCTGGGCGGGACGGGCGAGGGCTCTAGCATGAAGCCCGGCCATATTGGGTGTGGTTCGGGGCCCACCTGGAGCCAAAACAAGTTCAGATTGTCCAACATCTAAGCTGTGGCTGGGCGGGACGGGCGAGGGCTCTAGCATGAAGCCCGGCCATATTGGGTGTGGTTCGGGGCCCATCTGGAGCCAAAACAAGTTCAGATTGTCCAACATCTAAGCTGTGGCTGGGCGGGACGGGCGAGGGCTCTAGCATGAAGCCGGCCATATTGGGTGTGGTTCGGGGCCCACCTGATGGCCCCGAAAGTCCTAGGGTTTTATGCACTGTCTTGTGCATTCTCAATGCTTTAGGTACTATTTTACAACACTGTTTGATTTACAGTAACTGTGTAATTAATTAAAATCATGTTCTAAGACTTTGCACTGGGAAATGCAACAGTCTTCCGGAAGAGGACTGGATGTACCCCTGGTTCCCATACATGATGACATATTAAACTGTGTTTGTTGTCATCGTCACTTGTCGAATGTTTTTTTCTCTCTCACTGAAATACAACTGAAATTAGTGTGAACTGCATGACAGCAGCTGGAACAGAATTGCAATACATGATAACTTGTTATAATAAAAATGTATAGACACAAGTAAATAGTGCAACCGAGATAATAGCAGCTGGCTGGCCATAGCTACCATGATCGGCATTGTAGTTGCAGACAGCTGATTTGTTCAACTTCAGAAGCTCTGCTGCAAATTGTAGAGCGAACTGAAGCTGGCTGGCCATAGCTACCATGATCGGCATTGTAGTTGCAGACAGCTGATTTGTTCAACTTCAGAAGCTCTGCTGCAGGTTTTAGAGCGAACGGAACCTGGCTGGCCATAGCAGCTACCATGATCGGCATTGTAGTTGCAGACAGCTGATTTGTTCAACTTCAGAAGCTCTGCTGCAGGTTATAGAGCGAACTGAACCTGGCTGGCCATAGCTACCATGATCGACATTGTAGTTGCAGACAGCTGATCTGTTCAACTTCAGAAGCTCTGCTGCAGGTTTTAGAGCGAACTGAACCTGGCTGGCCATAGCTACCATGATCGGCATTGTAGTTGCGGACAGCTGATTTGTTCAACTTCAGAAGCTCTGCTGCAGGTTTTAGAGCAAACTGAAGCTGGCTGGCCATAGCAGCTACCATGATCGGCATTGTAGTTGCAGACAGCTGATTTGTTCAACTTCAGAAGCTCTGCTGCAGGTTTTAGAGCGAAGCAGACATCGTCAATGTTTATCTTGAGCATCAGCAGAGATGCAGCAATGCTCCTGTCAAGGTGGCTTCTAATCTCAGAGTCAGTCTTACAGACCATGAGAAGCAGTGCTCACTGTCGGCATTGCTTGCAGGGAGAGACAGTAACGCACAAACGAGAATCAACAAAATTGAGTTCATTGTTGAGGCAGGATCGATTCATCTTACCTTGTGCAGCTTTGCCCAGGTGTCAGCCACAACAAAGTTGATACCTGGGTCATGAAGGAGATCGGCCGTTAGAAGTCAACAACCTCAGTCTTCAGGACATCAAGCTTTTCGTCAACCTTCAGCAGAGGCGGGCGACAGCATGAGGAAAAATTACCCTAGGAGGTGCATTCCTCGGGATTGAGGATTCTCAGATCAGACAACAATTATTATTCCAACAGGAGCTTCTTCGTAATGGTCTTCACAAACTTAGCATAGAAACTTCTGGTGAAACTGCTGGTGAAACTCCCAAAATCCAGAATCACCTGTTCGCATCCACTCATTTTTCCACTTTTTTCCTGCATGTGGAACACACTTCCACATCCTCTTCAATCTCATTCTTCCCTCCAGGTCTTCAAGACAACTGTTCACCACCCTCTCAGATCGTCCCCCATCCAAAACCATGATCTTTTCTACCCCTATTAATCCTCCCCAAGAACACCTCTCTCCAAATTTCCGGTTTCTTCTTCCTGAGAGTTTGCGTCTGTGTCAATCTTGTCAAATATTCATCGAATAGTCCTGTGTTGTGTCTTGTGTATTTCTCTGCATGTATGTCGTGTGTATTCAGCTCCACTATGAGCCTTATATCTTCTATAAAAAGTACTTTTGGTTGTGGAATAAGTGTCAGTCACATGCAAACCGTGGCACTGCGGGCTCTGCGAGTTACTCATGAATATCTCATACCAAACGTCTCCTTTTCCATATTTTTCATGCTCGAGATCAGGGGAAAATATCGATATTTCAATGCTTCTTACTACCTTTGTCCATTTCACATGTAAAAGTGGGACATTCTCAAGCCTCTCACGGTCAGTCAGGAAGCAGGACATGCAAAGTCGAATCGGGACTGTCCTGCCCAAATATGGATGGTTGGACAGCATGCAGGTTCACAATTGCGAGTCGAACGGCACAGCAAGGTGTTTGCGGTTTGGGAACTGCTGTGATAAGGAAGGGCAGGAAGGTCACCAGAGGACTGTGTAGAAAACCAAGTACAGTTGAGTATCAACATCTGCACACCTCTATGGGAGGGAGGCAACATAGGGTATGTTGATGGGGGCTCACAAACTCGTGAACAAGTGGATGGGTTGTGAATTAAGAACAGGAACACATTTACCGAATCACAATTACCGTATTTTCCGGTGTATTAACCGCACCCCTGTTTTTCACCCTCAAAAGAAAAAAAAATTCATGCTCCCGGCGAAGCTTGATGATGTAGGACTGGAAGTGCATCGTCTTATCAGCCGTGTCGTCGGGTATATGTTGGGAGACGTGTGTGCGGCGTCAAACCGACAGATCATGGTGTGCCATGAACCTATAGGCCCGCGGCAGGCTGGTTTCGTGAAGTCCCAATGTCATCCTCCTTAGGTAAGCTCCTCAACTTCAGCCTGAAAGCAAGTGTTGTGAATGAAAAGGTATAAATTCAAAGTAATTTCCTATTATAAGAGGCAGAGGTCAGAGGTCCTCATCTTATTGTCCTCTTTTTTACGGCATAGCCCATAGGGCAAAGCCGTCTAGAACAGTGTTTGTCCATCTGTATGTATGTATGTCCCCTCAAACGTGTACCAATCAGAGCTGAGGATCTGGTCACATGACAGGGTGATGTGATTACGTCTGATGTCATTATGGCGGCACAGCGGCTGACTCCACAGTCCACCAACACCCATTTTGATTTATATGCCGTTCACGCAGAACATATCGTCGAACCTGTCATATATCACAATCACCATGCTCTACCGTTACGTTTTTCATTCAGTGTGAAACACAAACAAACCGATTGTTAAAAATGACCATCAGATATCGAAAGCATCGGCATTACGGGTCTTCCAACAATACGGTAGTACCCAACCATGTGGGGTATATACTAATATAGATTACAGTAGATCTTCCCTCAGTTCTGTAAGTAAAACTTACCTCACAGATGTCTGGATTCCTCCAAAGTTCTTTGTTTAATGTTATAAACAGCATTAACGACTGTTTAAAAAGCTAATCATGTGTGTTTGTGGTTTATAATAGCCGGCGAAGCCGGTGTTGTGAATGAACGCGTACGTATTATGTTGAAAAGCCAGATTTTGCTGAATCCTTTGAGAATTTCGAAGCTTTGACGCACCAAATCGCTCCATGGGGGCCGCCATCTTGCGGATGCGGAAGTATGGATAAAAAAATTGCGAAAAAGTTCAATAGGAGTTTGTTTCACCCGTCTTTTTTTGATTCACAATCTTATGCACCTCTAATTTGTAATTAAAATACTTTAAGACCAACCTCGTTCTAGGGCCCGCATGGGCCCTGGTTATCTTCAACGAAAATCGTCACCAAACACCGGAACCAATGAGATTCGAGCATTTGAAAAAATATTTAAAAAACCAAATCACTCCATGGAGGCTGCCATCTTGCAGATAAGGAAGTATGCCTAAAAAATTGCGAAAAAGCTCAATAGGATTTTGTTTCACCCGTCTTTTTTTGATTCACAATCTTATTGCCCAATTACTAATTTGTAATTAAAATACTTTAAGACCAACCTCGTTCTAGGGCCCACATGGGCCTGGTTATCTTCAACGAAAATCGTCACCAAACACCGGAACCAATGAGATTCGAGCATTTGAAAAAATATTTCAAAAAAGCTTATTACCGTTTCGGAGGCTGAAAACGGCGTCTAATATTCTAAAATTAATAATAATAATAATAATAATTCATTTATTTTGTATAGCGCTTTTCCAGAAGCCCAAAGGCGCTTTGACAGAGTGGCAAACATAATGCATAACAATACATGAAAACAACAATTGCAAAAAGACAAGAATCAATAGGGAAATATTTAAAGCAAAAGGAGGGAGAAGGAGAAGAGATAGTCAGGGGTTAAATGCTGTGGGTTGAATGTTGAATGCAGTGTTGAACAGGTGGGTCTTTAGTGATGTTTTGAATGTGGTGAGTGAGGAGGAGTCTCTGATGGTGTGAGGTAGTGAGTTCCAGAGGGTGGGAGCAGCGATGGAGAAGGCCCTGTCCCCCCAGGATCTGAATTTGGTCCGGATGGAGGGGGTCAGGAGGTTGGTACCAGCAGAGCGGAGGTTGCGGGTGGGAGTGTGTCTGGAGAGGAGGTCAGCCAGGTAGGATGGGGCCAGGTTATGGAGGGCTTTGTATGTCAAGAGGAGGATTTTATACTGGATTCTCTGGGGGATGGGGAGCCAGTGAAGCTTGTAAAGGACGGGGGTGATGTGGTCACGGGTCCGGGAATGGGTGAGTAGACGGGCAGCGGAGTTCTGAATGTATTGGAGTTTATTGGTGATTTTTGAGGGTGAACCATAGAGGAGGCTATTGCAGTAGTCCAGACGGGAGGTGATGAAGGCGTGGATGAGGGTTTCTGCAGCCGTGGAGGAGAGGGATGAGCGGAGACGGGCAATGTTTTTCAGGTGAAAGAAGGCTGACTTTGTGATCTGTTTAGTGTATTTGTCGAAGGAAAGGGTTTGGTCAAAGATGACGCCAAGATTCCGGATGTGAGGGGAGGTGGATACTGGGATACCGTCGATGTTGAGGGCAAAGTTATGGGTGGATTTTGTGAGCGTTTTTGGGCCAATGATGATTATTTCAGATTTATCACAGTTAAGCTTGAGGAAGTTGATTTGAAGCCAGGATTTTATTTCAGTGATGCAGTTTGTCAGGATAGAGTGGGTGTCGGTGGAGACGGACTTGGTGGAGATGAAAAGCTGGATGTCATCGGCGAAGCAGTGGAATTGGAGACCATGACGGCGGATTAAGTGACCGAGCGGGGACAGGTAAAGGATGAAGAGGAGGGGGCCAAGAACTGAACCTTGGGGGACACCTTGGGGGAGGGGAGCAGTGGGGGATTTGCAGTTATTGATGGAGATGAACTGGCATCTGTCAGAGAGGTATGATTTAATCCAAGAGAGGGCAGTGCCGGTAACGTTAAAGGTGGATTCAAGTCGGGTGAGGAGGATAGTGTGATCGATGGTGTCAAAGGCAGCGCTGAGGTCGAGGAGGACGAGAATGTTGAGGTTGCCAGCGTCAGAGGAGAGGAGAAGGTCGTTGGTGATTTTGAGGAGAGCAGTTTCAGTACTGTGGTTGGACCGGAATCCGGATTGGAATGTTTCATACAGGTTATTGGCAGAGAGATGATGTTTGAGTTGAGTGGCTACAGCGCGTTCCAAAACTTTTGACAGAAAGGGTAGGTTGGAGATGGGTCTGAAGTTGTTTAGGGTGTCAGGGTTTAGACCAGGTTTTTTTAGAATGGGGGTAACAGCAGCAATTTTGAGGGAAGGTGGGACGATGCCTGTAGACAGGAAGGTGTTTATTGTTGCAATGATAAGTGGAGAGAGAGCAGGGAGGGAGGCTTTGACAAAGCTGGAGGGGATGGGGTCAAGAGTGCAGGTGGCAGTTTTCATTCCTATGAGGAGTTCAGAGAGGTCAGTAGGGGAGATTGGGGAGAACCGAGACAGGGGATGGCAGGACAAGGGGGGGCAGGTGGTTGGAGGGGGAGCGGGTGCGGCGGTGGTCAAGCTGTTGTAGATGTTGTCAATTTTGCGTTGGAAGAAAGAGAGGAAGGAGATGCAGTTGTCTACTGTGAATGACTGGGTGGTGGTGTTCAGGGGGCGGAGGAGTTTGTTTATTGTCGAGAAGAGTGCTTTTGGGTTTCCGGAGCCAGAGTGGATAATTTGAGAGTAGTAGGCAGAGCGGGCGCGGGAGAGGGCATCTTTGTAGTGTTGTAGGTGGTCCTTGTAGGCTTGGGAGTGAACTGTGAGACCCGTTTTATTGTGGAGTCTTTCAAGTTGGCGAGCACGAGTTTTCATCAGGTGGAGTTCAGGGGTAAACCAGGGAGCAGAATGGGTGAAAGAAACTGTTTTGGTTTTTACAGGCGCAAGCTGGTCAAGGCAGGAGGAGAGAGTGTGGTTGTAGTAGTCAGTGAGGTCGGAAGGGGTGTGGAGGTCAATGAAGGGAGAAGTGGACATTTTTTCAGAGAGGGTGGATGAGAATGAGGTAGGTGAAAGAGCGTTTAGCTTACGGAAGTTGATTGTGCAATAATGCCTTGGTGTTGGGGCGGGGATGTTGATGGTCAGAGTGATGGCTAAGTGGTCAGAGAGGGTGAGGTCGGAGCCATAGAGATGGTGCAAATTTAATCCAGTGGAGCAGACAAGATCCAAAATGTGACCACGGATATGGGTAGGAAAGTCGACATGTTGAGTGAGGTTAAAGCAGGTGAGTAAATCAGTGAAGTCAGTGGTTATTGTGGAGTCAGTGGAGTCCATGTGGATATTGAAATCACCAAGGAGGAGGATTGAGGGGGAGAGGGAACATAGCTGGGTCAGAAAGTAGGAGAAGTCAGACAGGAATGATGGGTGTGGTTTGGGAGGGCGGTAGACGACAGCCATGACTGACTGCGTGCGACCAGAGAGTTTTAAAGCCAGGTGTTCAAATGATGGAGCAGATGAGATGGAGATGAGGTTGGTCTTGATGTCTTGACGGTGGATAACGGCAATTCCACCACCTCGGCCCTCCGAGCGTGGTTTATTGACGTAGGAATATCCATTGGGTGTGGTGAGGTTAAGTGTGTAGTAGTCCAGAGGTTGTTGCCAGGTTTCGGTGAGACAGAGAAAGTCCAGTTTGTTATCCAGGATGTATTCGTTCAGGATGAGGCATTTGTTGTTGAGGGACCGGGTGTTGAACAGGGTGAGCTTGATGTTGTTTTGAACAGCAGGGATGAATTCAGGTGATTTAGCCAGGGTTCGTAGGCAGGAGGTGCGATCGTGTGCGTTGCTGTGACCAGGTGCGCTGGGACGAAGAGTGAGAGTGCGCTGAGCCGACCAGAGGACGGGGATGGAGTGACCTGATTGCAAATAAACAAACTTACGACCGGAGCCACGGTGAATGTACCTGGGTCGTCGGAGGAGTCCATTTGATTTGATGGCAGAGATGCATGATGGGGTGGAGCGGGTATTGAGCAGAAGAAACCTTGCGGCGGAGTACCTCAGAGCCATGCCAGGCAGGAGCGAAGGGACGAGTACGAGGCCAAGGTCGAGGAGGCAAAGCGGCAAACGCAGCGGCAAACGACTGCAGCCGCTAATCAAGACCACAGCGGCAAACAGCCACCGCCGCAAACAACGGGAGCGGGCCTAAGGAAACAGTGGAGGAGCCGGGCAGGCGAAGCCAGGAGCAGAGCCGGGACCGAGCAGAGGGCAGACCCAACGGTCAAAAATCCGCCACGACCACCAGAAAAGCAAACTATGTACAATGGCCCAGTCGGAGAAGCGGCGAACAAGTAACGCCAGCGTCCTCTCCAGACCGGACCGGAAGCGGAAATAAAATATCATTATCAAATAAATAAAATATTAAAATTGACGAAGAATTGCTTTTTAGAAATCTCGCGGCCGTCGGGGATAGTTTTTCATGACCGGAAATATCCGAAGTTGAGACGGAATTCACCGAATTAATCAAGAAGTAAATTTTATAAATTTAAATCTCATCCAGAATGCAAATGGTGTCATTTTGAACTAGGTACGGTACCTACATCTACCTACTACCAACTACCTAACCTACCGATGCCAGTGATGGGTAAAATAGTGGCAAGAGGCTTTGGCTGTTTGCCGGCTCATTGCGGCTTTAAAGTCGGGAACTAGTATTTTACAAGCCCGGCTACGCCGCTGCTAGACTTCCGGTCTTGTTACTATTACAGTGCAGTTGTTTATTTTATTTAAATTAGGCCAGATAAAAAAAAAGAGTTGGTGATCGTTCTTTTTTCTCAAAAGTTCGGGTAGGGAGGGAGGTTTTTTTTTTTTTTTTTTTTTTTTTTTTCCTACTTTCCATTGAGTTTTGTTGACATGGAAAAATATGAAATAAAGACTCCTTTCTCCTCAAAATGATTTAATATCTTCATTCATCTCACAGATTTACAGACATTGCCCAAATCTCTATGAAACACAGTGTTTGTGTGATTTTGGATGATGTTGAATGTCCTAGCTGAGCTTGGTAGTGAAAGGGCAAGACACCTGTACATGTATATCCACCATGACATCGGAAAAACAGATAAACACCATGCCCTTGGCACCTTGAAACTATCGAGCATGTTGAACAAGATTTCTGCCACGCTTTGGTACTGGCTTTGCAGTACAAATGTTACATTGAGGGTATTGCCCTGCCTTTTCAACCAAATTCTCCTCAGTACCACAGTGGATGCAGAGCATTTCATAGCCAGCAGAGTAGTACGCTAGTTCTATAGGGGAAGCACAGTTCAGATTGGCACGAACATAAAGATCAGCGAGTCTGGTATTCTGTTCAGGATCGTCATCACCATTGTTGTTGATCTCCGTGAACACACTTCCACAGCTGTAGAGAATGGTGTCCATAGCAGCACGAATCAATAGATTTCAGCGGGAAAAATCTCACACAATAGCCGCCATGAATGGCTAACGTAAAATGGGTGAAGTTGCCTGAGGCACTTGCGACGCTCTGCGCAGCACGCACTGCGCATGCGGTGCAGAACGGCGCCAAATTTGACTGTGAAAACATCGTTTTTGAATGATTTTTTTCAAAATAAAAAATAAAAAAAAGTTTCGGGTCGGGTGTGTTTCGTAGGGTCGGGCGGGGACGATCACCAACTCATTTTTTTTTTCTGGCCTTATAATGTTTAACATCTACCTGGCGTTCCTTCTCCAGCAGAAGGTACTCATTTGAGAGCTCCACGGAGGCACAATTCACACGCAAAATGGGAAACACATCACGACACACACATGATGCTAAAATGGAGGGTTCCTGGAAACTGAGGAAAGGAGAGGGCGAGGGAGAGGGAAGGCAATCTATCCGGAATCCGGGTGTTATCGCAAACACGTTTTCATGTTGTTCAATGTGAAAATTTAATCGCAGTTACTCACGCACTCGAGTCACGCGATTCCAAAAAAAATGGTATAAATGACAGCCGCGCACTACTCCAAAACTGCGCAAGCACAAACCGCATGAACCGCAAGCTTACCGTATTGGAACTGGCATGGACCCCATTAACACATAAGTGTGGTGACGTCACATGCCAGGAAATGGTCGTTTTTTTTTTCACTTTAAATCGTATGTTTTTTTAAGTAGCATTAAATTCTATACATATTCTTTATTTAAACGTATCACAATGTGTACACTTGAAAAAATCTATCTTGGTTATTAAGGGCCCCTTCTGACTGTGGGCCTGGGGCCAAAGCGCCATTTGGAGCGATTGTGAACCAATGTTTGTCAATCAATCAGAATTGACGGGAATGTGATGAGTGATGACATATCGGGGACATCGTGCAGGACTCAACGGGTAAAAACGTGCAACCGAGATGGCTTGTACTCACATCGTTTTACATGCTCTAAATGTTCCTTCCGAACGTTGTAAAGCTCTAATCGTTCCCCTATATGTAGAATATAATTATAAATACATCTACTGAGTACTGGTATATGTACGACAATTGGAATATACCGTAAATGAAGTTCAGCAATTATTGGTTTTAAGACTTTCGCTCTTTTATTCCTCTTTTTTACGCCTCTGGAACATTACATGACGTGCTACTACAGTGATGTGGTGTATATTAGGATTAGATGATGTGTTACCATAGTGATGTGGTGTATATTAGGATTAGATGATGTGTTACCATAGTGATGTGGTGTATATTGGGATTAGATGATGTGTTACCATAGTGATGTGGTGTATATTAGGATTAGATGATGTGTTACCATAGTGATGTGGTGTATATTGGGATTAGATGATGTGTTACCATAGTGATGTGGTGTATCTTAGGATTAGATTATGTGTTGTCATAGCGATGTGGTGTATATTGTGATCAGATAATTTTTTTTTTTTTTTTTTTGTTTTTGTATACAAGATCGAGTCTCGTGAAAGAGCGAACATTAATCACACAGAAAGACAAACCGACACATAAAACATATAACATCGGGAGCGGTAGACAAGATGGGGAGAGAGAGGGAAGGACACAAACACAACATTTGAGAGCAGGGACCGAGAGACATGGAGACATCGAGAGATCTGTGGGAGGGAGAGGCCTTTGGGGGAGGAGGCATGGGAAGGGGGGGTGGGAGAGGTATAAAACATATGGACACTGCCAGGACTTCCAGGAAAGAAGTTGGAATTTCAAACAAGCTGGATCTGGGGTGAATTAGTGGGGGTAGAAAAGATCAAGGTTTTGGATGGGGGAAGATAAGAGATGGTGGTGAACAGCTGTTTTAAAGACCTGGAGGGAGGAGTGGGATTGAAGGGAGTGGGGGTGTTTGTTCCAGAGGCGGGAGAAAAGAGGAATGAAAGAGTGAAGGTGAGCAGAGAGCCGAGATTTCGGCAGTTTAACCATCAGAGGGTTGCAGGCAGATCTTGTGCGACCTGTAGGAATATTTGGGGGACAGAGCACAGAGAGAGCTGGGGGTGCAAGGCCGGAGAGGAGTTGGTAGAAGACAGAAAGACCACCTACCTGCCTGCGGTGAGTAAGTGAAAGGCCCTTGGAGTTAGCTTCATCGCGGGAGATTCCAATGATTCTGAAAGCTTTGGTTTCAACAGCGTGAAGCCGAGCTAGGTGTGAGGCAGGAGCACCGGCCCATAGGGGAGAACAGTATTCCATTGAGCTGCGGATGAAAGCCTTGTATGTGGTGAGGAGCTCAGGTGTGCTTAGGAAGGACTTTGCACGGCGGATGATGCCCAGTCGGCGACTGGCTTTGGAGGCCAGCTTGGAAATGTGGTTTTCCCAGGAAAGATCATGGCAGATAGTGAGACCCAAAAGCTTGAGCGACAGAACTTCTTGGAGAGGATTGTTGAGAAAGTAGATGGGAGGGTTGTCCAGTCGATCTTTTCGGAGAGACATAGTAAGAGTGTGAGATTTGTCAGGATTGAAAGATATGTTCCACTTGTTTGACCAGTCTGTGATTTTGTCCAGGTCTTCAGAGAGTGAGGAGGCTGCAGACTGCCGATCTGAGGGAAGAGGAATGGAGCGGCAGAGAGTGGAGTCATCAGCAAAGAGATAGAGAGGATTTTCCAGAGAGTCGGAGAGATCATTGATAAAGACCAGAAAAAGCACAGGGCCCAGCACACTGCCTTGGGGAACTCCAGCATGAACAGGAAGGGGGAGATGAGAGAAATCCATTCAGGGCCACACGTTGACTATGACCAGAGAGGAAGTCCGCAAGCCATGCATGGAGATTTCCATGGATACCATAGGAGGAGAGTTTGGTGAGCAGAGCGGGGTGCCAGACCGTATCGAAGGCATTTGATATGTCAAGGGAGACAGCTCTGATTTCCTGTTTGGCATTGAGGACCTCCATCCATTGTTGAGACAGCAGAAGCAGCATGTCCAGAGTAGAGTGACCTGGTCTGAAACCAAATTGATGATCAGAGATCAAGCCATTGGAGAAGAGTAAAGATTTCATATCCGAAGCAATGATGGATTCCATGACTTTGCTGATAATTGGGAGTAGGCTGATTGGTCTGTAGTTGCAAGGATCTGGTTTTGCACCTTTTTGTGCAAAGCAGTAATGTTTGCTGATTTCCAGGATGCTGGCAGATGGCCTTGAGCAAAAGATAGGGTGAAAACAACAGAGAGAGGGTGAGATAGAGTGGCAGAGTAGGATTTTAGGACCCGTGGGCTGATGCCGTCTGGTCCAGTTGCAGAATCAGAGTCGAGGTTAGACAAAAACTCCTCCACCTTGTCAGGAGAGAAGGACACAGAGTCCAGGAGCAGTTGGGTTCGACTGGGAAAGGTGGGAACAGAGAGAGATGGGTTTGGGACACAAGATTTAGAGGCAAACACAGAGTTGAGGCATTCGGCTTTTTCACGTGCGGAGTCAGCTGTGTAGCCATTTGAGGTAAGGGAGGGGATGGAGGGGGAACAAACACCAGAAACAGATTTGACCAGACGCCACCAGGATTTGGAAGAGGGAGACAGATAAGAGAGTTCGGTCTTGAGAACGGAGAGATATTGTTTCCTGGCTCTCCTGAGGGTGGACACACACTTGTTTCGGGCTTTGTGAAAGGAAATGAGATTTCCTTCCATTGGATTTGCTTTCCAGGAGACGAAGGCAAGTTGTTTCTGGGCAACAGCCTCACCACAAGAATCCGTGTACCATGGACGGGAGGAAGGGTATGACAACTGAAGACGAGATGGGATAAATCTGTGCATGAGAGAGAGCAATTTACTTTGGAAGAATTCCCAGGATGAGTTGATGTCAGAGGTGGTAGAGATGGAAGACCAGTCCAGATGATTGATGGCTGCTTGAAGACCGTGCCAGTTGGCCTGAGTGAAATGCCAGACTCGTCGACGCTGACCAGGCTCCCTGAGAATGGTCAGAGAGATGTCCACTTTAACAAGGACATGATCAGATGATCCGATTGGAGCAGAAGAAGAGCAGCAGACATTTTCAGGGAAGTTAGTCACAACCAAGTCCAGAAGAGAAGATGCTCCGTTGACTGAGATCTGGGTCGGGAAATTGACAGATTGTGTCAGTCCCAGTGAGTCGCAGAAGTCCTTTGCTGAGGAGCCATGGCTGGTGAGAGAGGTACCCACACCCAGCCAACTGGCATGGTGACAATTGAAATCACCACATATGAGGAAGAGAGAGTTTGGATGAGTAGATAGAAGTTGGTCCATATTATCAGACAGCGAGATGTAGATGGAGACATCACTGTTTGGCGGACGGTACAACACACATATGAACAAGAGGTGGGAGCGAAGGGGAAGCCGTAGCCAGAGGTATTCCTGGGGGTGAGGTGGAGAGAGTGCAGTGCAGGGCGAGTGAGGAAGAGAGTTTTTGATAAAGATAGCAACCCCACCTCCAGGACGAGGCTCAGGTCTATCATACCGGAGGAGGGAGTAGCCCGGGAGAGATACTAAGGAATCAGAGACATCATGAAGGAGGAAAGTTTCTGTTTAGCAGATCACGTCTGGTTTGACAGAAGCAACCTGTATGGAGAGATCAATTAAGTTTGAACGAAGGCCCCGGATGTTTGAGGTCCATACCGTTAATGAAGAGGAAGGGGGAGCATCGGATACAGAACAGGGGGGAGGAGGGGTAGGGTAAGATGTGGAAGAGGTGGAAGAGCTGTTGAAGGTGTGTCAGAGATTTCAGAATAGCTCGGAGAAAGGGAAGGATGGGGCGGACAAAAGGTTTGATGGTGATTGGGTGAGGCCATGGGCGGACTGGCCATAGGGCATTTGGGCAATGCCCGGTGGGCTGGGACCGCTGAGTAAAAAATGGGCCGCTGGGCTGGATAAAAAAACAGCTGAAAAAAAATTTGTCATGGAAAACTTCTGGCTCTGCCTCCATCCCCGGGGATTCCCCGCTAAATATCAAAAGTTCAAAAGGTCGCCCCTGACGCCTCATTATAATTACTAGCAACGTACCGGCCCAGTAACACGTACCAGAGAAAACAAATCGTTTGCGCAATGGGCTCTCCAATATTCGATGTGTTCACGGTTTGAATTACGTAACGTAACGTTTGTGACGATGTTTGTGACTTTTGTGTTCACGGTAGTGTTTGATGTGACCAGTGAACGTAATTTCGTAATGTTTTTCGTTTTTATTTTCGTAATCGTTTAATGAACGTTTAATGAACGTTTAATGAGCGTAAGAATAATGTTTAATGATCATTAGATGAATGAATGAATTAATGAATGTATGAATAATGCCATGGCGTCGCGTTGGCAGCAGTGACAATATAAAAATGTTTGCCAAGAACTTCAAAGAGAGAAAAGGAACTTTTATCAGCAATGTCGTGTATCCTGAAGTTCTAAGCTGAAGAAGAGGTACCGTACAAAATCATTCCATTTTTTTTCCTAAAGAAAAGCGAACAGTTGATGTCACTAATCACGATTTGAAACACGATGGAATAATATTTACCGATATGAACAGTGATGTGGTTTTTTTATTGAAATTCTAAAAATACTGTTCACATTTTGATGATTTGTGTGTGATATTTAACGGATGTTAAAATAAATCGCGCCTCCAAATTGAAGCCCCGCCCTCAGAGCGGGTACCGTTGCTCGTCATATATAATGGCGACTCAACAATTTTTACCGCTTTGCTTTGAAGAACGGGAATGAAGGGGGAGGAGCGTGTTAATATGTCTGGTTGAAGGCTGTGGGCTGTGAGGTGAGGGGTTTGAAGCCAGATTTTAATCTTACAGCCGCCATATTGGTGCTCACTGTCATTGCGATGCGAAGCGAAAGACGCCTCAGAGCTGTTACATTCACAATCGCTATGTCGTACGTACTCCCGATACGTGTTTCCTTCATTGTAAAAACTACCAAATCAACAGTTAAAAGGATTTTGAGCCGATAGGCCAAGTAAGTTTAGATAGGTCTACTGACTACTGATCTAGTATTGATAACAATGTCGCGAACTGACTTACGATGCTAATTTTTTTTTTTTCACCATCTGCATCTGTAACCAACAATGGATAAAGCAAACCAGAAGAGAAGAAAAGGAGGTGCTGAGAAGGAACGTGATCGAAAGAAAAAGAAACTGTCAGATAGTGCTTCAAAGTGCAGAAACCTTTTGGATCTGTTCAAGAGTACTAATACTGGGCCTGGTGAAGTCAGTGAACACGGGGATAAGGATACTGAATCGGTACCTCGACCATCAGCAGCTGAATTGGTGGATGATCAATTGGCAGATGAATCAGTAGATGACCAATTGGCAGCTGAATCGGCAGAATTGGTGCAAATTGGTGAACATGAACAGGTGCGGTCAGCTGAGAGAGATGTACCTGCTGCAGCTGCTACACTTGCAGAGGAGGGATACCCCTCGATTAACTACTTTAAGAAACCATGTAGAGATGAAGATTGTTTGCTGTTTTGGAATTACCACCCTAATCAAAAAACTGACAACCGAGTGGTCAAGAGGTGTTTCATGCGAAAAGATGGTACAAACA
Organism: Myxine glutinosa; assembly: GCF_964187855.1. Lineage (NCBI taxonomy): Eukaryota > Metazoa > Chordata > Myxini > Myxiniformes > Myxinidae > Myxine > Myxine glutinosa. Next base: position 66,862,796 of record NC_136274.1, on the reverse strand, counting down.
GATGGTGGTTGTCATACAACAAGGACAATCATTCTCTTCACTGTTCAGTGTGCTTGGCGTTTTCCAGCACCTCAGACTGGTCCACGTTCATCGAGGGAATGACTGACTGGCGACATGTACATACACGTGTTGAAGAACAGGAATGCTCTTCTTTTCATTTGAGATGCTCTACAGCAGGGGTCGGCAACCTTAGGCACGCGTGCCACCATTGGCACGCGGCAGCGTAATCATTGGCACACTGGCGAAAGCAGTGCCCTCTCCGCTGCATGCCAAATCACTTCTTGAACAGCCATTGGCTGTTGCGCGTGTTGCACTATAATAGTATTCCGGTGTGATTGTGCAGGGTGATGAGGTAGATGGATCAGAGCAGAGTCACCATTCCAATTCCAAATTCTTTCACTGGAATAATAATAATCAAAGATGCACAACATGAGATGCCGGCCTGGCGCATTCAAACACAATATTCGCGGCAACAGGGTGTGCTGTAAGAACAGTGGTGTTGTTCACAGCAGATGGTCCGAGGCTGCATCTCCACTCATTATTATTATTCGGACTGGTTTCTGAGTTTTAATATTAATCTCATCATTATTCTGAATTGTATAATAATCGTAGATATAAAATAGGAGATGTAGGCTTGGTGCCTTCCGATACGCCGTTCATGGCAACCTGAGGTGCTGTAAGAGCAACTGTTGTTAACATCCGGTGGTCAGCGGTTGCATCTCCACTCTTTATCATTCAGGCTGCCTTCTGCGTTTTAATATTAATCTCGTCATTATTTTGAGTTTTTTTTATGGGGTGGTAGTAATGAAAATGGGGGTAGTAGTTTTTCTCGTAACACGCGGCCTGTCTTATTTAGTTTGATTGACGGTACGGCCTCCCGCTCACATTTACCACAGGAATTGCAGTGAAGCGGTTCAGGTTCGGTAAAAAAAACCACCTTTAGAGGCCATTTTTCCCCGCAAGCGGGGGTTGGCCTTTTTCGGGGACCGTGGTTGTTGTTGTTTTTTGGTCCCCTTTTTGAAGCAATGTTTTACGGCCGGATGCCCTTCCTGCCGCCAACCCTGTTTGTCGCCTTTTTACGACACACAGGGAATTACCAGTGAACTGGTACTCAAGGTTCGGTAGATGTTCGGTAAATGTTTCTTTAAAATGTTGTTGCAATGCATATGGCCTATATGGATGGAATAAAATTCCATGTCTGTTGGAAATATTTTTTTGATGTGGTGTCATAATTAAACTTAATGTTGATATGGCACACGAATTAACAAGAACATTTCAAACTGGCACTTCATGTCAAAAAGGTTGCCGACCCCTGCTCTACAGCATACCTGGTAGATCGACAACAGTCCAGCGTTTCTCACCTGCTCGCACGTAGCCATCATGATGAGGTTAGAAAGACACGACAAGTGATGGAAAGAGTTGTGGATGTGGTCAAACTCATTGATAAGAGGGGACTGAGCTCCAGAGGAAGTAATGAAGAAGCAGCATACATACTCGTCAATGAGGAGATCGAACATGGTACATTTCTGGAAGTTGTAAAACTACTTCGGAAGTATGATTCCTGCACAGCCGATCATCTCTCTCACTTTGTCCAGAACAGCAAGAAGCAACATGAGAAGGCAAAGAGTTCACGAGGTCGAGGCTCCTTGGTAACTTTGCTGTCTAAAACTACAGTGAATTATGTTATCACAGTTATCCGGGATAAGATACGTCGGTGGATTTCTGAAGAAGTAACAGACATGTTTGCTGTGGAAATTGATACCACTCAAGACATCTCAACACAAGACCAGTGCTCTGTTGTTCTGAGATATGTTGATAGCACTGGCACTATCCAAGAAAGATTCGTGAGTGTGGTGAATGAAATGTGAGGAATCTACTGGCGAAGCTTTTGTGCAACTTGTTTCTGAAGTCTTGTTAGGACTGAATCTTGGCCTCAAGAACTGTGTTGGAAACTCAACTGATGGTGCAGCAAACATGCAGGGGCGCTACAAAGGCTTCAGTACTCTGCTATCAAAGGAAGCTCCAATGCAGATCCATGTTTGGTGCCACGCACATGTTAAATCTCGCTGTGACTGAAGCTACAAGTGATGTGGTGACTAGCGCATCACTGTTCTCACTACTGAATGACATTGCAGTATTCTTTCGGGAATCTTATCAGCGAATGAACATCTGGAGTTGACACTCCACTACTGTGAAACGAATGGGAACTATCGGAGAAACTAGATGGTGGTCAAAGGATGCCGCCTTGAAGAAGGTTTTTGGTTCATTCAACAATCCAACTGGAGCACTTTTCATGGAAGTTATCACCACTCTTAATGCCATACTTGTTGCTGACCAGATCCAAGCAGCTAAGGCCAAGATGAAGGGATACATTGCCAGTCTCCTGCAGTTTGAAACAATTCTGACTGCACAAGTATATCTGCATGTATTCTCCCGCACTACAGCGCTCTCCAAGTATCTACAAACTGTGCAATTGGATCTGCTGACTGTGCACCAGATGGTGGATGAATTGCTAGAGAATATGCAGATGCTACGATTGCTACGGGATGACTTCCAAGCTTGTCATGATGCAGCTGAAAATTTTGTTCAATGGGCTAATGACCAGCTGGATGAAATGGATGTAAATCTTGTTATGGAAGAGTCCCTTCCTATAAAACGGCAAAGACAGCACAAACGTATTGATGGCGAACTGTCCATAGATGAGGCTACATCAGCTTCTGACCCAGTAAAGAAGTATCGCATTGAAGTGTACAACCGAATAGTGGACACTATTGTGAGCAGCATCGAGCAGCGGTTTGACAGATCAGCAACATCAACATTGTATGCTGATCTCTCACTTCTTCACCCAAGGAACTTTGATCAAGTGCCATCGGGAGCTCTGGAAGAGCTGCACAAACATTTGCTGAGATTTGATGATGGTGTCACTGCGGAACAGCTACGAAAAGAACTGCGAAGCCTTGGAGAACAATGGTCAACACTGAAACAATCAGTAGCAGATGCTTATACAGTGCAGGAGGACAGTGAGTCTGAACAGGACAGGAAGACTCTGCCAAGTACATGCAAGTCATGTAAAGCCTGTCCTCTCTGCTGATACAAGGTGCTCCTCAAGTTGAACCTCTTCACTGATGTCTACAAGAGCATTGGGCTTGCCAACAAGCTGCTGCTAACGCTGCCTGTGTCACAAGTGGCATGTGAACTGTCTTTCTCTGCTTTGAAGAGAATCAAAAGCCGTCTGCGAAGTACAATGACACAAGAACATCTTGAGGCGTTCATGTTGATGTCTGTGGAAAAAGGGAACCTGGCCAAGCTTGACACTGAGGATATCATTGATGGTGTGCCTGCCAGAAGCAGCGAACTGCGCAGGCACCTACTCTCTTAGACATGACATGTGCTTGTGTTACTGAAAATAAATTTAATTTTTCGTGGATTTTTTTTTTCAAGCATTTCGTCTATTTCCTCAGATAAGCAACATATAAATGAATAATGGGCCGACCTAGGTGAAGGATGCCCGGGCCGGTTTTAAGACCCAGTCCGCTACTGGGTGAGGCACAATGAGGTGTTATTTGAGGAGGGGGAAGAGCGAGGCAGAAGGTTGGGGGAGATGGAGGTGAGAGTTGGAAGGGGGAAGAAGCGGGGAGGACGCTTTGAGGAGGGGGAGTGAGAGGGTGGAAATTGAGAAGAAATGAGGGTGTGGAGATTTGAAGGGGAGGGGCGAGGGGGGAGTTTGGGAGGGAAGGGACAAGGGGAGGGATTTGAAAGGGATGGGATATGGGGGAGATTTGGAGGGGAGGGGTGAGGGAGGAGTCTAGGAGGGGAGGGGCGAGGGGGAGTCATGGAGGGGAGGGGTGAGGGGGTAGTTTAGGAGGGAGGGGGCAAGGGGGGAGATTTGAAAGGGATGGGTGATGGGGAGGATTAGGAGGGGAGGGGCGAGGGGGGGTCTTGGAGGGGAGGGGTGAGGGGGTAGTTTAGGAGGGAGGGGGAAAGGGGTGAGATTGGGTTTCAGAAAGTGTACGATTAATGGGAAACGAACATTTATTGCAAAATGAGTTTCTTGTGACCTTCGAGTTAAAAATACGTTTAAGGACGCTGGATGGAGGATGGAGTGCAGGAGAGTTTAGGGAATGTAGAAAAAGGCACTATAGGAGATGGAATTTATTTTTGGGATGAATAGATTTGGTGAGCAAGTCGAAAGCAACCTTTTAAAGAAGAAGAAGAAAAAGGTGTTATAATATATGACGGAATACAGAACTTGAAGGGAAAGTGTAAACATTGAAGGTTAATAACAGTGAAAACTATCTGGGGAAATGGGGGAGAAACATGTGGTCGAAGAACGAACGAACGAATAAGAATGAATAAACGAATGAGAACAAAGAATAAGAACAGAGAAGGAAATGTTTTTTTTTGTTTTTTTTGAGTTGAGATTTACACAAGGAAGTAGGCTATGGGGTGAAAAGACTGGGAAAAGCAGAGAACGAAAGTTATTGGAGCACAAAACGACGGACCGCTGAGAGAAAAACAAAGCCTCAAGGTTGTACACTGTACAAGGCCTCAAGACACGACACGAATTACACTTAACAAGCAGCACTTAACACTTAACATTAACGAATTAACAAGCAATGTGGTGTATATTAGGATTAGATGATGTGTTATCATAGTAATGTGGTGTATATTAGGATTAGATGATGTGTTACCATAGCAATGTGGTGTATATTAGGATCAGATGATGTGTTATCATAGCAATGTGGTGTATATTAGGATTAGATGATGTGTTATCATAGTGATGTGGTGTATATTAGGATCAGATGATGTGTTATCATAGCGATGTGGTGTATATTAGGATTAGATGATGTGTTATCATAGCGATGTGGTGTATATTAGGATTAGATGATGTGTTATCATAGCGATGTGGTGTATATTAGGATTAGATGATGTGTTATCATAGCAATGTGGTGTATATTAGGATCAGATGATGTGTTACCATAGTGATGTGGTGTATATTAGGATCAGATGATGTGTTATCATAGCAATGTGGTGTATATTAGGATTAGATGATGTGTTATCATAGCGATGTGGTGTATATTGGGATCAGATGATGTGTTATCATAGCAATGTGGTGTATATTCGGATCAGATGATGTGTTATCATAGCGATGTGGTGTATATTGGGATCAGATGATGTGTTATCATAGCAATGTGGTGTATATTAGGATCAGATGATGTGTTATCATAGCGATGTGGTGTATATTAGGATTAGATGATGTGTTATCATAGCAATGTGGTGTATATTAGGATCAGATGATGTGTTATCATAGCAATGTGGTGTATATTAGGATTAGATGATGTGTTATCATAGCAATGTGGTGTATATTGGGATCAGATGATGTGTTATCATAGCAATGTCGTGTATATTAGGATCAGATGATGTGTTATCATAGTGATGTAGTGTACATTAGGATTAGATGATGTGTTATCATAGTGATGTGGTGTATATTGGGATTAGATGATGTGTTACCATAGTGATGTGGTGTATATTAGGATTAGATGATGTGTTACCATAGTGATGTAGTGTACATTAGAATTAGATGATGTGTTACCATAGTGATGTGGTGTATATTAGGATTAGATGATGTGTTACCATAGTGATGTGGTGTATATTAGGATTAGATGATGTGTTATCATAGCAATGTGGTGTATAATAGGATCAGATGATGTGTTATCATAGCGATGTGGTGTATATTAGGATTAGATGATGTGTTATCATAGTGATGGGGTGTATATTAGGATTAGATGATGTGTTATCATAGCAATGTGGTGTATATTAGGATTAGATGATGTGTTATCATAGCGATGTGGTGTATATTAGGATTAGATGATGTGTTATCATAGCAATGTGGTGTATATTAGGATTAGATGATGTGTTATCATAGCAATGTGGTGTATATTAGGATTAGATGATGTGTTATCATAGCGATGTGGTGTATATTAGGATTAGATGATGTGTTACCATAGCGATGTGGTGTATATTAGGATTAGATGATGTGTTATCATAGCGATGTGGTGTATATTAGGATTAGATGATGTGTTATCATAGCAATGTGGTGTATATTAGGATTAGATGATGTGTTATCATAGCGATGTGGTGTATATTAGGATTAGATGATGTGTTATCATAGCGATGTGGTGTATATTAGGATTAGATGATGTGTTATCATAGCGATGTGGTGTATATTAGGATCAGATGATGTGTTACCATAGTGATGTGGTGTATATTAGGATCAGATGATGTGTTATCATAGCGATGTGGTGTATCTTAGGATCAGATGATGTGTTACCATAGTGATGTGGTGTATATTAGGATCAGATGATGTGTTACCATAGTGATGTGGTGTATATTGGGATCAGATGATGTGTTATCATAGCGATGTGGTGTATATTAGGATCAGATGATGTGTTATCATAGCGATGTGGTGTATATTAGGATCAGATTATGTGTTATCATAGCGATGTGGTGTATATTGGGATCAGATGATGTGTTATCACAGCAATGTGGTGTATATTGGGATCAGATGATATGTTACCATAGTGATGTGGTGTATATTGGGATTAGATGATATGTTACCATAGTGATGTGGTGTATCTTAGGATCAGATGATATGTTACCATAGCGATGTGGTGTATATTGGGATTAGATGATGTGATGCTTCCTGTACCAAGACTGCATCACCCTTTCAATGCGAAGTGCAGCGCTGCACCTTTTGAGTTGTGGCTGATCGTTATTCATAGTTTGTTGTGGGTTTAATCATGACCTTTGTCAGACATTATACAACATGATTATTGTATTTTGTTTTCGACATTTAACACGTGGATATAAATGACAAGTCCGAGTAATTGTCCGGGAGCAAATCCGATGGAGCTTGTGCCACGTGACATTTATACCCCAATTGAGGACAAATTCCTCACTGACACCAGGTGGACTGTGTCGATGTTTGGAGACCTTTATGAAATGAAATCAAGTTCCATCGCCTGGAGTAATGACCATGGAAACAGTGAACTGTTCAATATGAGAATCCCTTCTCTGGATCATGCACAAGGCCATGTGTCCGTGCACCAGTTTGTGTACAACCGGTTTGCCATTGTATTTGTCCAACCTATCAAATTCCGCACCGAGTGAAAGGTGTGTTCACGATGTCGGCAACAATTGTTCAACCAACAACAAAAGGTTACAAGAGAAGATGTTTTCACAAGTACCCGGAGCCCTCGGATACGTGTTTGGACTCACAAGGAGAGACTCACTATAACCGCCATTGCTGTTTTGGCATATATTTACCATGGTGTGCAGGTAGCCCGCTCACCTTACAGTTGTCTAGTCTGGGTTCGATTCCCGATTATGAATATACACTGTGGGATCGGTGCTTCACAAACAGGTTAAGCTGGGTGTCTTATTTGCTAGCATTAGTTGGTGAATGTTAAACGTCCCACGATGTCTTTCTTGAAGAGTAGGCGAATTATCACAAATAACACGAAGAAAAAGACACAAAATGGCAGCCCCCGTGATTTTATTAATTTTGTTGTTCGGAGTTAAAGGCCATCAGCCGGCCATCTTTGCTCGGATTACAAAACAAAATCGTCTGCATGTGTATACTCATGTATTGTCTTTGTGCCAAGTTTGAACAAAATCGGTCCATGCATGTCCGAGAAATGGATGTGGACACGTTTAAGTAACAAAATGGCCGCCAGTCAGCCATATTGGATGTGATCTCGAAAAGAAAAATGACGTGCATATGTAAACCATCATTCATTTTCTGTATGCCAAGTTTGAACAAGATCCGTAAATGCATATCCAAAAAATGGTTGAGGACGTGGTCAATATCAGGTTTTTTTACAACTAAAATGGCCGCCAGTCGGTGCTTATGTATGCCATCATGTGTTGTCTTTGTGCCAAGTATGAACAAAATCGGTAAATGCATCTCTGAGAAATGGTTGCGGACGCATGCACGGATAGACGGACGTAGGAGACCCAATCCATTAGCCCCCGTTTTAGGACTAAGTCCAACTGGGGCTAATAATAAATCCCCGCTATCCCCGGGAATACCACAGAAAAGCACCCAGTGTAGGCCTAATCCTTATTGTGGGACTGCTTTGGCAACAATGAATCTGCTTTCAGGTCGAACACAACACACATGAGAAACAGATGGGTCGAAAGAGGAGCCAGCTGAAGAGAGGGGGACAGCCCGAGAGATGGGCCAGCCAGAGAGAGGCGACAGACGGAGAGAGGAGGGCAGCCGGAGAGAGGGGGAGACATACAAACAGAGAGATGGGGGAAGACAGAGAGAGGGAACAGCCGAAGAAAAGGGAGAACAGATGTGGAGGGGAGAGAGACAGAGAGAGGGGGACAGACAGAGAGAGGGGAGACAGACAGAGATAGGGTGGACAGATGTGGAGGGGATACAGACAGAGGGGACACAGACAGAGATATGGGGGGACAAATGTGGAGGAGATACAGACAGAGAGAGGGAACAGCTAAAGAGAGAGGGGACAGCCAAAGAGAGGGGGGCAGATGCAGAGAGGGGCCTGACAGAGGGGCCAGACGGAGAGATGGGCCAGATGGAGAGATGGACCAGATGGAGAGATGGACCAGATGGAGAGATGGACCAGATAAAGAGAGATGGACCAGATGGAGAGATGGACCAGATGGAGAGATGGACCAGATGGAGAGATGGGCCAGATGGAGAGATGGACGAGATGGAGAGATGGACCAAATGGAGAGATGGACCAGATGGAGAGATGGACCAGATAAAGAGAGATGGACCAGATGGAGAGATGGAGAGATGGACCAGATGGAGAGATGGACCAGACGTGTTAAGTCACGATACTTGTTGCCATTCTTGAAGGTGTTGAACTCGAAGGTTGGAAGAATTAATTGCATAATGTGACACTAACCGAGGCATTCACTGCAGTGTTTTTGAAGGAATCTGAGATTTCCGAGGATAAGTAAATGTTTGTGAAATCGTTATGAAGTCAGAGAAGTGTGTTCAGTATTGATCAAAGGATGCAGGGTTTGAAATTGCACTGTTTGAAATTGAAAGATTTTAAAATGTTATTGTGCCATAAAGGAATGTGTGTGTGTGTGTGTGTGTGTGTGTGTGTGTGTGTGTGTGTGTGTGTGTGTGTGTGTGTGTGTGTGTGTGTGTGTGTGTGTGTGTGTGTGTGTGTGTGTGTTTTTACAAGTCCAACTCCTCAATGTGGTAACCGAGTGAACATCAGTGTATCATTATCTGCCGGCTAGCAAGGCTATGGCAATCGTTACTCTCAAGGATTATAAGGAACCCAGGTAAGTACAGCACTTCGACTGATGACGTTACCTAGCTAGATCTTCCCTTGAGTGCCCCCCCTGCGGAGAACATGCAGCACTCCCAGTTGAAGATGAAGTTGAAGTTGAAGATGAAGTCTGCACAGAGACCAAAGCAAAGAACCTCAGCCTTACTTCTGGTTTCATGGAATGTAAGATCTTCATTCGATTGCTTGGGTCTGATGGAGACTGTAAGGGCAATTCAATATTAGACGAATTGGATCAGGTAATGAAAGTCAGATTGATACCAGACATCTTTGCCTGCTGTACAAGAAACCAAGTGGTTTATGGGATGGGAAAAGGCTGTGCTGAAAGCTGGCCAACCAATTCCACTTGCTGGAAAGCCTGGACTAAAAGGTGAAGGCATAGATAGCAATTGCACCAAGTTGCCAAGCGATGAGGGCATGGAAGTCAGGCAAAGCATGATGAGGGCATGAAAGGCCTACAGTCCAAGGCTTGTGACAGCTATAGCTGTAACCAGGAAGCACCAGTTCAGACCGCATTCACGTCCTCTCCTGCTATGCACCGATTGTCCCAGCAAGTCGAGCTGACAAGAACAAGTTCCTATATGACTTGCAACAAGTACTGGATGCCATACCATCAACTCAGTGCTAGGTTATCATGGGCGACTTCAATGCATATGTGGAATCCAGAGCTCAAGAGGCCGATCAATGGGCAAGTGTTTGTGGCCCATATGGGCTGGCAGAGACAAATGATGCTGGACTGTAACTGGTAACCATCTTAGCAATCAACGAGGCAACAGTGTGCAACATCTCATTTCCCAAGAGGACGATACATAAGCAGACTTGACAGCAGCCCAAATCTAAGAATGGCACTGTATTGATTTTGCCATTGCACGGCAAAGAGCCTGGAAAAGGTAGCTTGATGTGTGTTTTAAGCGAGTTGCGGAAATCCGCATTAAGATGAAGGTGAAAGGAAAAGCGGGATACTTCTAAACTAGAAGCAAGATGCATAATACGTTTACGGTATCATGTCTCATGTAAAATAGCGGCGTGAAACAGTGACGGATGCCAAGGACAACTGGTTCAGGAAGAAAGCAGATGAACTACAAGAGGGCAGATTTGGAGGAAAGGAAGGGTGATAATCTACTTCGGACATGCAGCGAGCCTGCACAGGTGTGGTGCCACAGATAACCGGTACCATCAAGGATAAAGAGGGACGACCTTGGATTTCAAGTAAAGCAAAAGAACAGCGATCAAGAGGTTGAACAGGTATGAACTGGATGTGACGGGTTTAAGTATTCCAGGGCCAGCCATATTGCCTCACGTGGTACATTGTCTGGAGGTCTTCTTACACCCAATTTACAATAAATGCCACTCCAGGGTGGAATGCTGTTACAGCTACTGAGGTGGCACATTCATTGGCATCCTGAACAGTGAAAGTCACTTCAATCTTGTAGAACTAGACAATGTCAGGCAGTGAACAGGGAGGTTGTATATAGCAGAACTACGTCATTCCTGGAAGAGCTGGATGAGGCTATTAGCAAGATCGGCAATGGAAAGGCTGGATGAAGCTCTTGAATCTTGCCAGGAATGGCGAAGGTGGTATGCCAAGGCCCTGACTTCCTGGTTCTACTGCTTGATATTGTCCACACAGTCAGGAGAGAGAAGTGTGTTCCCAATGATTCATCAGATGCTTTGCTAATACCCATTCCAAAAGGTCGATCTGTCTCACGGTGATAACTGACATGTCACTCGACATGGTCAGAAAAGTAATTGCGTGAGTCCAAAAGTGGCTTCAAGAAGAACCGCGAGTGCACAGGTATGGTTTCTACTGTTCCACGGGTAGTAGAGAAGATGTGGCAGCACCTGACAAAGTCATTCTTCCTATTTATTGATCTGAGAAAGGCCTACAGTTTGCAGATTTCATTTATCTGAAGTGTTTTTGTTCGAATACCAGCATGACTGTCTGTATGGCCTTGCTACAAGCAGTAGCTGTAACAGCATTCAACCCTGGAGCGGCATGTAATGTAAATGAGGTGCAAGACTATCTCCAGGCAACGTACCATGTGAGGCAATATGGCTGTCCCTGACTAAGCTGGGAATTCACTGAGCTCTAGTTCACAAATGATACTGCTCTAATTGCCACTACAACAGCAGGTGCTGATGAGGCCCTCCAGAAGCACATCATAGCAGCAGCTGACTTTGATATGTCGGTCAGTATAGCAAAGCCGAAACTGATGGTAACTGGAAGAGAGGCAATAGCAGATGACAGGGTTCCAATCCTTGTGGGTGATGCTTCGATAGAGAGCATTACGAAGTTCTCATATTTGTGGTCAGTGATGTCATCAACTGGAAGAGTGAAACCTGACATTGACTGAAGGATAGCACAAGCATCAAGCACCTTTGGAACACTCCACCAACCAGTGTTTAGCAACAGGGGGCTTAGAATGGATACCAAGTGCAAAGTGGACCAGGCCTATATGTCTTCTCTGTCCTGTTGTATGGGTCCGAGTAGTGGATGCCTATCAGGATAGATTTGAATTGACTTGACTCCTTCCATCAGATCTGCATTCACACCATCCTCGGAATCTCAAATCAGCAGCATGGGCTCAGCACAAAACACATCAGAGTGCCAAGCACCTATGGTATGCGGATGAAGGGGGGAGTGAAATAGTGACAAAGTCTCCAAATGTTGACTCAAGTGGCTTGGTCATCTAGCTTAGCTTACAGACAGGCCGATACAGATATCACCTATACAGAGCTGAGATTGAGAGAGAACTGAGAGCAAGTAGCATACCAAATGTCCAGAGTGCCAGCATACCTTACTCAGAGATAGTGACATGAAGTGACCCAAATGTGTGGCAGAAACGCGAAAAGCAGTGTCAGACCTCCACGGATATTCACAGTGCCCCAACTTACAAGAGTGGGTTGTGCGGCCATGGAGGATTCATTGTCCACAAATGTAGATAAGAAGTCTCCTTGGAGATTACCCCATAAATATTTGGCTTTGATTCCTCATTTGGGGGTTGTGTGACTGAAACTGTCGGCAATATAACAGGAGAGGGAGGACAGGATAGGACAGGATATGGTGTGCATGTGCGCATTGGTTATTTTCCTGTTTCCATCCCAGGAGTACATCAAATTAGGAAGTTGGTCTGGATTTTTCCCAGTTCCAACATATTGAACTCAAAGAGGCACTTCTCAGAGACAGGACAGCATCCAATCCTTTGCAGGAAGGCAACTTTATATTGCATGCACATTGCACAATGATGATAGTTTGCACTTGGATTATCAGCAAGCCAATATTCGACAATGAAGTGTGTTTAAGTGACCTTTGACCTCAATTCCTGGAGGTCACACACCCTGTTCACACTACATGCCACTCTATGGTTGAATGCTGTGACATCTACTGCTTGTTGCAAGGCCGAAGGGACAACCATGCAGGTATTTGAACGAAAACACTTTCAAGATAAATGAAGTCTGGTAAAGGAATAAATTATTGGGTCCACTCTCCTCATATCATGAACAATGGTTTTAGTGCTTTGAAGCATATATTGCACCTGATACATGACAGAAGGTGACAAGCTATAAACAATGGCCTCTTCAAATTTCACACCTTCATATCCATTCAATAATGACGCACAACATTGAGCCAAAGGTATTGTTAAAAGTGGAAAATATGGATGAAAAGTATTGCATCATTACAGTATTGATTAAAGCGTTATTTCATATTAAGCATGAGACTACTGATTTGCATCAATGTTGGGGGCACCGGCTGTGCTGCTGATGCAGTGCCCCCTGTAGGTTAGAGTAGGAATTTGTCATTTCATCATGGAGCCGTCAATAACTTGTCGAAGATAACTTTTTAGGTCAGGTCAGTCTCTTGACTGCCACTGATAACATGTAACCCAGTGCTACCTGCCACATGGTCAGGTAGTCGGCGAATAAACCAACTACCCTCACTGGCTTCCCAGTGGGGAGGGTGTCTGTGACACCTTGCAGGACTAAAAACAACACCTGTTAAAGGGCGGATGAGCTTCTTTAGGAAGCCATCGGGTAAGGAGATAGTGTCTCATAAAAAACACCCATCCGGTTGGACCTGTTTCTTAGATAGTAGGTTGTAGACAGCAACCGCCCAGGGTAGTACTACTGTTCTGAGTTAGGAGCGTTAAAGTGGTGCCCAGAACCATTTTACACAAAATCCGGGTCAGGATTGCTGGTCTTACTTTCTGTCTCACTCAAACTATAGCTACCGGGCTAGCTTCAATCTCTTTCTTACAAACAAACATCATACACTTTTCTTCTCTTTAATTAAGGCCGGGCCTCAATGAGGACTATATAGTCCGTGACTGGAAACTTCGACATGAAAAAAATTAATTTCATATATATACATACAGTCACGTGAAAAAGTAAGTACACCCCATGTAAAGTTTTGACTTTTTCAACATATTTCAACATACAGCTATTTGATCTTCATTTCAACAATATTGATAGATAAAGGTGATATAATATAACAAATATCATGAAACATTTACATTTTGAAGTCCATTGTATAATTTAAATAAACATAAATGCAAATTTCACATGTGGAAAAAGTAAGTACACCCTTGGCTCTAATAGGTGGTATTGCCCCCTTTGGCAGAAACAACCTCAAGTAGGCGTTTCTTATAACTGTCTATCAGTCTCTGACATCGACTGGGAAATTTTTTTACCCACTCCTCCATGCAGAATTCTTTCAGCAGTGCGATGTTTGAGGGGTTTCTTGCATGCACAGCTCGTTTCAAATCCCCCCACAACATCTCGATGGGATTTAGATCCGGGCTTTGACTTGGCCATTCCAGAACCCTCCATTTCTTTCTTTTCAGCCATTCCTTGGTGGATTTACTGGTATGTTTAGGGTCATTGTCATGTTGCAAGGTCCACCTTCGGTTGAGCTTCAACTTTCTGACAGATAGCCTTACATTATCCTCAAGCACCCTCTGGTACAATGAAGAATTCATAGTGGATTCTATGATGGTGAGCTGCCCAGGCCCTGATGCAGCAAAGCTGCCCCAAACCATAATATTTCCACCACCATGCTTTACAGTTGGTATCAGGTTCTTGTGCTCAAATGCTGTCTTTGGTTTTCGCCAAACATGTCTTCAGATACTGTGGCCAAATAGGTCTACCTTTGACTCATCTGCCCAGAGCACATTGTTCCAGAAGTGCTGGTCTTTGCCTCGGTGTTCATTGGCAAACTTTAGTCTTGCCCTGATGTTCTTTCTGGACAGCAACGGTTTCCTCCTGGCACACCTCCCATGTAGATCAAATTTGTGCAGCCTCTTTCTAATGGTAGACTCATGCACTTTGACATCAACAGTGGCAAGAGCTACCTGTAGGTCCCATGATGACATTCTGGGGTTCTTAGAGACTTCTTTCAGCATCTTGCAGTCTGCTCTCAGGCTGAACTTGCTGGGGCGGCCTGGCCTGAAAAAGTTGGCAGTTGTTTGGAATCTTCTCCACTTGTAGATGATCTTCTGGACAGTCGAATGATTGATTTCAAATTGTTTGGAGATCTTTTTAAATCCCTTCCCAGACTCGTAGGCATCTATAACCCTCGAGGTCTTTTGATCGAGGCATGGTGACGCCGCACACTTCAACAACAAAGAGCAAAACAAACGAAATGTCTGAGGTTTAAATAAGACAGGTTCCTCCAAGATCCTCTCTGACGATGTTCTAATCATTTGCACCTGAGCTGGTGCAAATATATGTATACCATGGGACCTCGCTATTCGCCGGGGATACGTTCCTGGAAAATGCCGCAAATTGTGAAACCACGAATAGGGGGGGCATTGTTTCAATGGAAAAAGGGGGGATAGGTTCCCAAGTCGCGAAAATCTGGGAATAGAGAGGACCAAACCGTGAATAGCGAAGCAAAATACATGATTTGTGAGACAAATCCCGAGAATGTCAATGATATAATCTGCAAAGGTCGATGAAAGTCCCGGAAATGGTAAGACAAAACCCGCGAATGTTGGCGATAATCCCGAAAATGGCGAGGCAAATCCTGTGATTGTCGATAATCCTCGAAGCCGATGAAAACGCGAGGCATATGGCAGTGGATGTAGAATCAGGTCATGCTCGTGGCTCGTAGATGTTTTTTTTTGCGTACGCCCAGCTGCTTTGTGCATGGCTGGTGAAAGATGGGTTTTATAAATGTGTCAAGCTAGTGGCTCGTGAAAAAAAATGTTTTTGCGCCCCTGAAAAACTGCGAATTCGCAGAACACGGCCGCAAATAGGAAAAAAATGCAATTTCGGGGAACATGGCCGCAAATAGGAAAAAAACACGAATTTGCAGGACCCTTTTCCACGCATAGAGAAACAGGTCACATTTTATCAAACACGAATACGTGGAACCCACGAATAGCGGGGTCCGACTATATATATACATATATAAATATGCGCTGGGCCAATTGGAAAATTTGACTGTATAACTGTATAAAAAGTATAAAATTTGACCGAGAGCCGATAAAAAAAAAATCAACCGATACCGTTCGATTATAAAGTAAATAATGACGTCCGAATGCATTGTGCACACATGAAGTGCATACCGTGCCAGATCGGTGCCGTGCCCGCGATTGATGTTGTTGAGCGGCTGTGAATCGATACATTTTAAATCTCTTCTCTGATCGATTGGTGCATGGATCAGCACAGCATCCTGTCATTTTTAAACGAATGATGAGCTACCTTGTGCTCATTCGATAAGCTATTGACGGATATTTAAAATAACACATTTCATACTTGCCTGATTGTGCGAAAATCAAGTTTTATACAAAATGCTGTGCAGGAAGTCCCCGTGTTACAAAGGGATTCCGTTCATCCAGTAAATCTATCGCCATTGACTCAGTGAGTGTTATAAATGGTTGTATCAGCTCACGATGGGGGCTACTCACCTGGTGATTTGACAAGCTCCGTAGGAGACCAACCATTACCTTGTTACCAGTGCTCGCATCGTTCAAAATAAGAGGAATGCCACATTTAAGAGTTTTAACATTAAAAGTCCACAAAGCCCAGATTAGTTTTGAGAAAGATAATTTTTCTCTGCCTTGTCAGATGAAAGACAGTTTCTTTTGTTTTCATATGCGACGCAAGCAGCACAGAACAATCCAGAATACTCAAGCAGCCCAGAATACAGTACTGTCACTCCACCTTTGAAATGTGAAAAAGAAATTCAACTGATACTTTGATGCACTTGGGTAAGTATTCCAGGAGGGAGGGACAGTAGGCTTTCATTTTAACTTTTAACCTCAGTTTCTAAAGCAATTGGTTATTTTAATATATGAATCGAGTGTGCTTTACAAAGGCTCTGTTGCTTCTCTTTATGGGTTTCAAAGCAAAATATATTCGATAACACCCGATTTCCGAGCCGTTAGTGCCATTAACATGTTTTCCAAATTACGAAGCCAAATTTTTTTCTACCCGTCACACGACGATTTCCACATCTTTATAAAGAATAATGTTTTTGCGCATCTTGAAAGTCTATAAAGCAACCTTGTTTTTTTTAATTTGTTCATCCAAATTCACCAAAACAAGGGGGAAAGCTACTCAAGGTTTTTGAGTTGTTTACGGTATGGTAATTGTCATGCACACCTGACTCCCATCAGCCGATACTGATGACCAAAGAATTGCCAATATTGGCCCAGCACTAATATATCCATACACACACACACACACCCGAGTGGAATGGTGGGGGGGGCGGGGGGGGAGGGAGGGGAGGCGATATCTCGCAAACCCGAGTGGGAGGGGGGGCCTAAGATTTGGCGAACCTGAGTGGGTTGGGGGCCTTAGATTTTGTAGACCCGAGTGGAAGGGGGACCTGAGATTTGTCAGACCCAAGTGGGTGGGGGGCCTTAGATTTTGTAGACCCGAGTGGAAGGGGGACCTGAGATTTGTCAGACCCAAGTGGGCGGGGGGCCTTATATTTTGTAGACCCGAGTGGAAGGGGGACCTGAGATTTGTCAGACCCAAGTGGGCGGGGGGCCTTAGATTTTGTAGACCCGAGTGGAAGGCGAGCCTGAGTTTTGTCAGACCCGAGTAGAAGGGGGGCCTGACATTTGGCGGACCCGAATGGAAGGGGGGGCCTGAGAAAGATGTGGACCGGTGGCGGTGACGCACGCATACACACACACACACACACACACACACACACACAGACACACGCATGGGACGTGATTTGCACATACACATGCACAATTAAGGTTTATACACGTTTGGCTTTTGCTGTGGCATGTTTTGTTTTGTTTTGCGTGACATCAAATGCTGTGTATTTTATGCACACATATTATTTTTATGCATTATACTGTATATACATATACCTATTGTGCACATGTTGTATTGTATATACAGTACACATTTTATGTGTGACATGTTATAAAGTGTGACATGTTAGTATGTTGTTCACACGCGTCTTGTGCATGGCATATTGCACATATTTTGTGCGCAAACACACACACACACACACACACACACTCACATGTACATACACGTGCACACACAATACACATACACGTACATGCACGCACACACATGTTAACAGAAATGAATACTGTGAGATCGAGTACATCTTCATTCTATCTCCTGAGGCCAGGCACATGTGGGGATAGCAGGCAAAAATAATTTACATGCATACACACATACACACACACACACACACACACACACACACACACACACACACACACACACACACACACACACACACACATAGTATATATACACACACGAACGTGGATATATTGAGACCTCGGAGGGCTCTGTTCCACCTTCTGAAACCCTCATTTGGAGATAACAACCAACACCACACACACACACTATACAACATACAAACTTCCGACGAGAATCATCACAGAAATGATGTATCACCACATAACACAAAAAGGAGTCCTAGTGGCAGAAAACAAGGGATGTAAAAGAGGATGCTATGGAACAAAAGACCACCTACTACTAAACAAGGCCATACTCAAAAAATAACACCAGAAGAACCAAATTATCCACAGCCTGGAAGACCACAAAAAAGCTTTCAATGGTGTCCCACATCCATGGATGATAAATGCATGCAATTTCCACAAATCCAACCCTAAATAATCAAACTGATTGAGAAAGGAATGGAGCTTTGGAACACCACATTGATACTGCAACACTCGGGAGGAAAGAACGAAATACCATGAGTGAAGATATGACGTGGGCTCTTCCAGGGTGACAGCCTTTCGTTCCTCCTGTTTTGCCTGGCTCTAAAGGATGTTACAGAAGAGGGCCACAAAAGATGCCACATACGAATCCACAAAACAATTGCTGAATAATATTTGCATAGAATGAGGCTGATCATAAAAACATATCTCACCCGGAGAAACAAAATCAAAGCCATTAACCAACTCGCAATATCAGTATTCAAACACAGCTGTGGAATAATAAACTGGCTACAAGCAGAAATCAACAAACTAGATATCAACACAAGGAAGCTCCTCACTATCCACAAAATGTTCTCCAATAATCAGTGTATCTTGAGAATGTACCTGCCGAGACAAGAAGGACATATCAGCCTGATGTAACTCAAACAAGTGCACAGAATGACAACTGCCAGACCGGCTGAATAAGTGAAAAGCTCAACAGACTCCAGAATCCAACTTATATGCAAACACGAAGACAGCAAGGCAGAGAAGGTATCCCTAACCCACCTTGCAAAAAATTCCAAAGGCAGGTGCAAATAGATGTCAAGCATGAAACTGAAACAGCAACAAATACATGCACAACAATTGCAAAAAAGATGAAATAAAAATATAAAGCGAAACATAAACATATATACACCGACAACTGGGAGAACTGACCAAAGACAAGGAAGATATAAAGAAGAGCTGGACATATTGGGCGTAGACAAAGAAGGCTCAATGGAATGGCTAAGAAGAGGTCAGCTCAACTGGAATGGAGAACAAATCATTATAAATCCCCAAGACCAAGGACTCTACACGCATGGCTTTAAGAAAAAGGCAGGACAAAGTCAATCGGACAAGTTTAAGATCTGCAAGGTAAAAACAGAAAGCACGCACACACACACACACACACACACACACACACACACACACACACACACACACACACATACACACACACACAAACACATCCAATTGGATGTCAATACTCAGTATTTATAGTGTTGCTGCTGCCGAAGCAATTTCTTGGCAAGAGTCATGCTGGGTATTTTGCCATCCCAATCCCAACAATAGTTGTGGCAGGCCATGGTGCCAGTGATACCTTGTCATCTGAGGGACAACACCCACATTGATACCTCACCATGCCTGCAAAACACGTGGTAGTTGTTGTTGTTATATAGCTCTGGACAGTTCTCCCGAACAAGCATGCAGCACTTGGACAGCCGACCGATGTCCCAGGAGTAACCCAGAGATCCCCCACATCCAGGAACGTGTTCAGGAACCTTCATGAATTCAGGGCCTTGATATGGTTAGAAAGAAAGAGAGAAAGAAAGAGAGAGAGAAAAAGAGAGAAAAAGAGAGAAAAAGAGAGAAAAAGAGAGAAAAGAGAGAGAGAGAGAGAGAGAGAGAGAGAGAGAGAGAGAGAGAGAAAAGAGAGAGAGAGAGAGAGAGAGAGAGACACACACAGAGACAGAGACAGAGAAAGGGCTGGTCCATGGGGACTGATAGGCACTCTAACCATGACTGCGCTGCCCTGACTAATCTGGGGAAGATTTGGCCCCCGATTTGCGTTGGGGGGTACAACCACCACGAAGAGACGTCCCCGTTAGTTGTTGGGGGTGGTAGTTTATAGCTGTGCTGGGATTCAAACTCAGACTAGACAGCTCAGAGGAGAGTATGCACACCTATAGCTAGGTTATCCTACTAGGTCATAGCGTTATCATTTTGTATGCAGCCCGTGGCTGCTGATTGCATCATTTCTGGGAACATACAGTCACGTGAAAAAGTAAGTACACCCCATGTAAAGTTTTGACTTTTTCAACATATTTCAACATCCAGCTATTTGATCTTCATTTCCACGATATTGACAGATAAAGGTGATATAATATAACAAATATCATGAAACATTTACATTTTGTAGTCCATTGTATAATTTAAATAAACATAAATGCAAATTTCGCATGTGGAAAAAGTAAGTACACCCCTACATTTATCACTACTTCAAATACCTAAAATTATAATGAGGTGCACCAGCTCAGGTGCAAATCATTAGAACATCGTATAGAGGATCTTGGAGTAACCTGTCTTATTTAAACCTCAGACATTTAGTTTGGTTTGCTCTTTGTTGTTGAAGTGTGCGGCGTCACCATGCCTAGATCAAAATAGCTCTCTGAGGCCTTCAGAAAGAAGGTTATAGATGCCTACGAGTCTGGGAAGGGATTTAAAAATATCTCCAAACAATTTGAAATCAATCATTCGACTGTCCAGAAGATCATCTACAAGTGGAGAAGATTCCAAACAACTGCCAACCTGTTCAGGCCAGGCCGCTCCAGCAAGTTCAGCCTGAGAGCAGACCGCAAGATGCTGAAAGAAGTCTCTAAGAACCGCAGAATGTCATCACGGGACCTACAGGTAGCTCTTGCCACTGTTGATGTCAAAGTGCACGAGTCTACCATTAGAAAGAGGCTGCACAAATTTGATCTACATGGGAGGTGTGCCAGGAGGAAACCTTTGCTGTCCAGAAAGAACATCAAGGCAAGACTAAAGTTTGCCAATGAACACCTAGGCAAAGACCAGCACTTCTGGAACAATGTGCTCTGGACAGCTGAGTCAAAGGTAGAGCTATTTGGCCACAGTACCAGAAGACATGTTTAGGGAAAACCAACGACAGCATTTGACCACAAGAACCTGATACCAACTGTAAAGCATGGTGGTGGAAATATTATGGTTTGGGGCAGCTTTGTTGCATCAGGGCCTGGGCAGCTCACCATCATAGAATCCACTATGAATACTTCATTGTACCAGAGGGTGCTTGAGGATAATCTGAGGCCATCTGTCGGAGAGTTGAAGCTCAACCGAAGGTGGACCTTGCAACATGACAATGACCCTAAACATACCAGTAAATCCACCAAGGAATGGCTGAAAAGAAAGAAATGGGGCGTTCTGGAATGGCCAAGTCAAAGCCCGGATCTAAATCCCATCGAGATGTTGTGGGGGGATTTGATACGAGCTGTGCATGCAAGAAACCCCTCAAACATCACACAGCTGAAAGAATTCTGCATGGAGGAGTGGGCAAAAATTTCTCCCAGTCGATGTCAGAGACTGGTAGACAGTTAAAAGAAACGCCTACTTGAGTTTCTGCCAAAGGGGGCAATACCACCTATTAGAGCCAAGGGTGTACTTACTTTTTCCACAATCGAAATTTGCATTTATGTTTATTTAAATTATACAATGGACTACAAAATGTAGATGTTTCATGATATTTGTTATATTATATCACCTTTATCTCTCAATATTGTTGAAATGAAGATCAAATAGCTGTATGTTGAAATATGTTGAAAAAGTCAAAACTTTGCATGGGGTGTACTTACTTTTTCACGTGACTGTAGCTGTGCCACTCATGCAGTTCCCCCTGTTTCAGTAACTCATATTGCCGACCTCAGAAGGATGACAGGCTGATTCCATCCACCTGGTGTTCTTTAATGGCATGACAGGGCAGCCATCTTAACTGCTAAAAAACATCAGGCTTGTCATATAGTGATTAAACAATGTAATGACATTGGGTAAATCTGTTCAAATGTGCAATGGCATTATTACATTATAATCATTGAATTATTAATATCTCTGTCAACCCTCAGTAATTCACATCTTGTATGTTGAGGAATAGTGTCATTTACTGACAATATTGTTTGAATAACATATGTTGATAATATTATATTCAATAACACATGTTGACAATATTATATTCAATAACATATGTTGACAATATTATATTCAATAACATATGTTGACAATATTATATTCAATAACATATGTTAACAATATTATGTTCAATAACATATTGTCGTGTTCACCATGGGATTAACACCTCTGGTGACGGATGGCCAACCGAGCTTTAACTCCGAGGTGTTCACCCAAACTATGGCGGTGTTATTTATACGTGTGAGGGTGGAGGGTGACGCTGCTTACCTGCACGGGTTTCACTTGTCGTCCTCGAACCCACGACAATTAAACAAGACAGACGAGAAATTTAAATTCAACAAGCAATAGGTTTAATAAAAATAAATGCCAGGGAACAAGAAATGTACCATAAAACTAATTCCTAATTGAGACGTCTCCACACGTACTCATGAAACAGACACAGGGATAAATAAAATAACGAAAGTAAAAATGTTTGTGTGGTGCGTTTGCCTGCACTCCGCTTGGCGTCTGTGACCGTCCGGGGTCGTCAAAGATCCCGAGTGCCTGCGCGGGAAAACACACGCCTTGACGCGAAGTCCGTTCACCCACCAGCCGCCAAGCGGGAAGCGAGCAGGCCCTCACTCCTTCCTCGCTGTCTGATCCACAAAGCACCGAGGTGAGGCAAGAGAAGGATGCGTCCGCCAAGAGGAATACCTCTGGTGCACAAACTGTGACTGCCCGCGAAGCCAGCCACAAACCAAGATAGTCATAGTGCGCGAGCTGCGACCATCTGTCATGAAACCCAGCGTGAAGAGAGAAGAGAGCACAATGCATCCATTCGTAATGAAAACCCAGCTCAAGAGAGCACGAACTGCGACCACCTGCTATGCCACCCAGAGTCAAGAGCCAGCACGAACTGTGACCGCACACGATGAATGTCTGAACCAGGAGAGAGAAAATGTGACTGCTCGCTCCGAATGTCTGACCCAAGCAAGTAAATGAAATGTATATGCCTCCCACGAACACCAGGAACCGAGAGAGGGAAAATGGCGGGACATGTCCTTTTTACTCCTCGGTCTCGAACGTTCTCCGATGACGTCAGCACGCGCTCCAATCAAAGAGTCCCACCGCATTGCTCCATGGCCACAACCAATCATCTCTCGGAGCAGGGCCTCACGGTCCTTGTGATGACACGGCTGATGGCGTCAGTGATAGTGTTCGAATGTCTGCATCCAGTGGCTTTTATGGGGTTTATTTAGTATAGGTGCGGAGTGCATGGCTGGTGTTGCATGTGTCATAAGGAACAAGGGGAAAACTACAGAGGCAATTTACATACAGGGAATTATTCCTTATACCCTACCTAATTAGCATAGCTCCACCGCTCGCATGGAGACGAATATACACTTACGCCGAACACATGGAGCTGACTTATTTACATCATCCTATTTGGCTATGCTGGGTGGTTTTGGCCATGCTGGGTGGTTTGGCCATGCTGTGCAGTTTGGCCATGCTGTGCAGTTTGGCCATGCTGGGCGGTTTGGCCATGCTGGGAGGTTTGGCCATGCTGGGCGATTTGGCCATGCTGGGCGGTTTGGCCATGCTGGGTGGTTTGGCCATGCTGGGTGGTTTGGCCGTGCTGAGCGGTTTGGCTGTGCTGGGCGGTTTGGCTGTGCTGGGCGGTTTGGCTGTGCTGGGTGGTTTGGCTGTGCTGGGCAGTTTGGCTGTGCTGGGCGGTTTGGCTGTGCTGGGCAGTTTGGCTGTGCTGGACAGTCTGGCTATGCTCGACGGTTTGGCCATGCTGAGCAGTTTGGCCTTGCTGGGCGATTTGGCCATTCTGGCAGTTTGGCCATGCTGGGTGATTTGGCCATGCTGCTCTGGTTTGGCCATGCTGCACAGCTTGGCTGTGCTGGACGGTTTAGCTGTGCTGGATGGTTTGGCGGTGCTGTGCAGTTTGGCTGTGCTGGCAGTTTGGCTATGCTGGGCGATTTGGCTGTGCTGGGCGATTTGGCTGTGCTGGGCGATTTGGCTGTGCTGGGCGATTTGGCCATGCTGGCAGTTTGGCCGTGCTGGGCAGTTTTGGCTGTGCTTGGCAGTTTTGGCTGTGCTCGGCGTTTTGGCTGTGCTCGGCGTTTTGGCTGTGCTGGTGGTTTGGCTATGCTGGGCGATTTGGCTGTGCTGGCGGTTTGGCTGTCAAACATCCACAAAGACCAATTCTGGCAGAAGGGTCTTCTAGAGAAACTACCATCGGAAGGACGGCATGCCTGAAAAGTACCAATTTGAATATTTTTTATCAGGCCAGGAATTGAACCCAGACCAGACAGACTCGAAGACAAGTGAGTTCCCTTTGCACAAGCTGTCAAAGGACACACCACAATTAACCCAATCTCTTCATTTACTTACTTTTTATACAGAAGGCCAAGCTCATGGAGGAGCTTAATGGCAGACCAACAGGTTTACAGGTAGGATGTGTGAAACACATGGACATATTGCAACTGAGTAATTTACTGGCAGGAAATAATTATAAGGAGTGTGGTTGAGTTCAATCATTGAGAGGTTCGAATGAGTATAAACCATTAGAGGTTGTTATCCTTAAAATCATAAGGTGACAATGGGCAGCATTATTGAAGGACTGAAGGGAGGGGCACATGGCAACAGATGATCCCACAGATAGAAGAGATGCATGAAGAAATGGAGGTGAGCATTCAGTTAAGAATTATTGAGGATAACCAGGTGGGGTATTCTGGTAGAACAACAGCGGCTGTGTATGGATGGAGGGAAGAGAGGGCATGTGGAGAAGGCGAGAAGTTAGTAGATGGAAAACAGGGAGCCCACCAATATGCCGACAGTAGGCGAGAATCAGACGCTGGAAATATGCTTCCTGCCAAGGGATGCCACTAATTAAAATAAATATACTCAACCGCCTTCAAGGGAGCAAGATGGTAAGCAGTTGCCATAACCCAGTAATTGAGCAGCACTGACACTCTGGTAAGAGTATGGTATATGCTGCATTGATGATGATGATGATGATACCACACAGAGGCAAAGAAAAAGTAAATAACTATTTGGCATGAGGTAATCTACACCATAAGAGAGCCATTTGTCTGTCTCTGTGTGTCGCCATTTTTCTCAAAGATGGCTGAACGGATCTTTGTCAATCTTTCAGAGGTTCATTACTGAGCGCCGGGGAGTGTTTTAGGTAAAAAGATAAAAATAAAAAATTAGGGAAAAAAAAATTCGGTTTTTTAATTTATTTAAAAATAATCACTTCATAGTGCCTGATCCTTTGTAGCTTGACATGAAAGGTAATATTAAAGTATCCCTGATTAGTGTGTAATATCATATTAAATATAATTTTTTCTCATGGGGTGTGGGTAGGGAAGTGTTTTTGGCACCAACAAAATTATAGAAAAAAACAAAACAAAATTGATTTCTTCAAAATGCCATCAGGATTGGAACATCACGGAGCAACGCCGGGTACTCCTGCTAGTGTCTATTAAAAATGACATTTTCTGATTGTCAGTTCTTGCCACTTTGTTTGCAATCCTGTAAAAGTTCCAGATTAATCCATGCCCATTTTTGATTGAATCTTAAAAATGATAAGTTAAAAATTAATGTTCTCATATTTGAAATTCATGATTTAGAGTCTATTGCAGATATTATTTTTGTTGTACTTTCACTTCTATGTTTAGTATTTCAAGCCAATACGATAAATCTTGGCCTATTACAGAACTTGTTTCAACTCTTCCATTAAGCTTTCTTGAGCATCATTGGAATGGAACTGGCATGTGGTAATTTGTCTTCACCTTTGGTTAATGGCTATCCAGTTTAGCAAGTTGGAATTTTTATTGTCCCCGTCGCACCGCGGAGCGAAAGGGGGACTATGGTTTTCCCCTCCGTCCGTGTGTGCGTCCATCCGTGCGTGCGGACGTGCGTGTGGACGTGCGTGCGTGCGTGTGTGCGTAAGCGAAGGACCGAATTCTAATTTGGTGTGTGGGTGCAACTAGGCATATGGAAGAACCCTATTGTAAATTAGGTCGCCATGTCAAAATCCAAGATGGCCACCTTGCGTCTTCCACTTTGTCAACTCACATCACTTCACCGACGGGGGACCTAGGCGTAACGCTTGTCTAACTTGCTTTCTATATGTCAAACCATGTCGATTTTACTTTTCATCAGCATCCAGGTATGACATGTTCTCTTGCATAACAGAAATTATGTCTACCTGCCTTATGCCTAGGTCACACGTAGGCGGACATTTTGGCGACTACCGGCGACTGCCGGCGATCAAGATTTTTCGGCGACCACTGGCGATGTCGGGCGGTCAAATATGGTCAGGCGGCAGTATGTCGACTGCAGGCGGCCACATTGCGCCTGCATTGCGACGACGCCCCGAGTGGGATGGCGACTGTCGAAGAT
Source organism: Myxine glutinosa (assembly GCF_964187855.1). NCBI lineage: Eukaryota > Metazoa > Chordata > Myxini > Myxiniformes > Myxinidae > Myxine > Myxine glutinosa. The sequence continues at coordinate 66,836,203 of NC_136274.1, read as the reverse complement.
CGACGACGACTGCATTGCGGATGCACGGCGGCAGCGTGGCGACAGTCTGGCGGCTAGATTACGACCGATGGCGGATCGCGGCGACTGCATTGGGGCCGGGTGGCGGTGTACTCCGACGTCCGCAAGACTGCAATAAGACCGCCGACGATTGGAGACGATTCACACAACTTTTTAAATCTTTATTTCTCTATTTTACATTTCACTTTATTCATTTCAATGATGTATGACATGAAGCATAAAGATGTTTGATGTACAATTTATAAAGTTAATAAAGATGTATCATTGTAATGTAATTGTTGGAACCCATCTGTGGATCGGTCCCATCGGCCGATGGGTCTGGCCCATCTGTGGATGCACGAGAAATGACGGTGCAGACCCATCGGCCGATGGGTCTGCGCCATCTGCGGATGTGTTGTTCACCTTGAAGGAATGTGTATGCATCAATGGTGGATGAGTATGTTTATTTGAACCTAAAAATAAGCAATTGATGTCATAAATGTTTATAAAGCAGTCCGTGACATGTGGTTTGTCGATAACCGTTTGTCGATAAGATAAAAATAAGATAATGTCGCTCCATTTAAATAAGATAATGTCGCTCTCCATTGTTTATATGGCAATTCCTGGCACCATTCTGTGGGGCGATTGCGGAAGACTATGAGCGACTGGGTTGCGGTCACTTTACGCTCTTATTACGGATACCGACGACAGCATGGCGGCTCCATCACGACAGCATGGCGGATTTTTTTCCATTGCGACTGAGCGCGCCGTTTTTAAACATTTTAAAAACTTTTTGGCCCCTTTGCGACTCTTGCCGACTGCAGCCGACCTGGGGAGGATAACCGCGACTACAGGCGACCGTCCATTACGGTTTCATTATGATTGTCGGCGGATGGTGGCGATTTTTTCAGTCGCCAGTAGTCGCCGACAAATCCGCCTATGTCTGACCTAGGCATTAGATCAGTGTTAAAGCAAACAAATGGCTAAGTAATAGTTTCTAACCACAAAAAAAGAGGTCACGACTGCCTCTTAGGCTGTACCTTTTTAGGATGTGCCATTCACCCTACACGTTTGCCTCCTAGGCCTGTGTACACACGTCAATGGTGTTTTACTCTCACCTATGGGCTGGCACTCCAGCATCATAGTCTCTCCTGAATTATATGGAACCTAAAGTTCTCAACTCCACGATGAGGCCAAAGCACAAGGCCTGTTGCTCTCGGGTTGAAGATAGGTCGATGGCCTCTTTCTTTCCTCCACCTTTCCACTGATCAAGGTGTCTGCTTTCTCAGTCCTGTGACACATCCAAACTCCTCCAGGAGTACACATTCTTATAATAACCTCCTTGTGATTAGATTCACAAAATCTAGGCTTGCCATACATCTCCACTCTTTTCTTCCCCTTTTCAACTATTTTGCTAGTCTTTTCTACCATTTGCCAAAGGTCTTCTGAGATGATTCAATCAGTCTTCCCCCCAAGGGTTTCAAGCACACACACACACACACACCACCTTCTCATAACAACCCCCATCTCTATTCACAATCTTTTCTACACCCATGAAGCTTACCTATCCCAACCCTCTTACTCGCAATTTGCTATATTTCCTTCCCTCCTCATTTCCAATTTCTACATTTCCTTGCTTCTTGTGTCCAACTATGGCCCCAAAACCCATCTGTGAGTTTGCTGCATTTTTGTCATGTTCTTCCATTCGTCTAGATTTGGTATCGGAAAAAATGTTGCTTTTGACATCAGGGATCTCTGATTAGCTGATTCTTGCAATTTTACCCATCAAGAAATCACACTTGATGTAATTTCCCACCAGGGTGATGTGCCATCTTGATTCATGCCGAGTTATGTGAATGACTTATCAGCCAACGCATTATATTCGATACACCATAAGTAATACCACTCTTTAATCAGAGATAGACTGGAAGCTCAATTTGTGCATTCTCCCTTATAAAGGGGATTTTATGTTAATACAACACTCGGAATTGCATCTTTGGGTCAGAAAGATCAAACACATTCATCTACCATCCCATCGTGCCCATCTGACCAATCTAAGATCTGTTGTTACATCTATTAATTTATTTCATGCCATGTCTTTGTGTGCGGATCATACTAAGAATGCTCATAGATTGGGAGTATGCAGAGGTTGTCTGGTTTCTTAAGACTTACCAAACACTACCGATACGTGACTTTGCAGGACAGAAATTATCATCACTTTTCTCATACAAGACACACAGCTCAGTCAAAGCCAGCTCCATATTTCAGTACTCACTCAAAATCAATATCACGCTCTTAAAGCTAGGCAGGGCTCACAGAATGGTGTAAAGGTTGCATACTTGCTTCTGAGCTATTGCGTCGGGGTTCAATTCCTGTCCCATCCAGGAACTGTCATGGTGATGCATCGCAGGCAGGAATCTGCGTCATTTGGTGTACCATCCTTGGGAAGGTATATTAAATCCGGCTCTCCCATCTGCTAACATTCGCTGGTCATGAACGACAAACATCCTTTTGAAAAGAGTGGGCCAATGTCTAGTGCCATAGCCTGGCCTAATTCCACACTGTAGTCATAAACAACAGGGGTACTGGAAAAACTGCAGAGCTCACAGGATTGCTCAGTAATTGTTCAACCAGCAGAGCGATATTTGTTATTGAATCCTGGTCAAATAGGCTTTCGATTGAATAGAGCTCGGCCGGGATAGAGATACAGCCAAATCACCATAAGGCAAAGCCGCAAAGTCTTCTGTTTAAAGAGAGACAAGTCTACACAGACTTGTGTGAAAAATACATTTTCTTGTAGTGATCGGAGGAGAGAGGGGGATTTTACTAAATGGAAAAACCACAAGACATACCCTCTCGGAATACACAAACTATATAGAGCACCAGCAGAAGTACCCCGGGGGGGGGGGGGGGGGGGGGGGGATAGCTTCAGGATGATCTTTTACTTTCGGCCAAATAGGACTTCTTCTTAGTCTCCAAGAACAGCAGGCATGCATATAAGATATGACATTGATATGGTATTGATACATAAATAAAATATAAACAAAAAGAAGAGATATCATTAACAGCTGCTCAACTTCCTTAGGTTCAATGCATATATTCATATGCTCTTTATATTTATATACATACACTGCCTACATTTGTTAATGACACATGTAAAGGTAAAAGGGATGTTTATGAAAAAAATCAAGTGAATGAGTTACAGTGAACGAGTTGAGGTGGATTGAATGAGTTGAGCCATCCATTAATCGTCAGAATTTATGCCATGAGCGAACTAAAAGATAAAAGGTAAAATATATTAATTTTACTAAAATATATATTTAGTAAAAGCAAAGCACCCACAGCCCCACAGCAAAGAAACTAATATTCCAGGCTTCCATAAATGCACAGCAAACAAATGTATTATCCACAAGCATTTATTAGGAGGAGAAGCCTGGTGCTGGCTTAGCGGTTAGGGTGCCGGCTTGGGATCCTAAGATCCTGGGTTCGAATCTCGGTTGATCACTGAATTAACGCCAGGGGGGTTGACTCAGCCTGTCATCCTTCTGAGGTCGGCAAATTGAGTACCAGCTCACTGGTAATTCCCTGTGTGTCGCAAGAGGTGACGAACAGGGTTGGCGGCAGGAAGAGCATCCGGCCACAAAAAATTGCTTCAAAAAAGATGACGACGGTGCCCGAAAATGGCCAAACCCTGCTCTGCGGGGTGAAATGGCCTCTAAAGGTGGTTCCATTTATTAGCAGGAAATAAATTCCGCAGTACTAGCACCGGGCAAAAGTTCCCCATCACCTCCTATAATGGACTGTAAATCTACATGTGTCATATAACTAATTGCATGTCAAAAATTTACGAAACAATATGTTGGAAAAACTGAGAACATACTCTACACACGCTTTAATAACACACGGTCAGAGATTAGAAACTTTCACACCAATCAGGGCAAATCTCTGCCTTACACTGTACATTTTAATAAACCAGATCACTTAATAGCCGATATTCAAATCTCTACCTTACACTGTACATTTTAATAAACCAGATCACTAAATAATCAATATTCGAATGGCATAAATTTTGACGATTAACACACGTTTCAACTCATTCAATCCAACTCAACTCAATTCAACTCATTCACCATAACTCATTCACTTCATTGTTTCATCAACATACATTTTACCTTTACATATGCCGTTAACAAATCTAGGCAGTGTCTGTATATAAATATAAACAGTACCGTGGGACCCCGCTATTTGCGGAGGATACGTTCCTGGAAAATGCCACGAAACCGCGAATAGTGGGGCATTGTTTCAATGGAAAAAGGGGGGATATGTTCAAGAGTGGTGAAAATCCTTGAATAGAGAGGACCAAACCACGAATGGCGAGGCAAAATCCGCAAAAGGTGAGGCAATTCCCGAGAATGTCGACGGTAATCCACAAAGGTTGATGAAAGTCCCAGAAATGGTGAGACAAAACCCACAAATGTCGCCGATAATCCCGGAAATTGCGAGGCAAATCCCACGAATGTCTGAAAATCCCACAAATGGCGAGGCAAATCCCGCGAATGTCGGCGATAATCCTGGAAATGGCGAGGCAAATCCCACGAATGTCGATGAAAATCCGTGAATGCATGCCGTGCCAGTTTCATTGGGGAAAAGGGAGACAGCTAATTGCACTAATAGATACTGCGGAGTGTTTTCATTCTGTACAGTAACCCGTGGGGATGACGTGTTATGCAGCTGGTGGAACATCCCAAGAAGCTCTCGATTATAGTGCAGCTAAAATCCGCGGCCGTGAACGCAAATCACACAGCAGTGAATGTAGAAGCAGGTCATGCTCGTGGCTCGTAGTATATGTTTTTTTTGCGTATGTCCTCCTGCTTTATGCATTGTTGGTGAAAGGTAGGTTTTATAAATGTGTCATGCTAGCACCTCGTGAGTTTTTTTTTGCGCCCCTGAAAAACTGCAAATTTGTGGAACATGACCGCAAATAGGGAAAAAAACGCAAATTTGCCGGACATCTTTCCACAAATAGAGAAACAGGTCACATTATATCAACCACGCACAGCGGAACCGTGAATAGCGGAACCGCGAATAGCGGAACCACAAATAGCAGAACCGCGAATAGCAGAACCGCGAATATCAGAACCGCTAATAGCGGGGTCCGACTGTATATGAATATGTGCTTGTATGTGTTTATATATGTACGCATGTACAGTATGAACTGTAAGCTCATTTTCGTTGAACTCGAGGAAGGTGAGCACGCGTTAACGAATCTGTCCTTTTTGTATGTATTTTATTTACATATCAACATCATACCATGCCTTATATGCATGCCTGCTGTTCTTGTAGACTGAAAAGAAGGCCTATTTGGCCGAAAGCTTGTTTGAAAATAAAAGATTGATCGTTTTGAAGCGACGTCCGTAACTTATTTCATTACTCCCGATTATATATTAAATGCAAATGAGGCACCTTGCTCGTATTGTGGAGTTTCTGCTATTTCTCACACACACACATATATATATATATATATATATAATTTTATTTTTTTCCCTTCCTTCCCTCCCTCGCTCTTTCCCTTTAAGCATAAAAACATTTCAGAACTGGACGTACAGGTAAAACTGACTGCAGGAAAATTAGGTCCAGCTCAAAATATTGTTCAAAAAGTCTGTTCACAACACATCACCTCCAAACTAGGAGGTATCCGTGTGGTACTCATAAGATGAGATCCTGATGAACCCATATTAAGGGTGAAATCTAGATCGACATCTCTGCCTTTGTCTATTTGTGACCATAGAGCTTTAATCTCAGTCTGCAAAGACTTGAGTACCATGCGGATGCCTCCTAGTTTGGAGGAGATGTGTCGGTATAATTAATGCATATTTATGCACATGGATATTTTATTTTTGTCGGTATAATACATATGACGTCAGCGTCATGTCATAGGGTTGGTGTGCTTCTTTGTTTAAATTTAATATTCCTGACTGCAAACCTCTTAACTGTTGATGAGCGGGGCAGAGACAATGTGGGGTGAGACTCAATCTGTGCCTTGCTTCCCAGTCAAGTTAGGGGGCTCAATCTGTATATATATATATATATATATATATATATATATATATATATATACAGACTTGGCATTTAATATGGAATAATTTTTTTTTCTTGACTTGGGTTTACTTTCTTAACTCAGTATATCAATCTAGTGAGTTTCTTTTACACTTTGGTGATTTATTTGTTAAAAGAACCATGTCACTGATTGTCTGTCGCAGCAAGAAGTCAACAACAGGATTATATCACAGGTGGCGTGGCAAAATGTACGGACAGGTGCATTTGATGATTGGCTTCACAGTCGGGTATACAAGGGTTGTTGCGTTCTGTATTAGTGGAAAACAACTGCTGCACGTCTCCAAAAGTTATTGCCGCTTCCTCTGGAGATGGTCCGTCAACTCGACAATGCTGTTTGTCATGGAGTGGTGGCTTTACGAAATTACGGCATGAAACAGCGTGCTATTGCTCGGCAGTATGGCATCACTCAAGGTCAGGTGTCAAAGATCCTGAAACGAAATGCTCAGAGGGGTGTCCCTACTCCAATACCGAGGCCAGGACGTCCCCGCAGAACCACAAGGAGGGATGATCACCAGCTGCACCAGTTAGTCCGCAATGGCTGTACCAAGTCAGCTAATCGGCTTAGGGCTGAGTGGCAGCAACTGACAAATGTGCCTGTATCCAGAAGGCTAGTCAACCAACGACTGGTTCAAGCAGGCTATCGTGCCAGGCGTCCCCTGAGAAAGCCCCACCTGACCAAACAACACCGCCAGCGCCGATTGCAGTGGGCCAGAGAGCACCGTCAATGGCAGCCAGGACACTGGAATCACGTGATCTTCAGTGACGAGTCTAGATTTCTGGTCTATCGTCAAGATGGTCGCGTCTGAGTGTGCAGACAAGTGCATGAAGCCTTCAACAAAGATTGTATAGTGCCAAGAGTCCAAGCTGGAGGTGGTGAGGTGACCGTTTGGGCTGCTTTTCATGCAGGGGGCAAAACTGACCTGGTTGTTCTGAATGGAAACCTGAACCAGTTCAAGCACAGGGCCATTCTGGAAGAAACATTGCTTCCATTTGCTCATGCAGCCTTTCGAGGAAACTTTGTCTTCCAAGATGACAATGCACGGCCTCATCATGCTCGCATGATCCAACACTTTCTTGCTGATCGTGGTGTAGAGCATATGGAGTGGCCTGCCATGTCCCCGGATATGAATCCGATAGAGAACTTGTGGGCAGAATTCACGCGTCAAATCGACCACTTGGACCAGCAGCCGACCTCTGTGTGTGAATTGCAGCAGGCTATTGTCACTGCATGGCAAGCGATTCCTGTCCAAACCTTGGCAAATCTCGTGAACAGCATGCCTCAACGTGTACGTGCTCTCCTGAATGCTCGTGGGGGTTACACGAAGTACTGAACTGTAATTTTACTGTCCGTAATCCCAGTCGTAATTTAACTTTTGTTTTTGTTATAAAAAAAATTTGGCTAATGTGCAAAATAAAGAGATACTTGTGGCGGACACAAGTGAAGGTACACTAATTCAGTGCACCAGCAGGTGGCGCGAACGTCCAGGCAGGGAACTGGAATGCATGCCCCGCCTATCGACCGATCGGCCACGCCCGTGGACGATGCGTGGCCTCGGCACATATATGCGGGCTCTAAGCTCGGGCCCACTCAGTGCTGCAGTTCGAGCTTTCATAATAAAGACTCTTGGTTTTATCAAACGCGTTGTGGCCTACCTCTTTGGCAAGCAAGTTGTGTGCGCAGTACCACACTTCACTGGTGACCCCGATTGGTTCAGCCGTTGCTGACCACCGAACCCGCCATGGCCAACAACGCTGTCGCGGTAAAACTCCCAGAGTTTTGGGAAGCACAGGCCGATGTGTGGTTCGTGCAGGCCGAAGCGCAATTCCAGCTTCGAGGCATAACGGCGGACGAGACCTGTTACTACCACGTGGTCGCCTCCCTCGGGCCCGGCACTGCCGCCCGAGTCGTGTCCATCCTGCGGCACCCACCGGCCGACCACAAGTACGGGGCGATCAAACGTCTCCTCATCACCACGTTCGGCCTCACTGAGATCGAACGGGCCGACCGCCTCCTGGACCTTCCCGAACTCGGCGACACACGGCCATCTGTGCAGATGGATTATATGCTGTCGCTGTTGGGTGACCAAGCCCCAGATTTCTTATTCCGCGCGCTTTTCCTATGCCAGCTACCTCTACAGGTACACCTCGCGCTGGCCGGTTCCAACATAAGGGAACCCCGCGCCCTGGCCGTAGAGGCCGACAAGTTCTTCGCGGCTTGTGACACGCAGGCGAATTACGGTGCGGCCGTCGTGGATCCCGAGGCTGATGCTACTGCGTCCCTCGTGGCCGCTGCCGCACCACGCCCACCACCACCGCCGCCGAGAAAACCGCGGCCGCCACCGCCCTCGCAAGCCTGGTGCTATTTCCACGCCAGGTTCGGCCACAAGGCTAAGAAGTGTTGCCCGCTGTGCTCGTTTGGCAGGTCGGGAAACGACCAGGCCGGCGCTCGGTAGCGGCCCTGAGCGTCGGCCATTCCGGCAGCCTCCTCTTTATCACGGACACCTTGTCCGGGTGCCGTTTCCTCTGCGATACAGGAGCGCAGGTAAGCGCCATCCCAGCCTACACGTCCGACAAGCGAACCGCGGGCCGGCGCCCCGCTTTGCTTGCAGCCAACGGTACACCCATCCGCATGTTCGGAAAGCGCTGCCTCTCCCTGCGGTTTGGAGGGCAGCGCTTTCAATGGTTGTTCGTGACCGCTAGTGTGCCCATGGCATTGCTCGGTGCGGACTTCCTATGTGCGCATGGGTTGTTGGTCGACGTAAAGCGCAGACGGCTCGTCCAGGCCGAAACCTTTAGCTCGCTCGCTTGTTTGCTGAGCAGCTCATTGAGCGGCTCACTGAGCAGCTCACCGAGTGGCTTGCCAAGCGGCTTGCTGGACGGTTCCGTCCCGGCGAGTTTGGTTTGCACGCTTCCGGCAGCGGATGACTTTACCCGCCTCCTCGCCAGTTCCCCGGCCCTCACGCAGCCCACCTTTTCAGCGGTGGCCGTTAAACACGGGGTGGAGCACCACATCCCCACGGTTGGGCCGCCGGTCTATGCCCGGGCACGCCGGCTCGAGCCCACGAAGCTCACGGTGGCGAAAGTGGAGTTCGCCACGCTGGAGCGGCTGGGGATCGTGCGGCGCTCCAACAGCGCGTGGGCTTCCCCGCTGCACATCATGCCGAAGCCTGGCGGGGGATGGCGGCCGTGCGGGGACTACCGCCGGCTCAACAATGCCATCACCCCCGACCGCTACCCGGTCCCACACATTCAGGACTTTTCCGCCCGGTTGGCCAACACGACCGTGTTTTCGAAGGTGGACCTCATCCGGGGCTACCATCAGGTCCCCGTCCAACCGGACGACGTCCCGAAGACGGCCGTCATCACCCCTTTCAGCCTCTTCGAATTTCTAAGGATTCCCTTCGGGTTGAAGAATGCGGCTCAGGCGTTCCAGCGGCTTATGGATAGCGTCTTGCGCGACTTACCTTTCCTGTTCGTCTACCTGGATGACATCCTAGTCGCGAGCGTGTCCCGGGAGGACCACCTGCTCCACCTCCGCACGCTGTTCGAACGCCTGGGCCAGCATGGCCTAATCATCAACCCTGCCAAGTGCCGTTTCGGTGTCACCACCATCGACTTCTTGGGGCACCGCATCACCGAGCATGGGGCCGTCCCTTTACCGGCCAAGGTGGATGTGGTCAGGGATTTCCCGTGGCCCCGCACGATCAAGGGGCTCCAGGAGTTCCTGGGCATGGTAAACTTTTACCACCGCTTCGTGCCCCAAGTCGCCCAGCTCCTCCGCCCCTTTCACGAGGCCCTCCGGGGCAAGCCGGGCAAAGGTGACATCGCATGTTCGGAGCCGATGGCCGTGGCGTTCGCGGGCGCAAAGCTGGCTCTGGCCGACACCACCATGCTGGCGCACCCGGCGCCCGACGCACCGATCGCCCTCACCACCGATGCATCGGATTACGCTGTGGGCGCGGTGCACGAGCAATGGGTGTGTGGTGCTTGGCAACCGCTGGCGTTTTTCAGGCGGCAGCTTCGCCTGCACGAACGCCAGTACAGCACCTTCGACCGCGAGTTGCTCGGACTCCACCTGGCGGTCCGACACTTCCGTCATCTGCTGGAGGGCCGCCCGTTCACGGCCTTCGTTGACCACAAGCCGCTTGTGTTCGCGATGGCCAAGGTCGCAGAGCCATCGTCGGCACGGCAGCAGCGCCACCTCTCTGCCGTGTCCGAGTACACGACGGACATCCGTCACGTGGCGGGTAAGGACAACCCGGTGGCGGTTTGCCTTTCCCGGTCCGTCATGCATGCGGTCCACCTCGGGGTCGACTATGCCCGGATGGCGGAGGCCCATACCGGCGACCCCGGCGTCCAGGCCTTGCGGACCGCCGTCACGGGCCTCCGCGTCACCGAGGTGCCGTTCGACGCCGCGGGCACGGCCCTCCTATGCGACGTCTCCCTCGGCCGGCCTCGCCCCATCGTGCCCGCTGGCTGGCAGCGCCCGGTGTTCGACGCCATCCACGGCCTGTCCCACCCTGGCACGAGGGCATCCCAGAAACTCGTCGGGGCAATGTTAGTCTGGCATGACCTCCGGAAGGACGTCCGCTACTGGGCCAATGCCTGTGTCGCGTGCCAGCGCGCAAAGGTCCACCGCCACACCCAGGCACCGTTGGCCCCGTTTATGGTGCCCGAGCGTTGGTTCGACCACGTGCACGTCGACTTGGTGGGACCTCTGCCCCCCTCGAGAGGGTTCACCCTCCTCCTCACCATGGTTGACCGCACCACACGGTGGCCGGAGGCCGTCCCATTGGCGGCGACGTCTGTGGCTGAGGTGGCGCAAGCCTTTATCGCCACTTGGGTTGCCCGGTTCGGTGCCCCCTCGGACATCTCGTCCGACCGCGGCCCCCAGTTCACCTCGGAGCTCTGGGCCATGGTGGCGCAAGGACTCGGGGTGAAGCTACACCACACCACGGCCTACCACCCCCAGGCCAATGGCCTGTGCGAGCGCTTTCATCGCTCCATGAAGGCCGCGCTCTGGGCCAGCCTCTGCGATGGCGGCTGGGTCGACAGACTCCCCTGGGTCCTGCTGGGCCTCAGGACGGTGCCAAAGGACGACCTGCGCGCGTCTTCGGCGGAGCTGGTCTTCGGGCAACCACTGCGGGTACCGGGTGAATTCATCCCCGACTCCACGGCTCCTTGGTCCGCGGCACAACAGCGCTCCGCCCTTCAGGAGACCGCCCGGAGGTTCGCCCCGGTGCCAACGGCACACCACGGTTGCCCGCCTTCCCACGTCACCCCGGAGCTTCGCACGGCAAAGTACGTGTTCATCCGGCACGACGCCCACCGGGCACCGCTGCGGCCCCCATACGACGGGCCCTTCCGCGTGTTGGAGGCCGGGGACAAGTTTTTCACGGTCGACATCGGCGGTGCCCCGGATCGCATTTCCGTGGACCGCCTCAAGCCGGACCACCCCCCACCAGCGGCTCTACCTCCGTGTCGAGGCCGCCCCCCGGTGGTCGGACCCCCGGGACCCCCACCAGCAGCTGTGCCTCTGCGTCGAGGCCGCCCCCCGGCGGTCGGACCCCCGGCACCCCCCAGCCCTGCCGTCCCGCCACCCCCCAGACCGGCACCCATCGCCAGGGGCGTTTCGGCCGGGTCATCCGGCTTCCCCGCAAACTCACCCTTCAGGTGCGTGGGAATTCTGGGGGGGCGCGTGTGGCGGACACAAGCAAGGTACACTAATTCAGCGCACCAGCAGGTGGCGCGAACGTCCAGGCGGGGAACTGGAATGCATGCTCCGCCTATCGACCGATAGGCCACGCCCGGGGACGAGGCGTGGCCTCGGCACATATATGCGGGCTCTAAGCTCGGGCCCGCTCAGTGCTGCAGTTCGAGCTTTCCTAATAAAGAGTCTTGGTTTTATCAAACAAGTTGTGGCCAACCTCTTTGGCAAGCAAGTTGTGTGCGCAGCACCACACTTCATACTTCTGGAAAACGTACAGAAGTTTAACACAGTACTGTCCATGAATTGAGTTCGATATCAGTTTACATCACTTTCAAGGATCAATTTATTTGTTTCGAAATGTCAAATGTGGTTTTTGTTTCTTTTAAAGGTCACATTAACAAAATCTAGAATAATTTCAACATAATTCCAATGAACTTTTGGTTCTAAGACATCTTGAAAAGTAAGTTCACCCCCACAAAAAAATATACCATATTAAATGCCAAGTCTGTATATATATATATATAAATATATAAATATATATAATCACAGTAAATCTACAAAGAAAGTTAAGCTTCATCTTTGATTAGAAGAGCAGCTGCAATAAAAAGGGCAGCAGCAGCCAGTCTGCAAAAGGAAATGAAAGTAATTCTGTTAATAATAACTTGAGGTCACATGACTGACAACGAACACCAAGACCCTAAATGTTCAAAAAAAAAAAAGAACAAGACATCTCGGGAAACATAAATACAGCTCTTTTGAGATCAGATTCCATCATTGGGTATTTTCGAAAGCCTTTGCCAAGCTAGTCCCTTAAATCCGCTGCCATCGCTCACCACCACCTGCCACTGCCTTGAGCTCAAAAACATAGCTCATCTCAACGGAACCTAGCTCTTGGCTGCAAGGTCAGGCCTCAAACGCCCTCCGAACAAGGTTTGACCATACATCCTGCACAAGAGTCGTTCCAAAACAGAGCAGATCTCACTGGTCATATCGGATGTATGTAAGAGCTCATGCACAGCGGGCTCTATCAAAGTGTTCAAGGTAAAGACATTTTCAGTGCGCTCATGGTGAAGGGATGACCAGGGAGGGCCAAGCACCTCGTTTCTTACAAGACATCTTGTGCAAATTTCGTGACAAATTTTGCTTTTGGATCTCTACTCGTCGATTGCGGATGGGTCCATTAGACATTCGCAAATGAAGCATACCAAGATAAATTAGTGCAAAATTGTCTTTGCATTGTTCACCCGACTTATACCCAGCTGCAGGACACTTTTGGCTAAGATTTAACATCATTTGTACAACAGTTCCTTCCACGTTCATTCGTCAGCATACGACTTCCTGAAAATAATCAAAGTTTGCAAAGTAATTGAGCTTCTGCCACCAAAGTGAACCAAATGTTCTTGGCTCCCACCGGAGGATGGTGCAGAGAACGAAGCTGCCAGAGCACGACGACTGCACGGAATAACAAGAGCACGACGAGAAATGCTAATGGACAGAGGGCTTTCAGCAGATGTGACAAAGTGCTTGTTCTTACAAGTCAGCACACTTCCACAACTACTGCAATACTCGACCTCACATCGATTACAAGGCTTTGATTTGACTCGTGTACGTAAGGGTGGTGGAGGGGGGGGGGGTGTCTCTGGGCAGGACGGGGTGATAAGGGGAGTAGAGGGGGGGGGATGTCTCTGGGCAGGACAGGGTGATAAGGGGAGTAGAGAGGGGGGATGTCTCTGGGCAGGACAGGGTGATAAGGGGAGTAGAGGGGGTGGGGATGTCTGTGGGCAGGAAAGGGTGACAAGGTGAGTAGAGGGGGGGGATGTCTGTGGGCAGGAAAGGGTGACAAGGGGAGTAGAGGGGGGGGGATGTCTCTGGGCAGGACAGGGTGATAAGGGGAGTAGAGGGGGGGGGGATGTCTCTGGGCAGGACAGGGTGATAAGGGGAGTAGAGGGGGGGGGATGTCTCTGGGCAGGACAGGGTGATAAGGGGAGTAGAGGGGGGGGATGTCTCTGGGCAGGACAGGGTGATAAGGGGAGTAGAGGGGGGGGGATGTCTCTGGGCAGGACAGGGTGATAAGGGGAGTAGAGGGGGGGGATGTCTCTGGGCAGGACGGGGTGATAAGGGGAGTAGAGGGGGGGGGGGGATGTCTCTGGGCAGGACAGGGTGATGAGGGGAGTAGAGGGGGGGGGGATGTCTCTGGGCAGGACAGGGTGATAAGGGGAGTAGAGGGGGGGGGGGTGTCTCTGGGCAGGACAGGGTGATAAGGGGAGTAGAGGGGGGGGTGTCTCTGGGCAGGACAGGGTGATAAGGGGAGTAGAGGGGGGGGGGGGATGTCTCTGGGCAGGACAGGGTGATAAGGGGAGTAGAGGGGGTGGGGATGTCTCTGGGCAGGACAGGGTGACAAGGTGAGTAGAGGGGGGGGGGGGGATGTCTCTGGGCAGGACAGGGTGACAAGGTGAGTAGAGGGGGGGGATGTCTCTGGGCAGGACAGGGTGATAAGGGGAGTAAAAGGGGGGGATGTCTCTGGGCAGGACAGGGTGATAAGGGGAGTAGAAGGGGGGGGGGGTGTCTCTGGGCAGGACAGGGTGATAAGGGGAGTAGAAGGGGGGGGGGGGATGACTCTAGGCAGGACAGGGTGATAAGGGGAGTAGAGGGGGGGGGGGTTGTCTCTAGGCAGGACAGGGTGAATATTGTCCCGGATATATGAGACGCGTACTCCCACTGGTTAATAAGGAACGCTTCTCCTTTTGTTCAGCCATAATAGCATCAACAAGTGGCTCAATAAGCCATCTGCTCTGTCTAACATTAACAAGAGCAAACAAGTGATACTGTTCCTGATGAGACCCACAGCGGCCATTTCTTTGGTCCATCGTGCAATCTCCCTGCCTAGCAACATTGCGACGAATGTCGTTCCATGGGATTTTCACAATGCTAGCAGCCAAACAGGATATATTTCGGTTTCCTTTCACATTTAGATTGCACCAACACTTTGCCATTTCGTTCGAGAGGAGCTTGTGCGCGCCGACGTGGAAGGAAAGCTAACGGCGTCGAGCTCAGCATGTTAAATCCAAACGAGGGTTGGCTGCGGTGTAGGCCTACGGGAGGGAATGCAAACACGGGAAAACGGTCTCACACGGGGGACGAACTAAACCAACGGGAGCAGAGACCGCCAAACCGAAGCGTTTGCACTCTATGTGCTGATACATAAACAAGCAACAATGAGGAAATTGTTTGTTAAAAAATTCAAAATCATACTAAAATACGCCATTTGTGTCCATCTGTCTGATGAATTTTTGACGCCAATACTGAATACATTCCGTCCTTACTTATCCAATCTCAACCAAACTTGACAGGATGACCAAGGGTTACATAACGAAGGTTGTAGCGCATTCATTTCCCCCCCCCCCTCCCCAAGGGGATTTTCTCCCCCCGAGTGGGTTTCCCCACCATTGCCGTCAATGGGGTGCGTGTTGAGGTGTATATCCATGTTAAGTTAGCTTTATCGTGGCGTTTTTCCAAGGCCGCTACGAATAACAAAACTAACAATAATAGTGTAATATTAATGTTATTACAAAACAATATTAATACAAATAATATCCCACCTCCCCAAGGGGTTTTTCCTCCTTGAACAAACGTTGAGTTATCATGGCGTTTATCATGGGAGCAACAAACCAACAGCCTCAACCAGAAGTAAAAAAATATTATAAACCACAAACATGTATGATTAACTTTTTCAACAGTCGCTAATGCTGTTTATAACACTAAATGAAGAAATGTGGAGGAATCCCGACATCCGTGAGGTAAGTTTTATTTACAGAACTGAGCAAAGATCTACTGTACTCTATATAACCCACAGCGGTTAGGTAATTAATATGACCCTTCCTGGCGAACTTTTGAAACTCGCTCCTGCTGTTTAACACGAAACTGAAAGGGAGGAAGCCCGGGGTGTGCTCATTTACCAAGCAGCTAGCTAGCGTTTGCCAAGCCAGCCATTCCTTAACGGTTTTGAATGGAGTCCTTGCTCGAATACTTGAACCACTTGGCGATCTCTCCACAAGAAACTTGGTAAATGAACACACACCCAATGTTCTTGAGACCCGACCATAGATCGACTGTAATCTATATACCCCAAAGAGGAATTACCCTTCCTGCCGCTCCCATAGTGTGCGGGTGTACTAGTAAACTAAAAAGGCCAAACTTTCTGATAAGGTGCTCAACGTAACAGTGAAGATGACGATTCCAATACTAGCGTCATCTTAAACATCAATGGCGTCCATTTACACAAGTACCACACATTGTTGTTGAAATTACGAAGATGGTTTCATATCAGGACCACTGCTCACCTCCACTCGTTCATTCCTCTTTTCCTGCCTGTGGAATCAACTTCCATATTCTCTTCAATCCCATTCTTTCCTCCAGGTCTTCAAGACAGCTGTTCACCACCATCTCAGATTGTCCCCCACCCTGTTTTGCGTTCTGATTGATACTAATGAAATAATCGGTGAATTTAAATTTATTTGTAGAGTGACATTCAAGCATCTAAAATGATATCTTCTGTAGATAGTTACCATCAACACTAAAACTGTACACATCGAGTCACTTCCTTGAAAGGGTCAGGCCCAGTGTGAGTGAACATGTACCTTAATTCAGGGGTTTCAAAATAAATAAATAATGCCACTCTATTTTCACAGTCGTGTACACAAATTATTTAAGTTATATGGGATTTTACTGGCACAGGTAATGTGTGACCATAATGGGGTTCTCCGTTTGGTGACACTTGATGAATTGCAGGTGCATTAGAGAGGTATTCATTGTGCATGGTTAACGACATTATAATTTTTCATACAGAGGAATGTAATGAAGGTCCATATATTCTTGACAGAACTCTCCAGGTGTTCACGACAAATCAAGAATGTTTCGAGCTTCAAACGAATCCTGGACAGGTCGCCACTACATCACAGGATAAGCAAATGAAGGTGATTTGGGTAGGTATTTGAAGTCTGTTCACAATTCTTTAATTTGCCTACTCTTCGTGAAGGACACCATGGGATCCTTAACGTCCTAGCAGATGAGACACCTGCCTTAAATCCATCCGAGGGACACATTGATGAATCGTTCTGCATTCGGAACACCAGGGTGAGCACGCTAAATCGAGGATACCTGGCCCAGCCATCATTAAAAATAAATATATATAATATTCGAGCTATTTTTAAACTACCCACAATGATTTTATACTCAAGGTAGAAATGGATCAAAAGAACAAGTTCAGGTAGAAAAGACAAATGCATCTCTATTTGTCCCCAACCAAATCACGTTAACGTATAACGATAGGACCACTGGATTTGTAGCTTACCTGGGCCATGGCCGAAAGGTATAGCCAATGTTTGGTACCATTCTGACTGGTGTGTCTGGAGAAGATTTTTCAAGGAATTCATGCGACCGCCATTTTGACATACTTCTGGTCACGTGATGGGCATAGCCTCAGCAATTTAACAAATTTAAATTTAACCCAAATTTGGTTGCATTCCTACTGGTGGGTCGGAGAAGATTTTTGAAGGAATTTCTGTAACCGCCATTTTGACATACTTCCGGTCACGTGATCGGCATGGCCTCAGCAATTTACATCAGGACCCGGTTCTAATGTTGTACCTCAAATTTGGTAGCATTCTGACTGGTGGGTCTGGAGAAGAAGATTTTTAAAGGAATTTACTAAGTCGGCCATTTTGACCTACTTAAAGTCACGTGACTGGGACGAGCTTTGTCGTCCCCGTTACCAGTGAGGAGCGCAACCTTGCTGCCAATTTTCAGCAGGAACCGCCCAGCGGTTTGGCCGGAGATGTCGAAATAGGAGGCGGACGGACGGACGGACGGTGGACAACGACAATACTTTTTCTGGAATTCCAATTCCAGATAAGCTAATCAGAGTGACCATGCAAGTCCATCATCAAGAAAGTGTATCGCATCTCCCAGAGGGGTTGAGGCTCACGGACAATCTCGTACTATGTGAATCATCAGAGGGACAAGCGCATCATGAAACACCAAACAAACCTCAATTCTACAGAGCAACCCAAATATGGGCCTTTTGGGATGATAAATGGACAAGCGCATCATGAAACACCAAACAAACCCCAATACCACAGAGCAACCCAAATATGGGCTTTTTGGGATGATAAATGGACAAGCGCATCATGAAACACCAAACAAACCCCAATTCCACAGAGCAACCCAAATATGGACATTTTGGGATTACAAATGCACAAGCGCATCATGAAACACCAAACAAACCCCAATACCACAGAGCAACCCAAATATGGGCTTTTTGGGATGATAAATGGACAAGCACATCATGAAACACCAAACAAACCCCAATTCCACAGAGCAACCCAAATATGGACATTTTGGGATGACAAATGGACATGCGCATCATGAAACACCAAACAAACCCCAATACCACAGAGCAACCCAAATATGGGCTTTTTGGGATGATAAATGGACAAGCGCATCATGAAACACCAAACAAACCCCAATTCCACAGAGCAACCCAAATATGGACATTTTGGGATGACAAATGGACAAGCACATCATGAAACACCAAACAAACCCCAATACCACAGAGCATCCCAAATATGGGCTTTTTGGGATGACAAATGGACAAGCACATCATGAAACACCAAACAAACCCCAATACCACAGAGCATCCCAAATATGGGCTTTTAGGGATGATAAATGGACAAGCACATCATGAAACACCAAACAAACCCCAATACCACAGAGCAACCCAAATATGGGCTTTTTGGGATGACAAATGGACAAGCACATCATGAAACACCAAACAAACCCCAATACCACAGAGCATCCCAAATATGGGCTTTTAGGGATGATAAATGGACAAGCACATCATGAAACACCAAACAAACCCCAATACCACAGAGCAACCCAAATATGGGCTTTTTGGGATGATAAATGGACAAGCACATCATGAAACACCAAACAAACCCCAATACCACAGAGCATCCTGAATATGGGCTTTTTGGGATGACAAATGGACAAGCACATCATGAAACACCAAACAAACCCCAATACCACAGAGCAACCCAAATATGGGCTTTTTGGGATGATAAATGGACAAGCGCATCATGAAACACCAAACAAACCCCAATACCACAGAGCATCCTGAATATGGGCTTTTTGGGATGACAAATGGACAAGCACATCATGAAACACCAAACAAACCCCAATACCACAGAGCATCCTGAATATGGGCTTTTTGGGATGATAAATGGACAAGCACATCATGAAACACCAAACAAACCCCAATACCACAGAGCATCCTGAATATGGGCTTTTTGGGATGACAAATGGACAAGCACATCATGAAACACCAAACAAACCCCAATACCACAGAGCATCCTGAATATGGGCTTTTTGGGATGATAAATGGACAAGCACATCATGAAACACCAAACAAATCCCAATACCACAGAGCATCCTGAATATGGGCGTTTTGGGATGACAAACAAGAGATAACTTCACTGTTGGCTCTTTGGGCCATCCAGCTTCCAGGTGCCACCATGAAAACCGTCCAGGTGGAATTTAATAATTACAACCATTTATGTTGCACGTGTGCTCAGGTGTGTACCTATAATGTATTTGCATCACCTCGACGATCGGTAGGAATGTAAATACCATGTATGAGAAAACACATCATGCTCACCCTCAAACTCACTGTGCACCTGCAATCGTTGGATGGATGGCGACCTCCATCTCCTAATTGGGGCATTTCATGGAGCAAACATCAAGGTCTATGGAAAAGTGAAAAGGCAGAAAGTTGATATTATCACTGAAAGGCAGGTGGGGGGAAAAGGTGAGTGCGAATGATATCGATTGCAGGTAGGCATGCAGTAACCGCATGATGGTGATGAGCTATTCTCTTGGAGAACACTGATGACTGATCTCTCCGGGCAAGGTGTTTCGTCCGCACAGATACGGTGTTGTCTCCACTGAGCGGAAGAAGGTGGGAGAGAAATGAGCGCCACCCAGGATGGATTAATCAGCCTCGGTCCGCGTGGGAATTCCAGCGCAATGACGTCGTTGCCATCGAGATGTCACATTTACCTTCAGCTTCAACGTCATTGGCTGATTGTAGGAACTTTCTAGACTTAGATCGGCCAAGATGCACCTGTCAGAAAAGGTGAGGCAAGATTTCGCCCCCACACCTTCCCACGCTCGTAATTTACACCCCCCTTGGTCCTTTTGTTCAGTATCTATACTATAAGAGAGCCCTTTGTCTGTCTGTCTGTGTCTGTCTGCGTTCGCGTGTCTGTTTCGCCATTTTTTCTCAAAGATGGCTGAACGGATCTTTGTCAAACGTTTAGATGTGTATCTGTGAGTGCCGGTGTGTGTTTAAGGCCAAAAAAATTTTTGGGAAAAATAAAAAGTTAGAAAGTTTTTAGAAAGAAAGTTTAGAAAGTTAGAAGAAAAAAAAGGTTTTTATTTTTAAAAAATTGATTTTTTTAAGTGTCTGATAATTTTTACCTCAGCCAACGAAGGTGGATGGAGGTTATGTTTAGCTATGCGAAAGGTAATATTAAATTATCCCTGGTTAGTGTGTGTATCATTATTTTTCTCAGAGATAGCTGAACGGATCTTTGTCAAACTATCAGAGGTTCGTCAGTGAGTGCCGCGGAGTGTTTAAGGCCAAAAAAGAAAGAAATGAATAAATAAATTAAAATATTTGAAAAAAAAACGTTTTTTAAAATCGCTTTATAAGTACCTGATCCTTTTTAGCTATGTGAAAGGTAATATTGAATTATCCCCGATTAGTGTGTATGTGTGTATGGGTGTGTGTGTGTGTAATATCAAAAAAAAAAATTCCTTATTCGGTAAAAAAAATGTTCCATTATATTGTAGATAGATAGATAGATGTCCGGTAGCCTGCAGGTTATATTATGTATGTGTCGAGATTACAAGTATAACAAGCTAATGGTTATTTATTTATTTGTATGCAGCCATCGTTTTCTGGCGGTGTGGCTGTGCCGTTGATGCAGTGCCCCCTTACGAGCTAGCTGCTCCTCATTTTGCCAATGTCGGAAGGATGGCACCTGGCGTTAATGCTGTTAATCTGGTTAATCGCGGTGGGTGGAGAGTGTGCATTACTTACCGAATAAAAGTGTAGTCAACACTGCAAGAAGACTCCTTTGATGTTTGCGTGGTGTGTGTTTAAAGGTGTCTAAAGGATGTAAAGATCTCACGGGTCTAAGGGGTTGAAGGGGTCCAAAGGGTCGATAGGGGTCTGTAAGGCTCTTAATTCTTAAGGGTTCTCAAGTTCTAAATGGTATGTTCCAATAGTAGTTAGATTTTAAGGAATTTAAAGGGTCAAAGGGATGTAAGGGACCTAAATGTGGCCTAAGGAATCTAAAGGGTCATAGGAGTCGGTCTAAGGAGTCGAAAGGCTCAAACGGGTTTAAAGGGTCCATAGGGTCTCAACAGCATGGAGGAAGGCTTTCACAGAGTTGGGTTGCCAGCAATTGTAAGTGAATAAGAAGACTCGAGGTCACGAATGCAAACATAGAAGTTATTGCATATATGATCTTCCCTTGGGGAGGACGAGTCACCAGCAGCACGGACCGTTTGTGATATATTGATATTGATACATGATATTGTGAAGAGACATAATTTGAGTCCGGCGACGCAATCAGACTGCCAGAAATGGAAACCACTCTGGATAGCATCAAGCGAAAGCTTGGCAAGTGAATTTAGGGATTATCCATTGCGTGAGATCTGGCGAGAGACAACGGCTTCGGCATGACTTTGTTGATGATGATTTGTTTTTCTCCTCTGCGTTCTTATGAGCTTTAGTGTGCCGTCGAAGTGAGTAAACATGTCGACAATCTATTCACGGAAAAAATGCCAGTACACTTCTTCGTACACATTGGGAGGTGGAATGTATAATGACAAAGGAAATTGAGATAGAGCAAAGGAGGGAGAGTAAGGAGCAAAGTAATGGAGAGAAAATAGAAGGGTGGGAAGTGGTAAGTATAAGATGATGGACGACACATCATGAGTGAAGGTTACGGGTGCGGGCGGTGGCAGGAGGATAAGAGATTTCGGTATTTTGTGAACATCGTATCAATACGGCTTACGGAGAGGTCTTCGAGTCCCCTGACACCAGCAGCAGATAGAGTGGCCACCGAGGGACCTCAATCATAGTTTTAGTGATTTTTTGAAAACTAAATTTCGTGCTAATTCACAAAAACCACAGTTATAAAAACTACCAAAAAGTTTAATGCGTACTCACAATTCTCAGATCCACTAGGGTTTATATTTCTGTCCTTTCCTGGCATCACTCAGAAGTTCTTTGTTCCCCAGGAAGTGAATGCATATGTCTTTGCATCTTTGCGTACCCCTAATGTAAAGACGTCATTCGGAAACGTGACAATTAGGATCTTTGTTGGCATCCGCCGGACCAAAACAAACTCAGGTTAATTAAATGGGAAATCTATTAATTGAAATGAAAACCAACAATTCAAAGTTAAATTGTGGCTTGAATGCTTTGGTGGCTCAAGAGGGAAATAGAGGACAAAGGGGCGGAACACAGTACGAATGGCCACCCGAGTGGAAGACCAATGAACCCATTTTTTCAGTCGTCAAACTTTGGTTGTTAAAGATTCCAGCAATCATATCTATATTCAAAATAATTACTTCCACTCCTGATTGAAGCCAAATCTAACCACAACTACCAATGTTGTCTTGCAAGGGTCAAACCATGTACAAATATTTATAAGAATATTAGCAACGAAGAAAGGAAATCCTTTTAGGATATACACATCAGGGTTTTTATTGATCCATATGTACATTTTTTAGAATCAGGGCGTTCCAAAAAGGCCTGGGCAACTTTGGTTTTATATATACTAGCAACGGTACCCGCCCTATGGGCGGGGCTTCAATTGGGAGGCCCAAATGAAAAGGCAAAATATCAGAAATTGAAGACTTTTTATTTTAAACGATTTATATAAATATCCGTTAAATCATATCACACGCAAATCATCAAAATCTAAACAGTATTTGTAGAATTTCAATAAAAGCTAGATCACTGTTCATATCGGTAAATATTATTCCATCATGTTTGGAAAAACTTGAAAATTTGAAAAATTTGAAATTGGGAAAAAATTTGAAAAACAATATGGCCTATTTTATTCCAGGGGGTCCCAGGATTAACCACCCAAAATTTCGTGGCGATCGGTTCAGCCGTTTTTGCGGTACCTGGGAACAGACAGACAGACATTTGGTGAATTATAGTAAGACTAGCAGAAGTACCCGGCGTTGCCGGGCAGGGGAGGATGGGAGGGGGAGGGGAGGAGGGGAAGGGGAGGGGAGGGGGGGAAGGGGACGGGAGGAGAGGGGGGGAGAGAGGGGAGGGGAGGGGTGGAGAAGGGGGAAGGGGAGGGGGGAAGGGGAGGGGAGGGTTGGGGGGGAGGCGAGGGGAGGGGAGGGGGACAGGGGAGGGTGAGGAGGAGGGCGCAAGGGGAGGGGAGGGGGGGAAGAGGAGGGTAAGGGAGGGGAGAAGGGGAGGGGGGGAGGAGGAGGGGCAAGAGGAGCGAAAGGGTGGTAGGGGAGGGGGGAGGAGGGAATGGTGGGAAGAAAGGAAGGGGGTGGAGGCGGTAAGGGGAGGGGGAGGGGGAAAGGGAAGGGGAGGAGGGAGGCAGGAGCTGAGTGAATGTGGCTCACGTTTCTGAGTGAATTTGGCTCACGTTTCTGAGTTCAGTGTGATGCTGATCAGGAAGAAGAAGAAGCCGTACTACCAAATTCCAACACTTCCGGAATTGTTTGGTTTATTTGTATTCAAATGTCTGGTAATTGTTTTGTATTTATTTATGCGAATGTGTACTTGTGTATAACTGTCATTAATTTAAAAAGGCTTCGGCACTATCGAGCGATTTTCTTTTTTTAACTCCAACAAAAACGAACTTTTTCTTTTCAATTTTTAAAATTTGTTTGTTTGCCGAGAACACTCCCAGGCACTCACTGAAGAACCTCTGAAAGTTTGATGAAGATCCGTTCAGCCATCTCTGAATAAAACGCGTACACACACACACACAGACAACTCGTGTTTATATATATATAAATATATAAATCGGGATTTAAATTTAATTCAAAAATTGATCCAGACGTCTATTCTCTTTCAAACATTCAAACCGACAGAGGTAGTTATTTATCACAGCATCTGT
Source organism: Myxine glutinosa (assembly GCF_964187855.1). Taxonomy (NCBI): domain Eukaryota; kingdom Metazoa; phylum Chordata; class Myxini; order Myxiniformes; family Myxinidae; genus Myxine; species Myxine glutinosa. The sequence goes on along the minus strand of NC_136274.1, from coordinate 66,812,155 downwards.
AGAATTTTCACCCTTTTACTCAACTTCGTTTCGCTGTTATTTGGTGGAGCAAAAAGTCAACTGAGCTTTATATATGTACTTAGATTTAGTACCACAAATGATACCACAAATTCATAAAATTTTCTTTATTTTCAGGTCTGGTTGTTTAATGTAAAAGAAAATGGCGATTCCACAGGAGAAAGCTCAGTGCGTCGAATGGTTCATCGAGACGAGATCCGACACGCAAGTTCAGCGTAATTTCCGTACAAGGTATGGAAGGAATCCGCCATGGCGGACTAGTATCAGAAAGTGGTACAACAGGTTTAAGGAGACTAGAAGTTGTCAGAAACAGAAAAGTATCGGTCGACCAAGCACAAGTGCAGCAGATGTTGAACGAGTGCGTGAATCATTACAACAAAGTCCCAGAAAATCAATCCAACGCATCCAGAGAACAGGGACTACCAAACACCACTGTACACAGGATTTTGCATGAAAGATTGAAGCTTTATGTCAATAAAGTTCAGATTGTGCAGGAACTCAAACCAAATGACAGACCCAAAATGCACCCAAAATTGCCTTGGAAATACTCCGTTTTATAGAGGATGATGAAAATCACGTGAAAAAGGTCATGTTCACAGACGAAGCTTGCTTTCATGTATCGGGGAAGATCATCCGGCAGAATGTGTAGATTTGGGGATCTGAAAACCCTCACGTGGTCATTGAACACATACATGACATTCCAGAGGTCAATGTGTGGTGTGGCCTTCTCCATGACCACTTGGTGGGTCCATTTTTCTTTGTGGAGGATACAGTGACCTCAACAATTTACATGAACATGTTGGAAGGATTTGCCTTTCCATAGATTGAAGACCTGCAACCCCATATCATTTTTTCAACAGGACGGCGCTCCCTCTCATTGCGCCTTAGTCGTTCGAGCCGTCCTGAATGAAAAATTCCAGGTCACTGGATTGGCCGAGACGGAACAACCACCTGGTCCCCACAATCACCAGACATAACCCCCTTGATTTTTTTTCTGTGGGTGTTTGTCAAAGGTGTTGTCTACAACACCAAGGTGGCAAACCTGCAGGATCTTCATTCCTGGATCACAGGTGCATGCGCACTGGTGGACGCAAACGTGCTGAGCCAAACATGGCAAGAACTGGTGTACAGCCTTGATGTTCTGCACGTGACAAACGGAGGTCACATTGAAGTGTATTGATGGTGTGCACAAAACTTTATGAGTTTCTGTATAATATAAACCAAAGGGTATCATTGTATCATTTGTGGTTCTAAATATGTCAACAACCAAATTTGCCCAGGTCTTTTTTGAATGAACAGCTGTATATCTAAAGCTCATAGCAAAGAGTGGATAAAAATCGAATGATACGAGGAGACATCAAGTGCTTTCATTTGAATAATGGCAGGGCAGGATTTAAAGAGGGAAGACATGGGGAGCCTGGGAAAATGACCATTTTTATGCACTTTTATAATATTTTTTTCCCAAGATGAAGATCATAAAGAACAGACTAAAAACACCAATGAATCAAGATCATCTCTCATGGCTCGCATTGTTGAGTATGATTTGCTGCGTGGATTGGATTTCAAAGATGTTATTCAGATATTTGCCTCTCAGAGAGCATGTAAAGCCAGTTTGGTGTAGTTCATGTACATGGTTTATGTATACTTTGTACGGTACATTACATCCTATTAAACCGTTGGGGATATATGAAACATTTTCGTTTTGATTTTCATGATAGTACAGACGCTGAAAAACCCTGATAAAATTGGTCGGCACATTAAATTTTATTTCAATCAATAATTCGACGATGAATGTTGATGCCAGTGGCCCCCACAAGTTGTTTGCCTCCTTGGGCCCTACAATTCTAAATCCAGCCCTGAATATCGACATGAATAGACAACATACACATCAAGATAGCTGTAGTACAGTTTATGGGATTGGATACAAGGGTGTTCAGATGGAAACCCCAAAAGGACATATTCCCTCCACGAGGCAAGAATGGAGTCACGAACCTTTGTTCAAATACATTGTTGCTCATTTACTAGTTGAAATCGTACCATACCTTATATAGAGATCTCATCGATACATCAATTGCGTGGAAACAATTGGTGTTGTCCAAGGGGTATTAAAAGGGGAAGGTTGGTATTACAATGCATGTATCAGGGAAAGTAGTTAAATGGCACTGGTTTAATTGAGTATTTGTCTTTGAATTCGGTTATATCCTCAAGTGATTCCAGCAAATCAAGTAAATTACTTTCAGTGGACGGAGAGTACCGATAGATTTGATTTGTTGCGGCTCGGGTAATTTGCTTATCTTGTTCTTCATAAAATACACAGCAGTCCAAATTAACACAAATTTATGACTGCGCCCATTAAATCTTGATTTTTGAGAATTAAAGGGTGAAGGTTTGTTGTTATTGTCTCATTAAAAACGTTGACGAGGATGTATCCTGATGAATTCGAGTGACTATAAAGAATTCATTGGAAGAGGCAAAATACATCATCAGCTGACAAAAGGAAGGGGCTCGAAATAAAGATGCCCGATGATGATACAGCTTAATTTAGGTATAAATTGGAGTTAGATAGGTACCTAGATGTATATGGAGAGAGAGCATTACAGGGGTATTAGTTGGACTTGCAAGTACACTCCATGGCCAAAAGTATGCGGACACCCCGTATAAGTAGTGGATTCGGCTATTTCAGCCACACCCATTGCTGACAGGTATATATAATCAAGCACACAGCCATGCAATCTCCATAGACAAACATTGGCAGTAGATTGGGCCATACATACTAAGGAGCTTCGTGACTTTCGCCGTGGCACCGTCATAGGATGCCACCTTTCCAACAAGTCAGTTCGTCAAATTTTTGCCCTGCTAGAGCTGCCCCAGGTAACTGTAAATGCTGTTATTGTGAGGTGGAAACGTCGAGGAGCAACAACAACACTCACTACCGAGTGAGTAGTTGCAGCACAACACAAGTTGCAACACTCACTACCGAGTTCCAAACTGCCTCTGGAAGCAACGACAGCAAAACAACTGTTCATCATGAGCTTCAGGAAATGGGTTTCCAGCCGCACACAAGCCTAAGATCACCATGCGCAATGCAAAAGCGTTGGCTGGAGTGGTGTAAAGCTCGCCACCATTGGACGCTGGAGCAGTGGAAACGCGTTCTCTGGAGTGATGAATCACGCTTCACGATCTGGCAGTCGGATGGACAAATCTGGGTTTGGCGGATACCAGGAGAACGCTACCTGCACGAATGCATAGTGCCAACTGTAAAGTTTGGTGGAGGAGGAATAATGGTCTGGGGCTGTTTTTCATGGTTCAGGCTTGGCCACTTCGTTCCAGTGAAGGAAATCTTAATGCTACAGCATACAATGACATTCTAGATAATTGTGTGCTTCCAACTTTGTGGCAACAGTTTGGGGAAGGCTCTTTCCTGTTTCAGCATGACAATGCCCCTGTGCACATAGCAAAGTCCATACAGAAATGGTTTGTCGAGATCGGTGTGGAAGAACTTGACTGGCCTGCACAGAGCCATCAACCATCAAACCACTCAACCCCATCAAACATCCTTGGGATGAATTGGAGCGCAGACTGCGAGCCAGGCCTAATCGCCCAACATCAGTGCCTGCCCTCACTTATGTCGCTGAATTGTGGCTTATGTTGCTCTTATGGCTGAATGGAAGTAAATCTCCACAACAATGTTCCAACATATAGTGGAAAGCCTTCCCAGAAGAGTGGAGGCTGTTCTAGCAGCAAAGGGAGAGGAGTGTGGGGGGAGGGGGGGGACCAACTACATATGAATGAATGCCCATGATTTAAGAACGGGATGTTCGACTAGCACATTCGGATGTGATGTCCACATACTTTTGGCGATGTAGTGTATCTTGAGCGTGGATGAGTAATGATATCTGATTTTGGTGTCGCACAAGCACGATGGCTCGAATGGTCTCCTCCTGGACCAAAGATATTTTTATTGGATATCCTCGTATGACCTGTGTATAGAAACTGCATAGCAAGCATCATAAGGAAAGGTAAGCTTAAACTGTGCATCACCTGAACTTGTAATATCATGATGATGAAGACCACTCGTTTTTGCATCTTCAGATGCATATGGCCGCCGAAAGCAGTTTCTTGACTATTGGGCACAATCCCGCACGGGTCGCCACTCTGACGTAGGATACTCGAATGGCTCATTCATTCCAGTAAGCAGGTACTCATTTTGCCGACCTCGGAAGGATGACAGGCTGAGTCAACCCACCTGGTGTTAATTCAATGGCATGACAGGGGCTTTAACTCAGGACTTTGCGATCTTAAGTCAGTCACCTTAACGATTAAGCCAACACCAGGCTGTGTAATATCAAGAGTCACTGGAAATTATGATATGTGGTGGAGGACTGGTAAGGAAACGTGACTCAAGGAAACGTGACTCGCAAGGAAACGTGACTCGCAAGGAAACGTGACTCGCAAGGAAACGTGACTCGCAAGGAAACGTGACTCGCAAGGAAACGTGACTCGCAAGGAAACGTGACTCGCAAGGAAACGAAACTCGCAGGGAAACGGAACTCGCAAGGAAACGGGACTTGCAAGGAAACTGGACTCGCAAGGAAACTGGACTCGGAAGGAAACGGGACTCGCAAGGAAACGGGACTCGCAAGGAAACGGGACTCGCAAGGAAACGGGACTCGCAAGGAAACGGGACTCGCAAGGAAACGGGACTCGCAAGGAAACGGGACTCGCAAGGAAACGGGACTCGCAAGGAAACGGGACTCGCAAGGAAACGGGACTCGCAAGGAAACGGGACTCGCAAGGAAAAGGGACTCGCAAGGAAAAGGGACTCGCAAGGAAACGGGACTCGCAAGGAAACGGGACACGTAAGGAAACGGGACGTGCAAGTAAACAGGACTCACAAGGGAGGTGCGCTCCCATGGAAACTGGGCTGGCAGGTAAACTGGGCTCATGAAAACGGGACTCACAAGGGAGGTGGGCTCCCAAGGAACCTGGGCTCGAATACAAACTGGGCTGGCATGGAAATGGGACTTGCAAGGAAACGGGGTTCATAAGGGAGGTGGGCAGTCATGGAAACTGGGCTTGCATGGAAACTGACCTCAAATGGAACCTGGGCTCGCATGGAATCTGGGCTCGCATGGAAACTCGACTCGCATGGAAACTGGGCTCGCATGGAAACTGGGCTCAAATGGAACCTGGGCTCGTGTGGAAACTGAGCTGGCATGGAAACTGGGCTGGCATGGAACCTGGACTCGCATGGAACCTGGACTCGCATGGAACCTGGACTCGCATGGAACCTAAACTCGCATGGAACCTGGACTCGCATGGAACCTGGACTCGCATGGAACCTGGACTCGCATGGAACCTGGACTCGCATGGAACCTGGACTCGCATGGAACCTGGACTCGCATGGAACCTGGACTCGCATGGAACCTGGACTCGCATGGAACCTGGACTCGCATGGAACCTGGACTCGCATGGAACCTGGACTCGCATGGAACCTGGACTCGCATGGAACCTGGACTCGCATGGAACCTGGACTCGCATGGAAACTGGGCTCGCATGGAAACTGGGCTCGCATGGAAACTGGGCTCGCATGGAAACTGGGCTCGCATGGAACCTGGGCTCGCATGGAAACTGAACTCAAATGGAACCTGGGCTCACATGGAACCTGGGCTCGCATGGAAACTGGGCTAGCATGGAAACTGGGCTCGCATGGAAACTGAGCTTGCATGGAACCTGGGCTCGCATGGAAACTGGGCTCGCATGGAAACTGAACTCAAATGGAACCTGGGCTGGCATGGAAATGGGACTTGCAAGGACACGGGACTCACAAAGGAGGTGGGCTTGCATGGAAACTGGGCTCGAATGCAAACTTGGCTGGCATGGAAATGGGACTTGCAAGGACACGGGTCGAATGGTCTCCTCCTGCACCAAAGATTTTTTATTGGATATCCTCGTATGACCTGTGTATAGAAACTGCATAGCAAAGCATCATAAGGAAAGGTAAGCTTAAACTGTGCATCACCTGAACTTGTAATATCATGATGATGAAGACCACTCGTTTTTGCATCTTCAGATGCATATGGCTGCCGGAAGCAGTTTCTTGACTATTGGGCACAATCCCGCACGGGTCGCCACTCTGACGCAGGATACTCGAATGGCTCATTCATTCCAGTAAACTGGTACTCATTTTGCTGACCTCGGAAGGATGACAGGCTGAGTCAACCCACCTGGTGTTAATTCAATGGCATGACAGGGGCTTTAACTCAGGACTTTGCGATCTTAGGTCAGTCACCTTAACGATTAAGCCAACACCAGGCTGTGTAATATCAAGAGTCACTGGAAATTATGATATGTGGTGGAGGACTGGTAAGGAAACGTGACTCACAAGGAAACGTGACTCGCAAGGAAACGTGACTCGCAAGGAAACGTGACTCGCAAGGAAACGGGACTCGCAAGGAAACGGGACTCGCAAGGAAACGGGACTCGCAAGGAAACGGGACTCGCAAGGAAACGGGACTCGCAAGGAAACGGGACTCGCAAGGAAACGGGACTCGCAAGGAAACGGGACTCGCAAGGAAACGGGACTCGCAAGGAAACGGGACTCGCAAGGAAACGGGACACGCAAGGAAACGGGACTCGCAAGGAAACGGGACTCGCAAGGAAACGGGACTCGCAAGAAACGGGACTCGCAAGAAACGGGACTCGCAAGAAACGGGACTCGCAAGAAACGGGACTCGCAAGAAACGGGACTCGCAAGAAACGGGACTCGCAAGAAACGGGACTCGCAAGCAACGGGACTCGCAAGAAACGGGACTCGCAAGAAACGGGACTCGCAAGAAACGGGACTCGCAAGAAACGGGACTCGCAAGAAACGGGACTCGCAAGAAACGGGACTCGCAAGAAACGGGACTCGCAAGAAACGGGACTCGCAAGAAACGGGACTCGCAAGAAACGGGACTCGCAAGAAACGGGACTCGCAAGAAACGGGACTCGCAAGAAACGGGACTCGCAAGGAAACGGGACTCGCAGGGAAACGGGACTCGCATGGAACCTGGGCTGGTTTGGAAACTGGGCTGGCATGGAAACTGGGCTCGCATGGAAACTGGGCTCGCATGGAAACTGGGCTCGCATGGAACCTGAGCTTGCATGGAAACTGGGCTCGCATGGAACCTGGGCTCGCATGGAACCTGGACTCACATGGAACCTTGACTTGCATGGAACCTGGGCTCGCATGGAACCTGGGCCGGTTTGGAAACTGGGCTCGCATGGAACCTGGGCTCGCATGGAACCTGGGCTTGCATGGAACCTGGACTCGCATGGAACCTGGGCTCACATGGAAACTGGGCTGGCATGGAAACTGGGCTTGCATGGAAACTGGGCTCGCATTGAAGCTGGATTCGTATGGAAACTGTGCTCGCAAGGAACCTAAACCCGAATGCAAACTTGGCTGGCATGGAAATGGGACTTGCAAGGAAACGGGACTCACAAAGGAGGTGGGCTTGCATGGAAACTGGGCTCGAATGCAACCTGGGCTGGCATGGAAATGGGACTTGCAAGGAAACGGGACTCACAAAGGAGGTGGGCTTGCATGGAAACTGGGTTCGAATGCAAACTTGGCTGGCATGGAAATGGGACTTGCAAGGACACGGGACTCACAAAGGAGGTGGGTTTGCATGGAAACTGGGCTCGAATGCAAACTTGGCTGGCATGGAAATGGGACTTGCAAGGACACGGGACTCACAAAGGAGGTGGGCTTGCATGGAAACTGGGCTCGAATGCAAACTGGGCTGGCATGGAAATGGGATTTGCAAGGAAACGGGACTCGCAAGGGAGGTGGGCTCACATGGAAATTGGGCTCGCATGGAAACTGGGCTCGCATGGAAACTGGGGTCGCATGGAAAATGGGCTGGTATGGAAATTGGTTTCAGATTCAACCCTCCAAGTGTTAAGGATTTGGATTTTAAACTTCCGGAAACCGATGTGCATGAGCGTTGACTTGTGTGTTAATAACAAGTCTCAGGAGAATTACTACATTGCCTAGCGGATTGTCAGTTAAAACCCAGCTGCCTCGAAATGGCCTTTCGTGGAGAAAGTAATTTGCTGTCACGCCTGCTCTAGTCTGCACGCAACACCAGTTCACACAACGTGGCGGCTCTCATTGCCATCAGACCTTTGGCCCAAAAATTCAAGACAAATCCCTCCAATCAATTTTTTTTTTAAATCGTTTAGAGATCTTTCATAGTTCAAGAAGCATCTCCAATATTTATAACACCTCCTAAAACTCATCCTGATTGTGTAGAAAGATATTGTTTCAAGTTTGAATATCAATTTCAAGGAAGGGTAGAAATAGCAGAAGGAAATATATCAGAAGACCAGCGGTTCACATCCTGATGAAGGTCAGAGGACGTGTCACATTTTATTTAAATACAAGTAAACACGAGTATAAAATACTTTATAAAGATAAAACTAACAATATTTTGTAATCTGGTAGAGCCATTATTAATACCACCTCTATAGTCCAAAATTTCTGCATTCAAATTTAAAATATGAATTGCCCAAATCAGAGGTGTGGGTATCAGGTGATGGGTGGAGGGGTGTTCGGCATTTCCAAAACAGCTGCTCCTCAAAATCAATAATGGCTGCAACTGCTGAAAGCTTGCCAGTCACAAAAAGGCTAATGCGCAGCTCTGTGATGAAACGGAGAGGCAAATGGACACCAGGAGCCTGTGATGTGACAAAAGGCAGAAACTAACAATTTAGATAAAAGTTTCCCAGTGTCACAGCACCTTTGGTAAAAGTAAGATGTGTGGACATGCTTCAGTTGAGCACATGCATCGATGGCCACATCATGGACACTTCTTCCTCTGCTTCCCATTTTAAACCTCCAATGCCCCCAAAGAGGTATGGCAAGAGCAAAACGCTATAAAGTCGTTCTAATGAGCAGCATTCTGTGGTACAATAGAAGTTAATTTTGAATTTCATTAGCAAACCTCCAGGAACCCGTACCACCCGAGTGAGAGCGTTTGGAAAGTTCAAGATGCGCACCGGTGGAGCAGACATTCCAGCTTTAATCTGTCTATCTCCATTGGTGGCATGTAAACAATTATCCACATGGGAAATTAATTTGACTCATGTTGGCACCTTCCTAGCCTGGTGTTTTGGCTTAGCGGTTAGGTTGCCGGCTTGGGATCCTAGGATCCTGGGTTCGAATCCCGGTCGATCGCTGAATTGACACCAGGGGGGTTGACTCAGCCCGTCATCCTTCCGAGGTCGGCAAATTGAGTACCAGTTCGCTGGTAATTCCCTGTGTGTCGCAAGAGGCGACTAACAGGGTTGGCGGCAGGAAGGGCATCTGGCCGTAAAACATTGCTTCAAAAAAGGGGACCACGATGCCCGAAAAAGGCCATCCCATGGCCTCTAAAGGCCTCTAAAGGTGGTTCTTTCTTCTTCTGTTGGCACCTTCCGATTTATCCCAAATCAGGTTGGAAGTTCTGCTTCGTCATTGCAACCGAATAATCCGAAACACCTGAATTGGATTTCCGTTTGCGACGATACAGACGACTCCCCCCCCCCCCCCCCCCCCCCACAGCAGGCCGTGCGTGACAGGTGAATGGGCAGGTACTCTCAGTCGTAGCACTTCGGGGAACCGACAGGAGTATTGCCGCGTTCGAAATTAAAAGGCAACACAGTGGCTGCCGTCTTCAAACACAGCCCAGCTAATTTAGCAAATGTTGGTAATTATCACTTAATTATAGCAACTGTGCAATGAAGAGGCTGATGAAGCGAGTCGCACACCTGGCGATCCTGCCAAAATGCGCTCCACCTAGGTGGAGTGTCAATTTGCAGTGGCGCACTGTCGTGGAGCAAAAAGTAAATAACCCAGAAGTCGATTGCGTGGAAATGACAAATAATAGTGAACAACAGATGTTGTCTTCTTTTTTTAGCTTTTGTGGAATTTATTTTCCAGTCTTATGGGAGGCATAGAAAGCAGTTGCTCTTTTGCGGTAAAAACGTACGAGCTACACCTGTTTCCGTATTATCCAGTTGAAGTGACAGTGCCAGTACATTACCTATATTTAAATCCATCATCATGGATATTTTTTCACCCATCATTCCACTTGGGCTCCTGGACCCCATTGAGAGTTCATCATCACATTCCACAAAATCTCTTCCTCGTCTATCAATGTATCTCTGGCAACAGATGGTTTTCCTATTTCAGGTTGCCTCGTCAGCTTGAGCTTTTCAAGGTATGGCAGCTACACCATGTCTGGAACGAAGTTGTTTGGTTTTGGTATCAACCTATTTGACTCTGCCATGATACACTGATACAGGTACAATATAGCAAGTGTTAACGTGTATAAATAGCTTACGGTGCCGTTTCGTGGGAGCAACGGCCTCTACCAGAAGTAAACATATTATAAACCACAAGCACATATGATTACCTTTTTAAACAGTCGCTAATGCTATTTAACACTAAACTGAAAGAAATTTGGAGGAATCTTGACATCTGTGAGGCAATCTATGTGTATCACGTTGTTGAATGCAACTGAGCAAAGATCTACTGTAATCTATGTACCCCACAAGTGTTAATAACACGACCTTTCCTGGGGCTTCCATGGCGTCTTTCATGGTGTTTTTCCATGGCCATTTCTAAAAACAAAACTAGTAACAACACTAATAATAATATCATAATATAAACGTGATTACAAAACAATGTCCCCCCCCCCTCCCCAAAGGGCTTTTGTGACTTGTGATATTGCCCACCTCCCCCCCCCCCCCTCCTCCCCAGCACCCTTACAGAAGTAAATTTTATTGTAGGGAATTTAGAATGGTGTGGAAAGGTCTGATGAATGGTGAAGCGCAGTCTGATCTTTTCAATGGCCTGATCGAACATATGATAACGTCATGCACAGTCTGATTCTCAGTTAAAACAAGCCTGTGCCTAAGTAGCGACGTGTGGTGAGGCGAGCGTAGCGAGCTGATCCATGCTGGTATTCTAAATTTGGTTTCTTTACTACAAAGTCCATAATGAGGCAGGTGGTCAATGCTAAATGCAAACAATAAAGGGGATTAATTTTCAGTTCAAGGTAATGGTCTAGCGGCATACGTTTGAGAAATATATCGTGGGATGGATGCCCTCATGGCACACAGTAACGAGTTCATGTCCACTCTAAAGGACAGCATGATGCATGATGCACTGCCTCACACAGCACGCCTTTAATATATTTTGTATTTGAAAATACCAGGAAGATATTTCACAGTTAAGCTCCAAGTGTTCCTGCTTAGAGACTGATTCAGCAATCGTACAACAATTTGGGACAAAATAAATATGATAACGCTGATGCATCTTCACTCCTGTGGTTAAAAGGTCCTTTGGTGCCATGTGGATATTCCTCTGCAAGACTGGAGTAGTTAGAGTGATGAAAGGATTATACTGCTGAGCTACCATCCTGAAAACTAGGAAACCCACACCATGAATCGATAGATCTGTCTGAAAGTAACGTAGCAAACTAATTAATCAGCATTGACCCACCAACTAGACTTCATCAAGCAATGAAATAAAGCTGAAGAGCAGAAAAGCCACCTGGCATATGCGACATTACCCCGGAACTGTTAGCGCATGCTGATGACTCCCTAAACGCTAATCTGTACCACGGATTCACGAGGAGCAAGAGGAAGGCCCTAAACAGTGGTGACAGGGGATTATTTTGTATTTTTAGAAGGGGAAAGGGGATATAATCGAGTGTATTAATGACGTAAGCACCGCTCTTCTATCAGGTATTTAAAGGATACTGTTAAATCGCATCCAGAATGCGCTGGTTTCAGAACACAGATGACAACGAGCAGTTCATTTCAAATAGATCAACCAACAAGGAGGTATTTGTATTCGGGCAAATCTCTGAAAAGCATACTGAGTACCAGAAGGCAACCAGTGCATCATAGGTTGATATCAATAAGATATTTGTACTGCCTCTGGCTCATCTGAACGACAGAAGGTTCCCCAACAGGATTGATTGTGAGTCTTATCAAGACTCTCTATACTGAAACAACTCGCTGTGTTCGTCCAGCAGAAGGTATTCCAACTCCTTTTGCGTTTAAAGGTAGAGTGTACCAAGACTGTGTGTTGGCCTGGAATCTTCTTATATTAGACACGAGCAAAAGTACCCGCCAAAGAGAGGGGGGCGGGGGGGGGGGGAAATGCATAAATGACACCTGAAATGAGCAATTTCCTTTGGAGTGTGTATTGAAGAAATGGGAATTCAGTGTAAATATTGAGTGAGCAAATGTTGCAATGGCTGCAGCTGGTAACCTCGACAACCTCATTCCATTCTATCAGCAAAGATTTCCAATCCATGCTTGTTGTACCTCCGAAGTACTGCTCGGGAGTGAACGTGATATTATGAAAGCTCAGCTGGGAAATTGGTTTAGGCATGTTTTGGGCCTACAGCCTGATGGAAGATCACCAAATTTCTATCCATACCAACCGACGACCTCCAGGCACCTATCCCTCTCCACATCGTTCCTTCAGCTCCGACCTTCCCCCTCTCTCTATATTCCCCATAGCTTTGCTTTCAGCAAATTCCCACAGCATTTCATTCTGGTTTCCCATTCGATGATCCATAGATCAGTAGTTTCAGTTTCACGTTTCAACATCAGTTTCACTTTGAGATATCAGTTCAGATTCATCATCGCAACTTGTGACGCGACACGAATAGTGCACGGAAAAGGTCGGCAAAGCTAATCATAAAGGTCATAAAGGATCATAAAGTGGACTAAACTGCCGAATCGGCAAAACCGATTTTTGGAGGAAATGTTTTCCAATCATCTAAGGGGTCTAAAGTTTTTTTTAGGGTGATAAATGGGTCTAAATGTTTAAAGAATCAAGGATCTTAAAAGGGCCAAATTGGGTCAAAAGGTGTCTAAGGACAAAAGAGCAAAAGGAGTCAAAAGTGTCCAAATGGTCTTAAATTGGCCAAAGTGTCATAAAAAGTCAATAGGTCTGAAAAGTGTCAAAAGGTATATATGTCTCAAAAGGGTCGAAATGGGTGTGAAAGGGTCTAAAGGGTGTAAAGATCTGAGGAGTGTAAAAGGTCTAAGGGGTTTAAAGGGGTCTCAGGAGTGTAAAGGGTTGAAATGGGTCTAAAGGGTGTAAAGGGTCCAAGGAGTATAAGGGGTATAAAGGGGTCAAAGGGGTCTAAAGATGTTCTAAGGGGTGTAAATGGTCTAAGGGGTGTAAAGGGTCAAAGGGATCTAAGGGGGTGTAAAGGGTCTCGAGAGGTCGAAGGGGTGGAAAGGATCTAAAAGGGTCTAAGGGTTGGAAAGGGTGTAAGGGGTGGAAAGGGTCTAAAGTGTGTAAAGGAGTGAAGGTGTAATAAATAAATTACCTCGGGTTGATAAATAAATTAACTCGGGAGTGCAACACGACAATAACGGGCCAAATGACCTCATCACCGCCATGGTGTAAAACCCATTTTCAGGTATATCGTGGTTAAAAATCTGAAGGAAGAAAGTTTCGTTGTGATTAACCTTGGGAGCTCAAATCAGTTTGATCCCAAACAAAGGGCAAAACAACAAGTCACCTTGTTGCGAGGATGAGGTAATCATTGGAGGTTCACCCGTTGTCAAGTGGCGGTTTGGAGTTTGCGTCAGGTGGGTCCTTTTTTCTACAAACTATTTTTTCACCCTTGAGGCTGATGTCGTTAGATGAGCAGTAAAATTACCTTTAAAATGATGTATAGGTTGCGTTTGTACTATTTTCTATTTTTGAATAATTAGCGCATTTCAGAGGTCACGTGACTCCTTCCTTGCCGAACTTACCAATCATGGTAACGCCTAAATTTTTTGGATTGTGGATTTCGGTTTTGGATTTTGGATTGTGGAAGAGTTGTTTTTCACATCTGATAACATATTTGACGATCCGAGGTCACAATCTCACCAATTATATCGGTATCCATGTTGAAATCCGATAAAAAAATTGGGCTTTTTATAAAGCTTTGTATATGTGGATCGACCCTTGGAGATCATGGCGACAGGTGGCAACTCGAATGTCTATAAATTATGAATTGTGAGAAAATAACTGTTTCAAACCCATATTTAGGTACAGGGTGGTAAAAGATGTTATCCTATCAAGTTTTGTGGCGATTAACCTTGGGAGCTCAGAGGAGTAGGTTCACAAACAAACAAACAAACAAACGGACATTTTGCTTATATATATATATATGTAGATTAATTACATCATGATGCAGACTCCATCTGGACCTGAGTGTGGCATGGATCTTGGCAGTGAGAATGATATGGAATGAATGTCATCGGAATGGTTTATGTTGGTTGAGACCATCAAAGTAATCAAAACGCTCTTCAACAAGTCTTCCTTATCACTTAGCTTATGTGGCAAAGGAAGCAAAATGAAGATTAAATGATCAGGAAGAGATCATATGATCATAAATGAGAGACCTGATCATATTGCCATATTGCCTGACTCATGAGATCACCAAATTTGAATATACTGTTCCTGATGGAGGGGATGATCCATTCCTGATGGAGGGTTATTGACACCATATTTTGCTCATGGAGGGAGCAGGTATTACTAGGTTCACAAAGACTTTTTAAAACGTGTCTCAGCAACCTCTGCTTTCTCACCTGATTGATGGTGCACAGATACATTCGTTTGGGCACCCATGTAGAGAGTCAGATGCAACTGTTGCACTCTCCACCCAGCACTCTGAAGTGCCACAGGGGAAGACTATGAACCAGATGGTTGCATACAATACGGGATGTACTACAATCATCTGTAACCACAATGGAAGAGGTGCAGAACCGAGCAACAGAATGAGCTATGAAGAATGTTATTATTGCGGCTTCGTCTCAGTAGTGACTTGCCCCTCTACATATCGACAAGGCATCTGGAAGTTTATAAATTATGTAATTAATTGAAAGATAATAAATAGAATGAAGGCCGGCAGGATTTATTTATTTATTTATTTTTGTATACAACATCGAGGTTCGTGTAAGAGCTAACATCAATCACAAACTAGAACGGGCACTCGGTAGAGCGCATACCTTCGCCGCAGCTACTGTTCTGTACTTGGCATGGGAGTGTAGGGAACAGAACAACAAAAATACGATTTTGACCTTTTCGTGACCTTGACCTTTGACCCGATTGCTCCCAAAATCTAATCAAATGTGTCCCGTATAATAACCAATCATCCCACCAAATTTCATGCAATTCGGTTGAATACTTTTTGAGTTATGCGAATAACATACACACACACACACAGACATACAAATAAATACACAGCGATCAAAACATAACCTTCCGCTTTTGCGAAGGTAAAAAACAAAAACGAACAGACACACAAAACATACAAAAAAGGGAGCGGGAGACAAGATGGGGAGAGAGAGGGAAGCACACAAGTACAACAGTAGAGAACAGGGACA
>NC_136274.1:66776699-66791699 GCF_964187855.1 Myxine glutinosa | reverse complement strand
AAGAACCTTATTTAGATATTAAAAACCATCCCTGGGAATATGACTACAAACGAACTACAGATGGAAGCTGTCCGGGGCTCGGTGACGATTCTGAAAAGACTATTCACCAAACTTTGAGAATAAAAAAACTTCACAAACTAGTTCATGAATCATGATCCCATACTGATAGAGATGTGTATTCTTTGAGACCTGGGAGGACTCCGTTTCATCTTCTGAAACCCACATATGCAGATAACAATCAACCACAGGCAAATGGAGAAGTATACTTTGACCTAGTAGGTCTCCGTTCCACCTCGTTAAACCCACCAATATGCCCATAGCAGCTAACCCGAAAGAAGAAGAAGAATAAGAGGAAGAAGAAGAAGAAGCAGAAGAAGAGGTATAGGAAGAAGAAGTATAAGAAGAAGTAGAAAAAGAAAAAGAAGAAAAAGAAGAAAAAGAAGAAGTATAAGAAGAAGTAGAAAAATAAAAAGAAGAAAAAGAAGAAAAAGAAGAAAAAGAAGTATAAGAAGTAGAAAAATAAAAAGAAAAAGAAGAAAAAGAATAAAAACGAAGAGGAAGAGGTAGAGGAGAGGAAGAAGAGGAAGAGGGAGAGGAAAAGAAGAAGAAGAAGAAGAAGAAGTAGAAGAAGAAGAGCAGGAAGTAGAAGAGGAAGGAAAAGCTCTACTTTCACATCTTCAGACACATCGGGCTGCTGAGGCAGTTTTCTAAGCTGGTGTTATTTTAACGGAAAGACAAGTGCTTACGCTCAGGACGCTAAGATCTTAAGCCAGCTACCTTAACCGTTAAGCAACAGCAGCCTCAAATACACACAGGCACGCATACCTTGGGGTAAATGACTGAACGTGCCAGAGCACTCTGGGTGCGAACTGCACCATCTTATGACGTCACCTTTCTCCAGCAGGGCGATCAAAGAGAAATCTCTCATTCCAGCACCCCTCCACCCATGGGATTGAGGGATTACCCAAACTCTATCCTGAGGACACAGCCTCGAGTGGGGAAGTAGCCTAACAAATTCCATTTTGTGTCAAAATCGTTTGCCACGGCGAAGGTCAGAATTGAGCCATTGACCGACGCAGACTCGGAGCAGATGCTGTCCCACAATGGCACCGAGTCTCATGTCAATTGTCCTGTCTTGATAGGATGCTTTAAAACTGGTCTATGGTGACCAAGGTGTGTCAGTGTAAGCATTGCTTTGTTTGTAGACATGTTTTCAGAAACCATTTACACCATAAGTTGTGGCTGACTTAGGACAAAACTAAGTGGATGGGTTGGTTCGGTGACAAGAAGAAGCCAATTCGATTTTGGTTCGGGTTCGAATCCAGATCAGGCCCATCAGTGGGATACAAAATATAAACTGTTAAGCGGAGCGGAGGTGTGCGCTCTACCTGGTGCCATTCTCGTTACTTCCGCCACAAAAGGTGTATGGAGGTTGTTTTCACCCCTGTCTGTTTGTCCGTTTGTGTACAAAATATCTCAAAAACTTTGTTGACAGATTCGGACGAAATTTTGCAGAGATGTAGCGTATGTCACAAGGACGAAATGATTCGATTTTGGTGAAGATCCGGATTCGGATCCGGCTACTAGGATTTTTTAAAGTAATTCTTCACCATTGGGAGATCGGGCCAAAAACTATACATTGCGGGATATCTCAAAAAGTTGTGGACGGATTTGGACGAATGTTGGTGGACAGGTTTGCTGTCTGACGAGAACAAATAGATTCGATTTTGGTGAAGATCTGAGTATGGATTCGGATATGACAATAATTTAATTTTTTAAGTGATTCTTCACCATTGGGAGATAGGGACAAAAACTATACATTGCGGGATATCTCAAACAGTTATGGATGGATTTGGAAGAAACTTGGTGGACAAGTTGTGTGTGTGACAAGGACAAATAGATTCGATTTTGGTGAAGATCTGAGTATGGATTCGGATATGACAATTATTTAATTTTTTAAGTAATTCTTCACCATTGGGAGATAGAACCAAAAACTATACATTGCGGGATATCTCAAAAAGTTGTGGACGGATTTGGACGAATGTTGCTGGACAGGTTTGCTGTCTGACAAGGACAAATAGATTCGATTTTGGTGAAGATCTGAGTATGGATTCGGATATGACAATTATTTAATTTTTTAAGTGATTCTTCACCATTGTGAGATCGGGCCAAAAACTATACATTGCCGGATATCTCAAACAGTTATGGATGGATTTGGAAGAAACTTGGTGGACAAGTTGTGTGTGTGACAAGGACAAATAGATTCGATTTTGGTGAAGATCTGAGTATGGATTCGGATATGACAATTATTTAATTTTTTAAAGTGATTTTTCACCATTGGGAGATTGGGCCAAAAACGATACATAGCAGAATATCTCAAAAAGTTGCAGACGGATTTGGACGAATGTTGGTGGACCGGTTTGCTGTCTGACAAGGACAAACAGATTCGATTTTGGCAAAGATCTGTGTATGGATTCGGATATGACAATTATTTAATTTTTTAAGTGATTCTTCACCATTGGGAGATTGGGCCAAAAACGATACACAGCAGGATATCTCAAAAAGTTGTGGACGGATTTGGACGAATGTTGGTGGACCGGTTTGCTGTCTGACAAAGACAAATAGATTCGATTTTGGTGAAGATATGAATGTGGATTCGGATATGACAATTATTTAATTTTTAAAGTGATTCCTCACCATTGTGAGATATGGCCAAAAACGATACATAATAGGATATCTCAAAAAGTTGTGGACGGATTTGGACGAATGTTGGTGGACCGGTTTGCTGTCTGACAAAGACAAATAGATTCGATTTTGGTGAAGATCTGAGTATGGATTCGGATATGACAATTATTTAATTTTTAAAGTGATTCATCACCATTGGGAGATCGGGCCAAAAACGATACACAGCAGGATATCTCAAAAAGTTGTGGACGGATTTGGACGAATGTTGGTGGACAGGTTTGCTGTCTGACAAGGACAAATAGAGTCGATTTTGGTGAAGATCTGAATGTGGATTCGGATATGACAATTATTTATTTTTTTAAGTGATTCTTCACCATTGTGAGATATGGCCAAAAACAATACATCGCAGGATATCTCAAAAAGTTATGGCCGGATTTGGACGAAACTTGGTGGACAAGTTGTGTGTGTGACAAGGAAGAATCGATTCGATTTTGGTGAAGATCTTAATATGGATTCGGATATGGAGTCATTTAATTTTTTAAGTGATTCTTCACCATGAGTGATATGGCCAACCAAGCGGAGGTATGCTCCCCACTGAGTGACTGTTGCCCTGCCAGTTCTAGTTACCCTGCGCTCGCGAAACGAAAAGCAGGGTTAAGCATTCAGGTACGTACGTCCGTGTGTGTGCTGTGCCTGCATTTAAAAAATTCATTTTCTCGGAAATCGTTGGTCCAATTGACATGAAATTTTCACCATAGGAGGGCCTCCTCCTGTGGAATATTTTAGTGAACATGATGACGTCACAGGTAACGTGGTACAGGCGCCATCTTGGAAAATTTCCACCTCTGTATCTCCCAAACCGCTCAATGGAAAAAATGGAAACATGGCTCATTGTCAAGTACTCACCATGGGGAATAAGGTATGTTGATGATGATATCGGTGCCTTAATTATGACGTCATAATTCGACAAGTACAACGCTGGATTATTATTATTATTATTATTATTTTTTGTATGCAAGATCGAGGCTCGTGAAAGAGCTAACATTAATCACACAAAAACTCAAACCGACACATAAAACACAAAATAAGGGGAGCGGTAGACAAGATGGGGAGAGGGGGGGGAGGACACAAACACAACATTTGAGAGCAGGGACATCGAGAGAACTGTGGGAGGGAGAGGGCTTGGGGGGAGGTGGGAGAGGTATAAAACACATGGACACTGCAAGGACTTCCAGGAAAGAAGTTGGAATTTCGAAAAAAGTGTATCTGGGGTGAATTAGCGGGGGTAAAAAAGATCAAGGATTTGGATGGGGGAAGATAAGAGATGGTGGTGAACAGCTGTTCTAAAGACCTGGAGGGAAGAGTGGGATTGAAGGGAGTGGGGGAGTTTGTTCCAGAGGCGGGAGAAAAGGGGAATGAAAGAGTGAAGGTGAGCAGAGAGCCTAGATTTTGGCAGTTTAACCATAAGAGGGTTGCTGGCAGATCTTGTGCGACCTGAAGGAATATTCGGGGGACAGAGCACAGAGAGAGCTGGGGGAGCAAAGCCGGAGAGGAGTCGGTAGAAGACAGAAAGACCACCAACCTGCCTGTGGTGAGTGAGTGAAAGGCCCTCGGAGTAAGCTTCATCGCGGGAGATTCCAATGATTCTGAAAGCTTTGGCTTCAACAGCGTTAAGCCGAGCAAGTGTTTTCGTGATTCGATCATTATGAATTTTTTTTCTCTGCAATTCTTGGACTGATGGGCACGATATTTTCACCAGAGGAGCACCTCCTCCTTTAGAATATTTTAATGGTAATCATGACGTCATAGGTCACGTGTTGCAGGCGCCATCTTGGAAAAACCGAAAAACGTTGCACCTCTATATCTCCAAAACCGCTGTGGAAAAAATTGAAACATGGCTGATTGTAAATAACTCCTGAGTGTTACCTTTGGGGAATCATACTCCATATGGGGAATAGGTGTTGTTAACGATGGCGTCATTTGTGCCATAATTATGACGTCATAATTCGATAGGGACAATGCTTAGTCTGATCATTTTGAAATTTATTGAGCATGATCCATGCAACAATTATTTAAAGAATATAAATTTATGATGTCATCGCTCACGTGGTCTGGCAGCCATATTGGATAAAAAAAAAAGAAACGTTCAAAAACAGAAGAGTTGGTTCACACCAAGTTGACTGCGCAGGGTAACTATTCTATGAATACCATCTAGTTTATTAATGTGTTGATAAACGAAGTTACAGGAAACGGCAAACTCATCCTGGTTCCAATGTAGCATTTCTGTGAAAAGTCAAATTATCTCACTCATCACACGACAGTTTTGTGCATACTTGTTCTAACATTATATCTCAAACAATGTGGCTAAGCCCTGGCTCCAAGCATTCTCATTGAAATATGCATCATGATAAACATGATCACTCACTCCTGTGGTCGAATCAAATTGGCATGCACAGGGTAACGTCGTTAATCCTCCAGAAATACAATGCAAGCCCAAATCAAGGCTGGGTTGTCAATCAAGATATCTTGCTTTTCCCATGGCCAGGCACGACTCCAGTCCTTAACAGATCGAATACACTTATTTGGAACTAGAGAGCTCATGGAGCACATTACGCCACGCTGTCTTGAGAAACAAGGACACGGTGGGATCTCCAAGCAGCAAATTTGATTGGTCGTGATGACGTAAAATGCCGTAATATTTTGTCCAAGTACTCCTAAATGAAGGGGTTTGAAGGTAATTTAAAGGCAATTTGTGTTCTACAATGTTCAAATATATAATTCAATTGAAATAAAATAAAGATTTTAAAGGATGTAGATAAAAAAAAGTTGAGCACCGTTGATGCAGCTTCTTTTACACCACCTAATTTAATGTCACAGTTATCCGTGCCTGTTGTTTGCGTCCTTTATGACGTCATTTCCTGTTTGGAATGATTACCTCCACGACCAAAGGTGTATGGAGGTTATGTTTTCACCCCTGTCTGTCTGTTTGTTGTCTGTCTGTCCGTATGTGAACAAAATATCGCAAAAGGTTGTGGATGCATTCGGACGAAATTTGGCAGAGATGTAGCGTATGTGACAAGAACGAAATGATTAGATTTTGGTGAAGATCCGGATTCGGATCCGGCTACTAGAATATTTAAAGTGATTCTTCACGTCATTCAAGTAGGGGATAATGTGAGTGAAGTTTTGTGTTGATCGGATAAGGTTCGTTTTTCTATCCAAGATGGCTGCCAAACCACGTGAACTATGACATCATGATTTTCACACTATATGCAGTAATGTTGTTAGATGATATTTGGAAAGCTTTGCTTCAATACATCCAGCTGTTTCATAAAAATAATTATTTATTTTTCCCTTTAATCTAACATGGCTTTTAGTCAGGGCCCTTAGGGATATTTTGGTTCAAATTCTTCCAAAAGCATCAAATTTGGTGCAGATGTTGCCCATGCCATACTCTTTCGATTTTTGACGGGCGCCAAGGGCGGTATGATCCGGGGACCATACCGGTCCGTCCCGCCATGTCACCTGACCTATGACGTCATAATTAGGATATGCATCCAATCACATGGTGTACTATAAGTGGTCAAAGTTCAAAATTAATCGATCGCAAAATGAAGGCAGGGATCCATTTTTAAGGTTTTCATAAAATCCAATATGACCGCCAGGTCACATGACCTATGACGTCATATTTATGACATGTATACAATCATGTATACATGAACCCGGATCATGATCGCACAAAAATTAAACACAAGGATATGGCATACAGTTCATAAAACATCAAAATCCGTACCTTTGTAATTAGACTGATGAACTGCATATGCCTGAAAATTAGGAAATAGACATGTAAATATTTCCTCTAATTGTCAAAAATAAGGTCAGAGTTCGATTACCCAACCCAGAAACATAAAATGGTGAACCTCACGTAAATCTTGACAAAAAACTCAAAAACACATGTTTGACTCAAAAATGACCTTTAAGATGACCTTGAGGGTTGACCTTGACCTCGAATCATCAAAATAACATCATAATTGGATTCCTCGACCTCGTAAACCCCTGAAAAGTGGTATCATACACGATTCCAACCCTTTTGGTTATTTAACTGATTTTCCTCTAATCCGGGTGGCGGCCATTTAGTATTTCGCCAATATGGGGCCCCGGGGGTGGGGGGGGGGCGCCCGTCTTGGCGCCCGTCAAAAATCGAAAGAGTATGGCATGGGCAACATCTGGGCCAAATTTGGTGCTTTTGGAAGAATTTGAACCAAACGGCCCCAAAATATCCCTGAGGGCCCTGACTATTTCAGACCATGTGACCTATGATTTATTCATTGACACCATGGTATCCCAACGCTTGGGGAACGTGTGTGAAGGTTCCCCTCGATCTGTCCAGCTGATCTGGAGAAGAGGATTTTTACGTTGTTTATGTTGAATCCAACATGGCTGTCAAACCACGTGACCTATGACATCATCAATTTAATTCTGTCGACCAAATTATCCCTCTAGGTGACCCTCAAATATTTTCATACTGATCGGATCAAGCTTTGTACTTGTCGAATTATGACGTCATAATTAAGGCACCGATGACATCATCATTAACATTCCTTATTGACAATGAGCCATGTTTCAATTTCTTCAATGGAGCGGTTTTGGAGATATAGAGGTGCAACGTTTTTTGGTTTTGTCCAAGATGGCGCCTGTACCACGTGACCTTTGCCATCATAATTACCAATAAAACTTCTGTAGGAGAAGCTGCTCCTATGTTGATGATTTTCCGGTCTTTCGCTAAGCGAGCGCAGGGTAATTATCGGTGGAGGAGCGGGATATAATACTCCAGGTATTCACCGCGTAGCTCACGGATGGCATCCGAGATCACTCGCGTCGGAATGAGCCGAAACAAGCATGTGATTGGATTCAACACGATTTACTCGTGGCTACTTTCACACCTCTATTCCACGGAGAAGTGCGTAATGCAGGTGAACTGCGACAAATCGATCCGCTCGGTCTTGTCCAGCACATTAGTATCAGTTCAGAAATAAAAATGGACTTTCATACCGTCATGTTAACCTCGACGGCATTCCGATGGCGTAGCAATGCCAAAGAGCTCTTGGGAATAATCGACAGTTCTCATCAACAAGAGGTGCAATTCATGTCGTTGCTTATTCACCGCACGCGAGATGGAAGATTCCGTGCCTTTCCCATATTGCTGTCACATATCGCTCCGTATATATTCTCATTATTAGTTCGTCCGCAGCATCGCACACACTCGTCGGGGGATTATGGCATCGTTGTCTCTCTAACCTCTGATTCTGCTCGCTGTAAAGAAGCCGGGCGATGATGAGCCACTTACTATGTACGACGTGTGCACACCCACACCAATGCCTTCGCATTTATTTCATGTAGGAGTCCGCATTTCCTTTGTCGAAGAGGCAGTGATGTAATGGAGTTATGACGTCAAAACAAAAGCGCATGCCGGACTCGATCTCGACGGCTTTTGATGTGTCGGTTCGATTGCTTGAACACAGGGAGGAAGCTCGAGGAAAGAGTGACGAGACATTGAGCCGAGACAGCCTTCGCTGATCATGCGGAAAGGGAAGGGCTTCCTGCTTTCTTCCCTCGCATGTTATTGCAACAGGTGAAGATGAACTCAAATGTGGCGAATTGGGTGGTCGAGTCAAAAGAGATAGACGCACACAAAGGGAAACACAATGCGATGGCAATCTCCATTCACCGAGTCATGCTGTGGAGGTGCCCGGTCCAGGACGATCCCAACGGATCCATCAAATGAATGTGGAGCATCTTGCCTGATCTCTCTGACCTTTGCTAAATTAGAACTACAAAGCAAGACTGTTCAATCCGTGCTCCTCATTAGGGATATTCTGAACCCTTCCAGGGTACGTCGGCTCACGGAGCACTGAAAGATTGACATCGCAGTAAGTAGCAGAAGGAAACCGGGAGACAACTGGAAAATAATTGGCGAGGGAAGAAACAGAAATGAAACGTAATAAATAAGGACATGAGTATGACAAGGAAACAGAAGTGATACGTGAACAAAGAACACTGACGGTTCAAAGATAAATGAACTTCCATCAGGCGCTGTGCTAATGAGGACAATGCATCGTGGAGGGCAGCAACATCTGAAGAGGATTCCCTCTTAAGCCGGCTGTCTGATCAGCTAGGACTGCATGTCTCTGATGACCCCTCCAGGAAAAAAGGGGTCGGTGGAGGGGGGGGGGGGGAGGGGGGTTACTTGCTTGCATCCACTTCACCATCAACTTTCTTTCATCAAAACATGCTAATTAAGCATAACAGGATGAAACATTGCCAATTTGAACCGTTGCTCCAATAAAAGTAAAGAATCTCCCTCTGGCAGTCACAGTCTCCTCTGATTCCAATCCCAGGGGGGGAGCCGGTAGAATGAGATACAGTGGAGCCAGTGAGTGACACAGCATGAGAATTCCCACTGGATTGAAACTTTTGTCTCCACATAGTTGGGCCATCCCGTGGGCAAATCCGAAATGGGAAAGTATAATGATGGGAATATGATGCAAGACCTCCGGTGAGCCACCACGTGAAATGAAACTGCCAGGGATACCAACACAAAGCCTGATATCATGGGAACTTGCTCTACACCCTCCAGCTCAGCAATAAAATGGCAGTAAAATGGATGTGATTCAAATCAAACACCGAAATGACAGCACAATCGGCATGGCATCTGAACACTAAAAAAAAAAATTATATTTTTTTATTTTCTTCAACTGTAAAGTTTAAACTCATAAACCTGACTTTATGAATCAGTGATGTTAATTTTTTTTTTCAAACAGTGACACCCGAGCTCACATTGACAAAGAGCATTTCTTCACCGATCTCGGATGAAATCCATCCTTTGAGAGTTTCAGGTAATGATAACGATTAGGTGGAGTGGGAGAGAATTCCCAGTGAAGTTCATCGAGGTTATTATTATCCCTTTGCAAACCACAAATTGCAACTGAGTTCCAATATCCTCCTCATTGAAGTTCTCTTTGTAAATTTTCATGGGCATGCCGTCTGCCCAGGATGATCTTTTTGAGGATATCTGAAATTCCATGGGCATTCTAAAGGTTTTATTACTTCTGCCACCGAAGGTGGATGGAGGTTATGTTTTCACCACTGTTTGTTTGTTTGTCTGTCTGTCTGCCTGTGAACAGGATATCTCAAAAAGTTATGGACGGATTTAGACGAAACTTGGTGGGCAGGTTGGGTGTTTGACGAGGACGAATCCATTTGATTTTGGTGAAGATCTGAATATGGATTCGGATACGATAATTATTTAATTTTTAAGTGATTCTTCGCCATTGAGAGATTAGGTAAAAAGCGATAAATAACATGATATGTCAAAAATTATGGACGAGTTATGACTAAACTTGGTGGACGAGTCGGCTAGGTGACAAGAACAAGCCGATTAGATTTTGGTTCAGGTCCGAATCCAGATCCAGCCTGTCAGTGGGATACAAAACAAACTGTTTGGCCTGGCGGAGGTGTGCGCTCTACCGAGGGCCATTCTAGTTGGAGCAAAATTACTCGCGATAGTTCAAGAAATGCACTTTTCATTATTGTTCAATATACACGTTGGATAATTAAGCCTGGTTTTGGCTTAGCGGTTAGGGTGCCGGCTTGGGATCCTAGGATCCTGGATTTGAATCCCGGTCGATCGCTTATTTAACACCAGGGGCGTTGACTCAGCCTGTCATCCTTCTGAGGTCGGAAAATTGAGTACCCGTATACTGGTAATTCCCTGTGTGTCGACGAACAGGGTTGGCGGCAGGAAGGGCATCTGGCCATAAAACATTGCTTCAAAAAGGGGACCACTGTGCCCGAAAAAGGCCAACCTCTGCTCTGTGGGGAAAAAATGGACTCCAAAGGTGGTCTCTCTCTCTCATGCACGTCAGATAATTAGTACCAGTAAGGAGGATAGCTGAGATACAGCTCGGGTTCGAATCCCACCACCTATAAACTTTCATCCTGGTGCTTCACATGCAGGGTGATTCAACAACGCGTCTCCCATCCTTTGGACGTATGTTCAACAGGGTGTCAGTCTTTGTTTTTCTTTTTTTTGTATACTTAGTGGAGGCTCATAAAAGAGCTAACACATAGAACATATAATGAAGGGAGTGAGAGACAAGAGGGGAAGAGAGAGGGCTGGGGCGGGGTACACGTGATAAACAATATGGACACTACAGAGACTTTCAGGAAAGAAAACAGGAAATTTGGGTTGCTGGCAGATCTTGTGCGTCCTGAAGGAATATTTGGGGGACAGAGCAAAGACAGAGCAGGGGGTGCAAGGCCGGGGAGGATTCGGTAGAAGACAAAGACCACCAACCTGCCTGCGGTGAGAAAGTGAAAGACCCTCAGAATCAGCTTCATCACTGGAGATTCCAATGATCCTAAAAGCCTTGGTTTATACAGCCTGAAGGTGAGCTAGGTGTGAAGCAGGAGCACCAGCCCAGAGGGGAGAGCAGTACTCCATCAAGCTGCAAATGAAAGCTTTGTAAGTGGTGAGAAGCTCAGAAGTGCCAATGAAGGACTTCGCACGATGGAGGATGCCCAGGCGGCAACTAGCCAGCTTGGAAATGGATGCCACCTTGGAAATGTGGTTTTCCCAGGAAAGATCATGGCAGATAGTGAGATGCAAAAGCTTAAGTGACAGAACATCTTCAAAACGGTTGTTGAGAAAGTAGATGGGAGGGTTTTCCAGATGGTCTTTTCAGAGAGACAGGGAGAGGGTGAGGTTTGTCAGGATTTAAAGACATGTTCCACTTGTTTGACCAGTTTGTAATTTTATCCAGATCTGCAGAGAGTGAGGAGGCTGCAGACTGCCGATCTGAGGGATGAGAGATGGAGTGGAAGAGGGTGGAGTCGTCGGCAAAAAGATAGAGGATTTTCTAGAGAGTAGGAGAAATCATTGATGAAGATTAGAGAAAGCACAGGGCCCAGAACACTGCCCTGGGGAACTCCAGCCTGGAGAGGAAGAGGAGATGAGATAATTCCATTTAGAGCCACACGTTGACTACAACAGGAGAGGAAGTCCGTGAGCCATGAGTGGAGATTTCCATGGATACCATAAGAGGGGAGTTTGATCAGGAGAGCGGAGTGCCAGACGATATTGAAGGCATGAGATACATCAAGGGAGATGGCTCTGATTTCCAGTCTGGCATTGAGGGCCTCCATCCATTGTTGAGACAGCAGAAAGAGCATGTCCAAATTAGCAGCAGCAGCACCTCTGCCAGCATTAGTTGGTGGAAGATAAATATCCCACTGTGTTTTTTGTGAAGAGTAGGCGAGGTATTACCGGCATCCTGAACACAATACAAATTCCTGCTAGTTGGTCAGTCAGGACCAGCCAGTTCATGAACGACTTGGGCAAAAACATTCCCTCGCCAAACACACCTAAAGCTGGGAATCATTTTAGCCATCAAAGTCGTAGTTGTAGTAGCAGCAGCAGCAGTACATAATAGCCGGCGAAGCCGGTGTTGTGAATGAACGCGTACGTATTAGCCAGCGAAGCCGGTGTTGTGAATGAACGCGTACGTATTATGTTGAAAAGCCAGATTTTGCTGAATCCTTCGAGAATTTCGAAGCTTTGACGCACCAAATCGCTCCATGGAGGCCGCCATCTTGCGGATGCGGAAGTATGCATAAAAAATTGCGAAAAAGTTCAATAGGAGTTTGTTTCACCCGTCTTTCTTTGATTCACAATCTCTTATGCACCTCTAATTTGTAATTAAAATACTTTAAGACCAACCTCGTTCCCCGGACCCTGGTTATCTTCAATGAAAATCGTCACCAATTACCGGAATCAATGAGATTCGAGCATTTGAAAAAATATTTCAAAAAAGCTTATTACGCGTTTCGGAGGCTGAAAACGGCGTCAAATATTCCAAAATTGACGAAGAATTATTTTTTAGAAATCTCGCGGCCGTAGGGGATAGTTTTTCACGGCCGGAAATATCCGAAGTTGAGACGGAATTCACTGAATTAATCAAGAAGGAAATTTTATAAATTTTAATCTCATCCAGAATGCAAATGGTGTCATTTTGAACTCGGTACGGTACCTACTACACCTACCTACTACCAACTACCTAACCTACTGATGCCATAGTGATGGGTAAAATAGTGGCAAGAGGCTTTGGCTTCGCCGGCTCATTGCGGCTTTGCAGTCGGGTACTAGTAGTAGTTGTCATAGGACTGGTAATCAGAGTACAGTAGTAGTAGTTTTGTTTGTGATTGTCTGATCAACATTATGTATTAACAAGTAGTAGTAGTAGTAGTAGTAGTAGTAGTAGTAGTAGTAGTAGTAGTGGTAGTAGTAGTCATAGTAGTAGAGTAGCAGTTGTAGTAGTAGTAGTCATAGTAGTAGAAGTCGTTGTGAGGATATAATTAGTAAGAATATACTGTATTTCCTAATTAGAGAGTTCATAGAACACGTTACCCCACACAGTCTTGAGAAAAGGACATGGGGACGGTCCTTTCAACCCTTCCCAGCGGGCCCACGCCCCACGACGTTGGTTCAACGTCGAATAACGGTTGGAATGAGGTCGCGACGTCGGACAACCAAAGCCCAACCTGAGACCAACGTCGTTTTGTCAACATTAATACCTACATCAAAACCGACAGTCATTCAACGTTGTTTCACCGTTGGCAACCTGGCTTTCAATCGACGTTGAAAGTGTGACATTGTATCAACGTTTATTCGACGTTGGAAAAGTATCAATGTTGGAAAAACGACGTTTATCCAACATTGGAAAAATGACGTTGATCCAATTTGCAAATCCAACTCGTTTTCAACCTCGGGTCCACGTCGAATCGTGACGTTGATTCAACGTGGATCCAATGTCTGTGTGCCTACTGGGTTGCTTTGTTTCCGAGTACAATCTATATTAGTCAGCTTCACTATGTCAATAAATTATATTTCGTTCAAAATCATGGTAGATTAGCAAACCTATACATTTTTGGAAAGGTTATAGCATAAGGAAACTAAAAATCAATGTTTACATTTGGAGAGATACCTGTATGGCGGCCATTTTGGATTTTCAAAATGGCCACTGTAAAATACATATTTTGTTCTATTTCTGCCTCTAATTACCCTAAAAACTTTTCAAAATATACTAAACCTGTATTTTCAGGGACAAGGAATCCAATGAAAGTATCAAATTAGTGCTATGGGGAATGGTAAGACACGAATCAAAGGTTTTGAATTGCAAAATACTGTCTTTATATTCGCGATAAGTTGCAAAATCAAATACATGTTATCATTTTGTACAGGCAGTTAATAACATCAAAATGTGTCACAATAATTCATATCACCAAACATACACAGGCAGTCAGCAAAATCATATATACACATGCAGTCAGTATAAATTCACATCTACACATGCAGTCAATGACAAAATATACACAGGCAGTCAATGGCATCAAACATACACGATTACAGAATATGCCATTTAGAGTTCGTCGTCACTGTCCTGTGTGTCGTATCCGACAATATAGTCCGCATCGTTTTCACAGTCCGTTCCACACAAGCAAAGGTCGGTCAAATTGATTGGCAAATCGAATTGGTCGAATGGTCGATCGAATCGAATTCGATGAATCGAATCGAATCGAATCGATCGAATTGGTCGAATGGTCGATCGAAAGGATTGGTCGAATGGTCGA
The DNA here is from genome assembly GCF_964187855.1 of Myxine glutinosa. NCBI lineage: Eukaryota > Metazoa > Chordata > Myxini > Myxiniformes > Myxinidae > Myxine > Myxine glutinosa. Next base: position 66,777,326 of record NC_136274.1, on the reverse strand, counting down.
ATGGTCGAATTGGTCGAATGGAATTGGTCGATTGGTCGAATGGTCGATTGGTCGAATTGGTCGAATCGAATTGGTCGGAATTGGCAAATGTAAACATTGATTTTCAGATTTTCCATGTAATAACGTTTCCAAAAATGTATAGGTTTGCTAATCTACCATGATTTTGAACGAAAAAACATAGTGAACCTGACTATATTTCCTATGGCCACAATTTTGTCTGAATCTCGATATTCCTCAATGCTGAGAGCGCTAGTGGTAAATTTGATTGATCGAAATGGTGCAAGATGGAGTCATGGTTTGTCCAATTACTGCTACATGGAAGGTTTTTGAAAGTGCCAAAAAGGCGATTTGTGTTATACAGTGTTCAAATATATAATTAAATTGAAATAAAACAAAGATTTTAAAGTTTGTAGAAAAATAAATTCCGAAGTTTACTGCCAATGGTGTACCATCTTTTACATCACCTTATTTAACACGTCAAATGAGTTCTTCATGCTTGTTGTTTGTGTCATTTATGACGTCCCCAAAAACAGTAGATTTCCTATTTGGAATTGATTTTCAACTTTGTTTTACTGCCAGACACCTCACTCCTCTCCGCTCATGTGCGATCAGGAGGTTATTCCATAG
>NC_136274.1:66751699-66769199 GCF_964187855.1 Myxine glutinosa | reverse complement strand
AAAAAATATTTTGGTATCCACATTTGTATTTCTTTAGTTTGCAGTGGAACAAAGCAAAAAAAGCTGAAAAAATTACTAAATCTTCGCTTATTCCACACAGAAATCCTAAGATGGCCTGGACAATATTATTGGCACCTTTTAGAAGTTGTAAGAAATAATTAGATTTCAAGCACGTGATTCTCCTTTACATCGGAATTGAACTCACCTATGGTGAGTTGCAGGTGCCTGCAATATAAAAATCACTCATTCAACCAGTTTGAACAGAGAAAAGGAGTCGTTCTGCTGTTTTGTGTCACTGTGTGTACTGCAAAGAGCATGGAGAAAAGAAAGAAAAGCAGAGAATTGTCAGAGGAGGTCAGACACAAGATTGTAGGCAAGCATGGACAATCTCGAGGCTACAAGTCCATCTCCAGAGACCTTGATGTTCCTGTGTCCACCGTACGCAATATTATGAGGAAGTTTAAGGCCCATGGCACTGTAGCCAACCTCCCTGGACGTGGCCGCAAGAGAAAACTTGATCATAGATTGCAGCGAAGGATTTTTCGAATGGTGGACGAAGCACCTCAATCAACTGTCAAACAGATTCAAGCAAACCTTCAGACACAAGGTACGTCAGTTTCAACTCGCACCATCAGTCACCACCTCAATGAAAGGAGACCCAGAAGGCCCACACTGCTGCTGAGAGACACATTAGAAAGCCCGACTGGAGTTTTCCAAAACACACCTGAACAAGCCAAAATCCTACCAGGAGAATGTCCTGTGGACAGAGGAGACCAAATTACAGCTTTTTCAGTAAAGCACATCATCTCTATGTTTACAGAAAACAAAATGAAGCCTTGAAAGAAAAGAACACCTTCCCCACAGTCAAACATGGAGGAGGTTCAGTGATGTTTTGGGGTTGCTGTGCTGCCTCTGGCACTGGGTGCCTTTAATGTGTGCATGGCATCATGAAATCAGGAGATTACCAAGGGATTTTGGAGCGCAATGTTGAAACCAGTGTCAGAAATCTGGGTTTCCAAAGAAGATTATGGGTCTTGCAGCAGGACAATGACACCAAACACTTCAAAAAGCACCCAGGAATGGTTCAAGACAAAATGCTGGACTGTTCTGATGTGGCCAGCAATAAGTCCAGATCTAAATCCCATTGAACACCTGTGGGGAGATCTGAAAACAGCAGTTGGGAGAAGGCACCCTTCAAATCTGGGAGAAGTGGAGAAGTTTCCACAAGAAGAGTGGGCCAAACTGCCAGTAGAGAGTTGTAGGAAGCTCATTCAAGGCTATAGGAAGCGCTTGACTACAGTTATTTTGTCCAAAGTCTGTGCTACCAAATATTAAGTCGACGGTGTCAATAATTTTGTCAATGCCATTTCTTTTTATTTTCTGATTTAAAAGGATATGTTAAGTTCTGAATCAAAAACAAATGTTGTGTAATATTATCAGTGAAATAAAGAATTGTGGAGACCAAAATATTTTAAAATTTCAACAGTTTTCTTGAAGAAATGGTAAATTATTTGAAAAAAGTGCAAGGGTGCCAATATTTTTGGTCACGACTGTACACACATACACACATACACACATACACACATATATATATATATATATATATATACACACACACACACACACACACACACACACACACACACACACACACACACACACACACACACACACACACAATAAGCATCTGTGAAAAAGAATTCTTGCCTCGGGTTTCAATCACAATTCATTCAGATAACCCCAATTCATTGAGAAACGACACAGAACGAAATTACTATTATATTAATATCCACCAATTCTTATCAATTACAATGGTGTACAAACTCACAGCGGATACAACACCATTGTGTAACTAGCACTTGTTATGTAAATATATAATTTTGTCGCAATCACCAAATCCTTTTCAAAAGTCTATTCCAGTAAGTGTCTATAATAAAGGCAAGATGGTGTTCAGGTGGTTGAAATCACAGTGAGGGCCTACAGCAACGTTTAAGAGAACAGCTCACATAAGAATCGTTCTGATATTGAGTTCCAAAGGCTATTTAATCAGCTTTTATTGCCTTTCGTGGAGTTCATTCTGCTTCTGGGGGCCAGTTATCATAGAAAGAGCTTCTGTTTGGCCTTTAAAAGTTGAAGAAACATGTTTCTAGTTATTAACCCCAACTGCACTGCTGTTGTCAATTGCTGCGAACAATTGGCCGCTTCTTCCAATGGTAGGTAGTTTGAAGAAAAGAAATACGATAAATCCTTTTATTACTCCCTCTTTCATTACCTGTACCTCATAAGGAGCAATAAAGCTTTGAAATTGGGAAAAATATTTTTTCCGAAGGCTTAAAAGCTTACGGTACTTTACTCAATCTTAACAGCAAGAAAAGTTTGAAAGGAAACGATTATACCATTTCACTGACCTCCTTAGTGTTGTGTTCAGTTCTAAACTATCCTTGGCTGTAACCAACGACGTTGTTGCGTCCCACGCAGCCTTGATGTCCGAAACCACTATTGTCTGGTACAGCTTGGGACTCTATTAATGAAAAGCAATTGTATGTAGCTTAATGGAGTATGGCATCCCACTTTAGCCAGGGGCTCCTACACATTGTCAACATTTCTCTTATGGATCACTTGTGTGCATTACGGATCCTCAGAACATATTCCTTTTTTTTCCTTTTTTTTTACAGAATCGAGGCTCGTGAAAGAGCTAACATTTATCACACAAACAAATCAAAAGACAAACAACCAAAGTATATAAAAAGGGGAGCGGTAGACAAGATGGGGAGAGAAGGGGAAGCACATAAACACAACATTTGTGAGGGACATCGGGAATGTGTGGGAGGGAGAGGGCTTGGGGGGAGGCGGCGTGGGAAGGGGGGGGGGGGAGAAGTATAAAACACAAGGACACCAAGGACTTCCAGGAAAGAAGTTGGTATTTCAAAAAAGAGGATTTGGGGTGAAATTAGCAGGGGTAGAAAAGATCAAGGTTTTGGATGGGGGAAGATAAGAGATGGTGGTGAACAGCTGTTTTAAAGACCTGGAGGGAGGAGTGGGATTGAAGGGAGTGGGGGAGTTTGTTCCAGAGGCGGAAGAAAAGGCGAATGAAAGAGTGAAGGTGAGCAGAGAGTCTTGATTTTGGCAGTTTAACCATAAGAGGGTTGCTGGCAGAGCTTGTGCGACCTGCAGGAATATTTGAGGGACAGAGCACAGAGAGAGCTGGGGGAGCCAGGCCAGAGAGGAGTCGGTAGAAGACAGAAAGACCACCAACCTGCCTGTGGTGAGTGAGTGAAAGGCCCTCGGAGTTCGCTTCATTGCAGGAGATTCCAATGATTCTGAACGCTTTGGTTTCAACAGCGTGAAAACGAGCTAGGTGTGAAGCAGGAGCACCGGCCCAGAGGGGGGAACAGTATTCCATTGAGCTGCGGATGAAAGAAGATGAGGTGGTGCATCGCCAAGTTGAAACCCTGGAGAAAAGAATGGGTTTCTACCCTCCTTGGGAAGAGACAAAAAAAGAGGAAAAGATTAGAGGTGTATAGTAAGCCTACGTTTCAGGAGTTTAACGAGGAGGGGATTCCTGAAGGCCACCAACCTGTCTGTGAAGTGACAGCAACATGCCTTGTGCTTCGGTCTGTTCACAGAAGATGCTGATAATGTTGACAGCTTTAGCTTCAGGGGAATCCAGGATATATAGTTGTGATGCTGAGTAGTCAGTGGATATGGGAGAGAAGTCCTCCATGGAACGATGCCCAAAGGCTGGGCCTTGTGGGCTGTTAGTAGTTTTGATTTCTCAAAGAAGACTTGGAATTTCTCAAAGACTTGGAATGGCAATGGGTGCCCAATCTGAGGCTGGATTTGGACAAAAGCTCGAATATATGGTCAAGCTAATTATTGTTGATGGTAAGGCCGAGAGGATCAAGAGCCTGAACCTCTTCCTGTGCCGCGCAAATTATTGTTAACCATGGAAATAGATAGCTGTGTTAGCTTGATGATCACTCCAGAGCATCAAAGTGAGACAATGTGATTTATCAGGATTTAAGGACATGGTCCATTTTTCAAAAATGCATCTGTAATAGTTTGCAGAATGGCAGAGAGAGACACAGCTGCAGTCTGCCTAGCAGTGGGATGTGGGTATTGAACGACACAATGTGGAATCATCTTCAAAAAGGAAAATGTTTCCAGAATGTGAGTGAGGTAGAATTAAAAACAAGGCAAGGCTTGCTGGTGAAGGCCAGTGTTGATCTGCATCGGCGGACAAGTAGAACAATTGATTAAATCAGTAAGACATTTATTTGAAGTATACTAATAGCCATGGCAAGAAAAGAGAACTGGCATTTCAGGCATTAAGCCTTGGTCAGAGCAGAAGAGCTCGTCAGAGCAGTGACATGATATTTTTCAATATTTTTCCCTTAGATCCAAGATGGCTGCTATACCACGTGACTGATGTCATTGTTCAGAAATATTTTTCTTCATGGGGTGTTGATCATACATATGAAATTTCGTATTGTTCCACTCAGCAGTTCTGGAGAAAAGATGTGCAAAGGTTTTCTTTAAATCAAAGATGGCCGCCATAATCACATGACTGACGACGTCATAGTTTACAAATATTTTTCCCACATAAGTAGTTGATCATATGTATGACATTTCACATGGATCTGTTAAGTGGTATTCCGGAAAAGGTTATTTAATTTTTTGCTTTAATTCAAGAGGGTGGGCAAACCACATGCCTTTATGAGGTCATAGTTTTCAAATGTTTTCCCCCCTTTGGTATGTAAACATTTGTTTCAAGTTTCGTATGGATCTGATAAGTCATTACGGAGAAGTGGATTTTTTAAGTTTAATTTTGAAATCCAATATGGCCACCAAACCATGTGACCGATGATGAGTTTTTTTTCACAAACTTGTATCCCTATGGCTAGGCAGACATATTTGTAAAATTTAGCATTGATCCGTTCAGCGGTTCTAGATAAGATGTTTGAAATTTATGGCCTCACAGGCAATGGCAGCCAATGTAAGTCAAAGTTGCAAAACACAAAATTTATGATGCACTACGTTACATTGGTATCTATAATGTGTTAAAGTTTCGTAGAGCTAGCTATAACGGTTTTCTCGGAATAGTCTCCACAAAATGTGTGAGAATAGTAATAATAATTACAAGAACAACTGAAACTGCGAGCAGTGATGATAGGCTTCCAGCCAAAATAGCCACCATACCACATGACTGATGACGTCATCATTTCAATAAATTTTCCTCATGGGTAGTTTATCATATCTGTAAATTTTGGTTTGGATCGGTTGAGCGGTTCTGGAGATATAGATTTTAAATTTTCTTCCTTAAATGCAAGATGGCTGCCATACCATGTGACTGATGATGTCATCGTTTGCAAAAACAAATCCTCATGTGTCGTCAATCATATGTATGAAGTTTCGGATTGATCTGTTGCATGGTTCTGGAGATATGGATCTTCAAATATTTTTTCCTTAAATCCAAGATAGCCGCCATTGTACATGACTGATGATGTCATAGTTCAGGAACATTTTTCCTCATGGGGAGTTGATCATACATTTGAAATTATTGTGAAATAATACATGTGATGACAATGATCATACATGTGAAATTTTGGATTGATCCGTTCAGCAGTTCTGGAGAAAAAGATGTTTAAAGGTTTTTCTTAAATCCAAGATGGCTGCCATATCCCGTGACAGATGACGTCATAGTTTAAAAATATTTTTCCCACATCTGTAGTTGATCATATGTATGACATTTTGCATTGATGCGTTAAGTGGTACTCTGGAAAAGATTTAATTTTTTGCTTAAATTCAAGATGGCGGCCAAACCACATGCCTGATGATGTCATTGTTTGCAAATGCTTCCCCCCATCGGAATGTGAACATGTGTTTCAAGTTTCCTTTCAATCGGATAAGCAGTTTTGCAAAGATGTTTTTTTTTAGTTTTATTTTAAAATCCAAAATGGCCGCCAAATCACATGACTGACGACGTATTTTTTTTCACAAGCTTTTATCCCCTTGGCGAGGCGATCATATTCGTAAAATTTTGCATTGATCCATTCCGTGGTTCTGGAGAAGAAGATGTTTAAAGTTTATGACGTCATTGGCAATGGCAGCCAATGTAAGTCAAAATTGCAAAAATAAAATTCATGATGCACTAAGTTACATTGGTATCTACTAGCAACGGTACCCGCCCTATGGGTGGGGTTTCAATTGGGAGGACCAAATGAAAAGGCAAAATATCAGAAATTGAAGGCTTTTTTTAATTTTAAACGATTTATATAAACATCCGTAAAATCATATCACACGCAAATCATCAAAATCTAAACAGTATTTGTAGAATTTCGATAAAAGCCACATCACTGTTCATATCGGTAAATATTATTCCATCGTGTTTGGAAAAACTGGAAAATTGGAAAAATTAGAAATTGGGGGAAAAAATGGAAAAACAACAAGTCAGGAGATGACGATGGTTCACGAGCGAGCGGTATTCAATGCAAAGGACGGACTATAACCGAAACAGGCCCGGACTGGGGGGTCAGGGGCCCACGTGGCAGGTGTCGGCCCCGGACATGCGGTGTACATGCGTATTTACAAAGGGCCCCAATGCGCTGCGTGCGCAGGCCTTTAAGAGCCAGCTGTACGTAATTGTGTGTGGTGCTCGCCCAAAAATGTCAAAACGAAGGTTACTGACCTTGAAATGAGATAGAAAATAATGTATAATCAGTTATGAGGTTGGTTAGCTACACAATACCGAAAATTCGGTTCGATTCCGACAACTTTGAAAATTTGACCTTTGTGCCCTTCAAAGGTCAAAGGTAAAAGATTCTGAAATTTGTTGGAAAACTTGTATTTCATGATGTATGTGATAATATAAGATCATGTACGACATTTCACCCTATCAGGAAGCGAACAATGTAATAAAACCATCAAAATTCAACTTTTCTAAATTGCATGACCCTGTGACCTTGACCTTGGGGCGAAAATGAAAAATCGAGCTCCGTGGGGCTAGACACATGACATTGGCCGAAACCAAATACCGAAACCCCTGTCAGATTCCACCAACTCCCTCGGAGAAGATGTAGCTTGAACTCGATTACCCCCTAAAAAGACATCTTTTCGGGCATGGCTCTGCCCACAATGGGCGCAATACGCCCACTCTAGGCAGGACACAACTAGATCATGATATCAACCTCCCACCCAAGTTTCATCAAGATTGGATGATATCATCGGGTAGTTATGCTGCGGACAGAGACAGACAGACACACACACACCCATGACGAATATAGTGGTCACTCTGTTTGATAAATCGTGAACCAATATACCCTATTTTACTCCAGGGGGTCCCAGGATTAACCACCAAAAATTTCGTTTCGATCGTTTTTTTTTTTTTGTTTTTTTTTTTGTATACTGAATCGAGGCTCGTGAAAGAGCTAACATTTACTTCACAAACAAATCGACCAGACAAACAAAATACACAAAAAGAGGGAGCGGAAGACAGGATGGGGAGAAAAGGGGAAGCACACAAACACAACATCCGAGAGCAGGGAGATGTGGGGAAGGGAGAGTAAGAGGGTTGATAGTTATATCTTTATTATGTGTATTAGGGTAAGGCCTTGGCTCCCATTAAGATGACACTCCATTGCACCAAGTGAAATAGAGTAGATTCCTTTCACACCCCCCTTTCATCATTGCCAAGCCTCGATTGCCAATTACATCCCCTCCAAAACCACCATTGAACATGTGCTCGGGTCGGGGAAGACGGGCGTGCCCGCCCGTCGTCATCAAGGGCGGAGCCAGAGGGTCGCGCGACCAACCAGGGCCGAGGTGAGCACACCGAGGGGCGTGTCCTAAAGGCCGGCGGCTTGATCGCTGGAGGCGCTATAAAAAGCGCGCGCGCAACAGCAGTTTTTGCGGTACCTGGGAACAGACAGACAGACAGACAGACAAACATTTGGTGAATTATAGTAAGATAATGAGTTAAAGTTTTGTAGAGCTAACTACAACGTTTTTCTCGAAATCGTCTCCACAAAATGTGTAAGAATAATAATCCTCACAAGAACAATAGGCTTCCAATAGGAACCTCGCAGGAAGCCGAATAAGCTTCCTGATAAATCTCACACTCTTACGATGTCTCTCCGAAAAGACCGACTGGAAAACCCTCACATCCACTTTCTGAATAATCCTCTCCAAGAAGTTCTGTCACTCAAGCTTTTGGGTCTCACGATCTGCCATGATCTTTCCTGGGAAAACCACATTTCAAATCTGGCCTCCAAAGCCAGTCGCCGACTGGGCATCCTCCATCGTGCGAAGTCCTTCCTTGGCACACCTGAGCTCCTCACCACATACAAGGCTTTCATCCGCAGCTCTATGGAATACTGCTCTCCCCTCTGGTCTGGTGCTCCTGCCTCACACCTAGCCCGTCTTCACGCTGTTGAAACCAAAGCGTTCAGAATCATTGGAATCTCCCGCGATGAAGCTAACTCCAAGGGCCTTTCACTCACTCACCGCAGGCAGGTTGGTGGTCTTTCCGTCTTCTACCGACTCCTCTCTGGCCTTGCCCCCCCAGCCCTCTCTGGGCTCTGCCCCCCAAATATTCCTACAGGTCGCACAAGATCTGCCTGCAACCCTCTTATGGTTAAACTGCCAAAATCAAGACTTTCTGCTCACCTTCACTCCTTCATTCCTCTTTTCTCCCGCCTCTTGAACAAACTCCCTCACTCTCTTCAATCCCACTCCACCCTCCAGGTCTTTAAAACAGCTGTTCACCACCATCTCTTATCCTCCCCCATCCAAAATCTTGATCTTTTCTACCCCCGCTAATTTCGGTCCCCTTGTGTTTTATACCTCTCCCCCCCCCCCCCCTCCCCTTCCCACGCCTCCTGCCCCCAAGTCCTCTCCCTCCCACACTTCTCCCTGCTCTCAAATGTTGTGGTTGTGTGCTTCCACTTCTCTCCCCATCTTATCTTCCGCTCCCTCTTTTTGTATATTTTGTTTGTCTGGTTGATTTGTTTGTGAAATAAATGTTAGCTCTTTCACGAGCCTCGATTCAGTATACAAAAAAAAAAAAAAAAAAAAAAAAAAAAAAAAAACAGCATATTATTATTTATGCAGAAGAAGATATTTATATCGATTACCCCTGAACATCAAACGTGAGGAGGAATGTTATACGATTGCTCTCTCCTATTGATAATTTCACCCCCAAATGTTTATTTCAGCATTTTGAACCCCTTCCTTCATTGTTTGTCTCCATTGACGTTCAAATTGAGCAAAAAACATCAGGGAAGTGTCCTGGTGGCCCAATGTTAGCACAAGCTATAATTTTATATCCGAATCAAACGTCAATCCATTGATTCGTCCATTAATTGTTCCCGTTTTTACTTATCCTAACGGAATAAATCTGAGGGTTATACCTTGTGGCTCGTCCAGGGTAATGGAGAAAGACAAATGCAGTCTGAGAAGAATTCAAAGAAGGCAGCTGGTCAGTCATACGTGAGATCGATACACCTGCCTAGCCATTGCAGTCCATCAATCTCAATCCACGGGATCACCTGTTAAAGAGCCTTGAAAGGAATATCACGGCCTGTCGAGAGAAACTTTCTTCACCTGATGATGTCTGAGCAGTTTTTGGAGAATGCGTTTCCCAATCCGCTGAATTTATAATTCCAACTTGTGAGCTCCTTGTCTCAAATTGAATTAATTAACTTCTATTTTTTAATAGCCTTTTATTTAATTATTTATTATTATTTTAATTAATTTAATGATTTTAATTTGAATTATTTAATTATTTTAATTATTTTTAATTTTTCCTTTTATTTAATTATTTAACTATTTTATTTAATTATTTTTATTTTAAATAGCTGAATTAACCTATTTTTTTTCTACTTGAGCAATGAAAACCCAAATCCATGGTGTTTCTCAACAACATAAGGTCATGGTGTGCTGGTTTCCTGCACCGCACAATCCATGGGAGCACTGCATCCTGTGGCACCGCAGTATCCTCAGACATGACACAACAATCAGCAATGCATACAACAATAAAATCAGTAGAATTACTTCCAAATTACTTCCTACAGGAGTATGTATGCAATGTCACATCAAACAAATTCTACTGCATACTCTCCCTAAATTTATATTCTCGGCCGAAACCCTTAGATGTTTTGTTGGATAACCAATGTGCGATTGACATCAATGATTGGCTGCAGTTGCATCAAGAGAGTTTGAGGGACGCCCCAAAACAAGGAAGCGAAGATGTGATAAAGGATCTGTACACAAGTTGAGATGCTGAAGCAGAGGCCTCTGAGAAGGCCGGTGGGTTTGTTTGTTTTTGTATACAAGACCGAGGCTCGTGTAAGAGCGAACATTAATCACAAAAAAACAAACTGACACATAAAACATAAGATAAAGGGAGCGGGAGACAAGATGGGGAGAGAGAGAGAGAGGAAATTACACAAGTACAACATTTGAGAGCAGGGACATCGGGAGATCTGTGGGAGGGAGAGGGCTTGGGGGGAGGAGGCTTGGGAACGGGGATGGAGGGTGGGAGAGGTAAAAACCACATGGACACTGCTAGAACTTCCAAGAAAGAAGTTGGAATTTCAAAAAAGTGGATCGGGGGGGGATTAGATCAAGGTTTTGGATGAGGGAAGATAAGAGATGGTGGGGAACAGCTGTTTTAAAGACCTGGAGGGAGGAGTGGGATTGAAGAGAGTCTGGGAGTTTGTTCCAGAGGCGGGAGAAAAGAGGAATGAAGGAGTGAAGGTGAGCAGAGATTCTTGATTTTGGCAGTTTAACCAGAAGAGGGTTGCAGGCAGATCTGTGTGTCCTGAAGGGAAACAAGCCTGCGATAGAAGACTCAAGGCTGGAACAAAATGCAAGATTGATGCAATCAGCATGTGCGCCAGGTGGTTAAGGTAATGGCAAATGTTTACGTGATTGAGCCAGTTTGTGGAGCCTGACAGATCGCTCCAATCATAAGAAATTGAGGTGCTGTGAGTCCACTTTCACCCCGACATCAGGAAAGTGGAGACAAAGACTTCCATCCGGAACGAAACGGAATTCAGATATTGAACATCGAGATGACCAAATTATTTGTTTAGTCCGAGGGATTTCCTTTCCTAAAGCACACAGCAGGTGTACAATGAGAGTCATGCACGGAGCCATGCTCACCTTGCAAGCCTGCGAAGCCATAGACAACTGCATATATTGTTGTGGTTATTATCAAATTTGCTCTCAAAGTTCAACATTGCAGAAGATATTTATATTTGGCAATAGGAGTATGAAGCCACATGAAGTGGGATATACTTAGTGACCTCAGAATAAAATATACAAGAGCCTCCAGGGTGGTGTGGCAGTGGATAGAGATTGCTGCAGACAAAGCATAATATTGGGTTACCTGCTCCTGGGTTCACAGGTGGCTTCAGAGATGCAACGTTTGCCTCGCTAAACTTAGAGATCAACCTGGTGAGGGGGTTTATTTGTCATTGATTATCGGCATTTGCATCGTTGATCAGTGCTTGGGACAGGATGGATGGAACTTGGGGAACCATGGAGTTAGGGCTCATCACACACAGGCATTAAGTGGAGTAATGGAGGTTATATGTGGAGTATCCTGAACTACACAGGAGAGGCTCTCTGAGTGATGGTGTAGCAGGTAATTAAAATGGAAAATTGTGCAATATACTGGAAAAAAAGGATCGAAGAGGACACATTTCTCCCCGGGGGACATACTTTCCCCTCTTTCATGACCAGGGCATGCTGTCTCACCTTACTTTACTTTGTTGAACAGACTTTCGTTGTTGCCAAATTGTGCAATGCGTAATGGGAAATTTGTTGGTTATTGCATCTTTAGGAAAGATGCTTACAATTTTTGTGAACACATGTGTCATTTGCCAATAACTTTCATTTTATACCACAAGCCTACCATCTAGTACCTACATTTATACTGCACCTTTCGGTGATTTCATTATTTACCATCAACTATAATATTATTTGTCTTGCTTCAGCTTAATGGCTCATTCACACCTTCGCTCAATATCCCTTTCTCCATTATTAAAATGTGTTTACTTGTGTGTTGGTTATGACTAAAGAGTTCATAGAACATGATACCTCACACAGAGTTCAAGTACTGTATATACAGGAGGGCCTTGCGGTTCACATTCTTGAAAATCTCCGTGAACCCCAAACCCGCAAACTAATGGGGTAATGGACGAAAATAGTTTTGGAGACTTCAACTTTAAAATTTGTCCAAACTGTACCCATAATTAACAGATTTGTGTATTGTTTTTGCACTATTTATTTTCATTAATAAAAGTTATCAAGAACATAAAATAAAGCTTATCTTCCTGTATTAAGAACATAAAATAAACTTTATTTTTAGCTCGTCTGGAAGTTGAATTACAGATAAGGTGTTGTCATCGTACACCGTCTATCCGTCTGTCCGTCTGTCTCATATTTTGACTTTTCCGGCAAAAATCGCTGGGCCGATCCACATTAAATTTGGCAGCAAGGTTCCACACCTGACAGGCAACGGGGGTTGCAAAGCTCGTTCCGGTCACATGACCGGAAGTGTGTCAAAATAGCAGACGTAGTAAATTCCTTCAAAAATCTTCTTCTCGAGACTCACCAGTCAAACTGCTCCCAAATTTGGGTTACAACATTAGGCCAGGGTAAGGATGTTAAATTGTGGAGGTCATGCCGATCACGTGACTGGAAGTGTGTCAAAATGGAGGAATTAGTCAATTTTGGGGAAAATCATGTAAATTCCTTCAAAATCTTCTTCTCCAGAACCACTAGTCAAACTGTTCCCAAATTTGAATAACAACATTGGGCCAGGGCCCAGATAATATACAGGTGCAGTGGCCCTATATTTCTGTATGAAGAACATTAAATAAAGTTTTTTTCTTGAGTTATTAAGATCATGAAACTTACCTTTAATAATAATAATAATAATAATAATTATAATAACTAGCAACGGTACCCACCCTATGGGCGGGGCTTCAATTGGGAGGCCCAAATGAAAAGGCTAAATATCAGAAATTGAAGGCTTTTTTTTTTTCTTTTAAACGATTTATATAAACATCCGTTAAATCTCGATCGGTGCAGCCGTTTGTGCGGCACCCGGGAAAATAACGTCATGCGGGAGCAAGTATCAGCAGGATGTGGCAGTGTGGGAATCCACGTTTCTGATCCTCTATGCCGAAGTAGCCCACCACTTCTCCAAGCATTCCGCTCTTCAGATCCGCCATGAGAGATTTAAGCTTGATACTGAAGACACATGCAGTTAGTACTCCCGATGTCGTATGTACTCCCGATACGTGTTTCCTTCATTGTAAAAACTACCAAATCAACAGTTAAAAGGATTTTGAGCCGATAGGTGTTACGGCCTTGGCAAGATCGATGGAGACAGTGATGGAGACTTTTAATGATGTTTATATTGGTTTTGGGTCGTCCTTTCCGCATATCTCATGGGATTGTGAGTTGGAGAGACGGCCGTGATGGCGGGGAGGGGGTTGGAATTCTCTCAAGCAGGGATTCAACCCGTGTCCTTATAAAAGGTCTTTGTCCGAGGTCACCGAGTCTGATTGGTGCAGCCATGCAGTGGTCGGTGCAGCCGTTTGTGCGGCACCCGGGAAAACAACATCGTCACAATGGAAACATCGTCACAATGAACGTTATGCAAACGCGAATGTTATGCGGGAGTCCAAACCTGAGAATGCTGGAGACCAAAGCTGAAATTGGGAAAACTAAATAGCCTATTTTACTCCTGGAGATCCCAGGATTACCCACCCAAAATATCGTTGCGATCGGTTCAGCCGATTTTGCGGTACCTTCGAACGGACAGACAGACAGACAGTTGGACAGACGGACGGACATTTAGTGAATTATAGTAAGATGATAAACTTGCTCCAATAATGGCGATGTTGATGATGACGATAAAGATGAGTTGACGGAGATGGAGATGATGGTGATGATGATGTTGCGGGGTTTGAGGGGGCTAATATGTTGTGGACCATGTTAATTGGTTGAATATTTGGAAAATAGTTCACCAACGCACGATTATTCAAGCGCATTGACCGCAATCCGAAAACCTTGCCTCAATAAATTAATCGCGATGGAGCGAATCCATGAAGGGGAAACCCACGAACGGAAAGGTCCTCCTGTACTTCAATTTAACTAAATAATGGTATAAAATATTGTTTAAAAAATACAGAAGTATAGCGCTAGGCCCGACTGAAGCAGTCGTATACACCATCCACCCTCATACACTGCAATGCGACGATGTTGAGTGCGAAATTTGGAGATGGAGGATTTATTGCCATCATGGCGGCATCTTCTTCACCCTCTCATGCTAGATATCGATATATCGCATGGTTCCTGGAAGTATTATGAAGGTGAATAAATTCTGCAATATTAAAATATATTATTTGAATTTAGATAATGGTTTAAAGAGGTTTCAAGGCATATAAATAAATTAATTCCAGGTTTTACTGCCGTTTGACCCAGTGTCTGTTACATCACCTTATCGAACATGTTACATTAGTTATTTGTGCCTGTCGTTTGTGTCATTTCTGATGTCCCTAAAAACGAAGTTTCCTCTTTGGAATGATTTTCAATTTTGTTTGCCAGTAAGACAGACAGAGTAAAAATGTTATCTCAGTCTTCTCTGCGCACACACGATCGGGCCAAATTCAGAGCTGAGGTACGGTGAAACGAGACACTTCCGGATGATGTAGAGTCTCCTCGGGCAAGGATGGCGTGTTTGCCATCATAGTGTGGTATAGACGGGGGGGGGGGGGGTCGCCACTCCTCTCCGTCCCTCTGCTGGGCTTTGGTTGGGGAATTCACCCTCTTCCGCCCGTGCTGTTGGAGTCGACTGGACTCTCATCCACCAGATGTGCAGAGCCATCTGCCATATAAACCGCATGGCTGCGGACTGTTACCCTGGTAAGGGGGGCTGACAGGTACTGCACCTTACCCACAGGTGACCTGGGGTCGTTGCAAGGCAGGGGCATACATCTCCCTGAGGTATCAGAAGGCACCCGCATACCCATCGTCTTCCTATTCATGTTCTGATTCGTGTTTAACATATGAAATTCAATTTAAATAAGTTGTTTCCCGAGCAAAGTGATGATCATAAACTGATAAGACAGACAGAGGGACGGATGGACAAACAGATACGAACCGATTGCCTAACCCCGCTTTTTGCTTCGTGTGTGCGGGGTAATTATATGACTTGTGTTCCACCAGCTCGTGCGTGTGTTCATTAAAACAAAGGGACAATATTTGAAAGAGCTCACATGGTTTATAATGAGTATCGATGGTTCTCTCGATGCTTACATAGCAAGCATTGGCATCAGAAGTCCTGTGCGCCTGATGAGACAGTCAGTCCTGCACCACATTTGTAGTGGTGACCACACCACAGAACACAGCCTTGTCTCATCATGCAAAAAGACTCAATTATACTACCAACGCTTGGTGTGACCACAATTAAAGCCGATGTTCCACAACAACAGCTCGGCAATGGACTTAATTTAGCAGTAACACCGACATAAACTCAATGGCATCCCTCAACGAAGACTTGCAAGTTCAATGAGGCCTTGAGCCTGATGGAATAGCAGGGAATCTCATGCAGCAGATTCTGCAAGAAAATAACCTGAACCAACACACAAGCTCTTATGCAACTCTCAGCACATCTTTTAGGAGAAAACATGGCACTAATGAGGACGCGTGATAAGCTGGAACAAAAGGCGAAAGAAACCAAGTCTCCTCCAACGAAGTCGAAACGCCTATTTTGTTCAGGGCACAATATTGATTCCGAACTTCTAACCTGAAAACCTGTTTCCAGGGCTATATGGGTTGTGCCTGACGATGCATTATTAATTTCCACATTTGGGCACAAGATTCCCAAAGTCCAGAGTGAAATGCCAGTGCCGATATAAAATGTGATGGCATTTGATCTTGGCAACCTTGCACTGCAAGAGGCCATTTTGGGGCTGCAGTTATGATGGTGTCATCACAGCATTCGTCCAGGTCACAGAGCTTTATTATATATATATATATATATATATATATATATATATATATATATCTATATATATATATATATATATATATATATATATATATATACAGCGCATTCAGAAAGTATTCAGACCCCCTTCACTTTTTTCACATTTTGTTATGTTGCAGCCTTATGCTGAAATCGTTTAAATTCATTTTTTCCCTCATCAATCTACACTCAATACCCATAATGACAAAGAGAAAACAGGATTTTAGAAAGTTTTGCAAATTTATTAAAAAGAAAAAACTGAAATATCACATTGACATAAGTATTCAGACCCTCTGCTATGACACTTGAAATTTAGCTCAGGTGCCTCCCATTTCTCTTGATCATCTTTGAGATGTTTCTACACCTTGATTGGAGTCCACCTGTGGTAAATTCAATTGATTGGACATGATTTGGAAAGGCACACACCTGCCTATATAAGGTCTCACAGCTGACAATGCATATCAGAGCAAAAACCAAGCCATGAGGTCGAAGGAACTGCCTGCAGAGCTCAGAGACAGGATTGTGTCGAGGCACAGATTTGGGGAAGCCTACAAAAAAATATCTGCTGCATTCAAGGTTCCCAAGAGCACAGTTGCCTCCATAATTCTTAAATGGAAGAAGTTTGGAACAACCAGGACTCTTCCGAGAGCTGGCCGCCTGGCCAAACTGAGCAATTGGGGGAGAAGGACCTTGGTAAGAGAGGTGACCAAGAACCTGATGGTCACTCTGGCTGAGCTCCAGAGATCCTGTGTGGAGATGGGAGAAACTTCCAGAAGGACAACGATCACTGCAACACTTCACCTATTTGGGTTTTATGGCAGAGTGGTCATACGGAAGCCTCTCCTCAGTGAAAGACACATGAAAGCCCGCTTGGAGTTTGCAAAAAAAGCACCTAATTAGGACTCTCAGACTGTGGGAAACAAGATTCTGTGGTCTGATGAACACAAGATTGAACTGTTTGGCCTCAATTCTAAGCATCATGTCTGGAGGAAACCAGGCACTGCTGATCACCTGCCCAATACCATCCCAACGGTGAAGCATGGTGGTGGCAGCATCATGCTGTGGGGGTGTTTTTCAGCAGCAGGGACTGGGGGACTGGTCAGATTTGAGGGAACAATGAATGGAGCAAAGTACAGAGATATCCTTAATGAAAACCTGAAACAGAGCGCTCAGGACCTCAGACTGGGCCGAAGGTTCACCTTCCAAAAGGACAATGACCCAAAGCACACAGCCAAGACAACACAGGAGTGGCTTCGGGACAACTCTGTGAAGGTCCTTGAGTGGCCCAGCCAGAGCCCTGACTTGAACCCAATCGAACATCTCTGGAGAGACCTGAAAATGGCTGTCCACCAACGGTCTGCATCCAACCTGACAGAGCTTGAGAGGATCTGCAGAGAAGAATGGCAGAAAATCCCCAAATCCAGGTGTGCAAAGCTTGTCACGTCATACCCAAGA
>NC_136274.1:66737478-66751499 GCF_964187855.1 Myxine glutinosa | reverse complement strand
TCACAATACAGAATCACATTTAATCAAAATAATCCATACACAACTTTTCTCAGATATCCTGCTATGTATCGTTTTTGGCCCTTTCTCTCGATGGTGAAGAATCACTGACAAAATTCTACTAGCCAGCTCTGAATCCAGATCTTCACCAAAATCTAATAATTTTGTCCTTGTCACATACACTACCTCTCTGCCAAATTTCGTCCGAATCTATCCACAACGTTTTGAGATATCTTGTTCACAAACAAACAGACAAACAGACAGATAGACAGACTGGGGTGAAAACATAACCTCCATCGATCTTTGGTGGCGAAGGTAATAAAAACAAAAAGGGAGCTCTGTGTACTTTCATGCCATGGCTTGCATAAGCAGCCAGAATAGCATTCACCAAGTGGTGGTTCATCATATTCAAAAGTATATGCAATCTGGGTCCATCATCTAGAGGGAGTTTTAAAAACAGATCGCAGGTACAGTGGAGTGGCACCCTATGCCATGGAAGTATGAATTAAATTAAAAATTATTATGAAGTAAAATTAAAAAAAACTAACCCCAGAAGCAGAATCACTGCCTCGCTGAAATAAATGAATATATACACTTAGTTATAAAATCGCTAGATATGATCAATTTTGTCATATTTCACTCCAGATTTGCACATTTATTTAGTCTACAGTATCCAATCCTCACATCCGAATCCAGATTTTGATGATATGCTTCAATTATGTAATGATAATCGATCGTATTTCCAAGGCAAGGCACGTTTGAGTAGGCCAAAACAAAATGGCGGCTTAAGATTCCAGCAAGGTGCAGTGGGCTGACCAAGATGGTGGGCCGTCATATTGGTAAACCTTTTTCAGGTTTTTACGGCATAGCCCACAGGGCAAAGCTGTCTAGAACAGTGTGTATCCATCCGTATGTTCCCTCAAATGTATACCAATCAGAGCTGAGGATCTGGTCACATGACAGGGTGATGTGATTATGTCACATCTGGTGGCTGACTCCACACACCGCCATTTTAATTCCAATTTTGTTCAGGCTGAACATATTGTCGAACCTGTCATATATCACAATCGTCATGCTCTACCTTTACGTTTTTCATTCAGTGTGAAACACAAACAAACCAATTGTTAAAATGACCATCAAATATCGAAAGCATCGGCGTTACGGGTCTTCCAACAATATGGTACGTATAGGCCTTAGGCCTCATGCCTCACCTTCGTACTGCTTCGGACAAATTAAGCCCAGGTTTCTTCATACAGCAGTTTATCGTTTCAGTCATGTAGTTTTCGTAATAATAATAATAATATAGTAAATATAACCATAACACTTTAATCCCAATGTCGTGAATGGAAAGTTAATGGATGAAGCAGTGTGTGGTTCATGAATCAATGATAAGCGGTGTAACCGCCTCGGTATTAGCCTCGGAATTAGTCTCGGTTTTTTAAAATAGTAATATCATTTTCGTAAAAATGACAACGTAACGTTAATATTATAATACATGTAATCGTAACACGAATCCGTTCTGAGTGACTGCAAAGTTACTAGAGGTTAAAGGTTAAAATATATCAACTGTATGTTAAAGTAGCAGCAATTTTTTGTCACACTACGTCATTACGTCTATCTTCAACTATAGTATCAAACAAGCCCGGCTACACCGCTGTTCGACTTTTGGTCTTGTTTTATTTTGAGCACCTCGTTAATCATCTTCAAAAAGGGTGTTATAACACACCCAAACACCCAGTTTTCATCATTGGAATCTGTTGGAGGTCCAGGTGTATGCATGCAAAGTTTGGGGCCTTTTGGGTTTCATGGTTTTTGGAGTTATGGAGGAGACAGATGGATGGACGGATGAACGGAGGGACACTGCCTTATATATATATATATATATATATATATATATATATATATATATATATATATATATATATATATACTAGTGGTGTCACCCATGGGAATACCATGGGCATGGACGTGTGTGACACTTGAACATCTTCATTTAGATGCTGCACATTCAATTTTACAAAATGGTTACTGGCAAATTATAAGATCCACACATGATGTAATAATCTACACAATAAATTTACTTCTGATAACATGTGAATGTATGTGCATGCACATGGGAAATACAGTTTGAAATTTGTAATTACATCTCATGTAAAATGTGACTTCAAGAGCTCAAATCATCTCCCTCCCCGCCCCCATCCCTCCCCCATCACGCACACTGCACCAGGGAGTGGATCACCCACAGGGAAGTTGGTCACACACAGGGAAGTGGGTCACACACAGGGGATTGAGTCACACACAGGGGAGTGGGTCCACACACGGGGGCGTGGTTCACACACGGGGATGTGGGTCACACACAGGGGAGTGGATCACACACGGGGGAGTTGGTCACACACGGGGGAGTGGGTCATACACGGGGGAGTGGGTCACACACGGGGGAGTGGGTCACATACAGGGGAGTGGGTCCACACACAGGGGAGTGGGTCACACACAGGGGAGTGGGTCACACATGGGGGAGTGGGTCCACACACGGGGGTGTAGGTCACACACGGGGGCGTAGGTCACACACGGGGTTGTGGGTCACACACGGGGGTGTGGGTCACACACAGGGGAGTGGGTCACACACGGGGGAGTGGGTCACACACGGGGGAGTGGGTCACACACCGGGGAGTGGGTCACACACGGGGGAGTGGGTCACACACGGGGAAGTGGGTCACACACGGGGGAGTGGGTCACACACAGGGGAGGATTATGATGTTCATTGGTGGTCTCGTTCTGTTTCCTCATTCTTTTATTCATTTTGAAAATGGCAGTTTCAAATGACCCTCATGCAACTCATTGAGACAGCGCTGACATAAAGAAACAGGAATGACCACCCACATGCCCCACATTACGCAACCTTGAGCTAAAGACAGCTCGGAAACACGCGACGCATATGGAGCATATTCTGATGTTGAGAGCAACTCGCACAAAGAACCTGACAAAACAACTTCCGCAACATGTGACTGCACAGTATCACTTAAGTGCAGCAGTGAACCAGATTCACTCTGTTCCAACATGAACACCTCAACCTCATCTGCAAGTTGGGCGCCGGCCTTTGGAGAACGAAGCTCCGCCCCTCTCCCCACGTGCAGCATATTTGGAAAATTTTTGGAAAATATTACCTCAACGTACAAAGCATTTACTTCTGAAATTTGCAGCCGATTTCGTCCAGTTGAACCCGAGAAACGTATTTTCAGGCCCCATGTTAAAGCTGCATACAGAGAAACGATCCCTTATGTAAAGTGAGGGGTGCTTTGCGCCTCCCTTTGATACATACATATACATATATATATTGTCATGTCAGCTCTGTGGTGAACACTTCAGGGCGACACGGAAAGCAGAACGTTGTTATACTCCGAGGCGTATTTCGAACTTGGCGGAATTGTCTTTGGCACACGCGGGAAAGACCTGAAGCCTTATCTAATCGGGAACACAAGGGGTTAGTCCAAACCCACAGAACAAAGAAACGAAACAAGACACACAAGTAAAATTCAACAAATATAAATTTATTTACAGTAATGTAAAAAAAAAAACGAAAGGTGAGGTAAACTAAAATTCCTAGGTTGAGGACCCTCCACTCAGACTCATATACAGACAAGGGAATGATGAAAGAAAAGAAAATAATGTTGGTCTTGAGCTAAAGACACTTAGCTTTGGTCGCAATGCAGAGCTTGGTGGTTGTCGCCTCGAACCACCGTGCGGGAAACGCACAAATGGCACCGAGTCGCTTTTTCGTCGCACTCCGACCGTGAGGTAATCCGTGCACGCGGCCCTTCTTCACTAACATGGCTCCGATGATCTCTCCGGCACACACAGACGAGCACCCGTAGTCCTCCCACGCAAAACAACCAAGCGACCGCCACGATCAAGACCAGGCCAAGAGCAAAAGGCAACCACAGTTGTTCTCTTCGAAAGCCAGCACAAAAGAGAGAAAATGTCGTCTCCTTTTGCTTTTTCTCAAAGCGTACCAATAACGTCATCCTTTTAACCAATCGCCCAGTGCCGTTGAATCGTCCCAACCAATCGTCCTTCAGGGCTTGGCCTCATGGCCATTCTTGATGCTCAATGACAAAGCTCGGGGCGTGGCATGTCAATTCCGGTCCTCCGAGGCGGAGCCTAGCCGTCCTTCGGGAATGTTCGGATGACGTCGGTATTTACTTGCCGATTGGCAAATGTGCTGGTTTCTGTCGGCCTGGCGGCTTGGTTGGCTAATGGAGCCCATCGCCTGGCCGGCTGAGTTTTATAAGACCATTAGGGAAAAATGACAGGAAGGCAATACATACTGGGGATTATTCACCATAAGCCCTATAATTAATTCGCACAAAACCACCCTCCTTATGGCGACATGCAAACACTCTTAACCTGAACATCTACCCTGCTTATGTACATCGAGATGGGCTTCTCCTTCTTCGTGTCACACGGGCCATACTAAAACCTACACATTTCTACTTCCCTAAGGTATTTCATGCCTACCTCCCACAAACGTAACAATATACGTATACTATGTATATGCATAATATAAATACTATGTGTGTGTGTGTGTATATATATATATATATACACACACACATATACTGAATAGAAATATACTTTTTATTCTTTTTGAGTCCACTTGAATCAATGCCAAGCTTTCTCAAATCAAAATTTCAAACACAAATTTGTCATAATATTGAAGATATGTATCCATATTCTTTTCTTTTATTTTAGCTATTGTTGACTGCAGTTTGTCTTAACAGAATAAATGAAGGGCGAGTACATTTGAGAGAAAGATCAAATGTATGTGAGCAGTTCGACTATGCTGATGCATTTTAAACGTGGTGGCCGTGTCTGTGTAATCCTCTTCAATGGATGCAAAACGTCTTTGCCAGAGTTCGTTTATTATTTATCGGAATACGTGGAAGTTGCAGGGACTTAGTTGTGACACAACAGGCTGGAATATTTTTGAATAGCTGGATATGTCTTTGCACACTGTGTGTCTCAGATGATCACTCAAAATCACGTGATATTAAACTTCATTTCCTCTTATAGCTTCTTATAGCATGAAACTTCCCTACTGAAGCAAAATTCCAATGCAGTCATAAATAAAATAATTTGCAAAGCACTTTGGATGCTTTCTTGTTAGCAAAAGGCCTTTTGGATGTGGATAAGTCAGCCGTTTCCAATCTGTTGAACAGGATTCCATTTCTAGGCGGTGGATGTGTCATATTTTGGCATCACCTCTCGTTTCCCGGATTCTCGGTGACAGTGCGATGCATCGTTGACTTGAGTGTTCCCAACTCATCACAAGTTGCTGAACAGTGATATGCCAACCTTGAAACAAGAATTTGTTAACAACAGCAACAATGTCCTTGTATTGTCCTGTGAAAGGCCTGCCTTAACATTGTCCATCAAACTTTCCTCCCGGTAAGGATTACAACTATCATCGAGGAATTCAAAACCAGACATGTGTTAAGAGGAATTACAAAAATGTAATGTCGGTGAATTTAATGGACCGTTTTGTCGTAAACTACAATTAATTCAACGCACAAGTTGGGATGTCATTTTTTTGGGGAAACCTTGTGTCATAGCCACTTCATTGGTCATAGCCACTTCATTGGTATGTCACAGCCACTTCATTGGTATGTCACAGCTACTTCATTGGTATGTCACAGCTACTTCATTGGTATGTCATAGCCACTTCAATGGTATGTAGCGACCCATGGGTCCCCCAAGCGAGACCAGCAGCAGAATCTCCTTGCTCCAGCCGGTGACCTCACCGGCGGACAACCTCGGTGCTGGGGTGGCTGGTCACGTGACCACCAAAGCGTGCCGCGCGTGCGGTTATAATCCTTTGCACCTGTCGGTCACGTGACCACCGAAGCACGCCTCGCCTGAGAGGCGTGGTTTTCGGTTTCGGTTGTGCTTTCTGGTTTGGATATATATGCAGCCCGATAAACGGGCTTTTGAGAGAGAGTTCCCGAGTTGGTTTTTACAATAAACATCTTCTCGGGCGAGTTTGTGTCTTGCCCGTCACTTCGTCCGTCTCAACCAAGAGCCCTGCTCTTCACTGGTGACCCCGACGTGATCCCGACTGCCCCCGCACGGATGCGGGGGCTGCGAACGGACACGGCAAGCGCGCCCTAGCCAGGGAAGCCACCTAGGCTGGTGACGCTGGCTTCTCCCGCACGGCTTCGGGCGCAGTTTCGACCGCGGTTTCGACATGCCGGAGTTTCGGTAACAACGACGGCCATGACTATGAGGTTCGCGCACCGCGCTCGGCTCCTCCTCTACGACCGGAGGGGCGAACCTATTCCACGACCCTCCGAAGGCACGGCTGCTTCGTCACCTTCGCGCGCACTGACGTTCGCGGCACGGCTGCTTCGTCACCTTCGCGCGCACTGACGTTCGCGGCACGGCTGCTTCCTCACCTTCGTGCGCACTGACGTTCGCGGCACGGCTGCTTCGTCACCTTCGCGCGCACTGACGTTCGCGGCACGGCTGCTTCGTCACCTTCGCGCGCACCGACGTTAGCGGCACAGCCGCTTCGTCACCCTCGCGCAACTACAACTACAACCGCAACTACTTCTTCAACCCTGCATCCTCGGGAGGCCCGTGAGGAACCTCGGCAGCCTCCGCCGAGGCCTTGACCAGCCCCTCGGTTGGCTCACCCGCTTTTCGCGTGCACAGCTTGAGCCTTCTCGGCACTGCACCCGCGAACTGCAACCTCGGGAGGCCCGCGAGGAACCTCGGCAGCCTCCCCCGAGGACTTGCCCGGCCCCTCGGCCACCCCCCGCCCACTGCACCCCCCGTCTGACCACTCGCCACCACACCGGACCACCCCCCCCCCCCCCCGCGACTGGCCAGGGGTCGGTTCGGTCGGGTCATCCGGACCCCCCTCAGGTTGACCTTCCTGGATCAAGTCCATTCTGGGGGGGCGTGTGTAGTGACCCATGGGTCCCCCAAGCGAGACCAGCAGCAGAATCTCCTTGCTCCAGCCGGTGACGTCACCGGCGGACAACCTCGGCGCCGGGGTGGCTGGTCACGTGACCACCAAAGCGTGCCGCGCGTGCGGTTATAATCCTTTGCACCTGTCGGTCACGTGACCACCGAAGCACGCCTCGCCTGAGAGGCGTGGTTTTCGGTTTCGGTTGTGCTTTCTGGTTTGGATATATATGCAGCCCGATCCCTGCTCTTCAGGTATGTCATAGCCACTTCAATGGTATGTCATAGCCACTTCAATGGTATGTCATAGCCATTTCATTGGTATGTCATAGCCACTTCAATGGCATGTCACAGCTACTTCATTGATATGTCATAGCCACTTCATTGGTATGTCATAGCCACCCCAATGGTATGTCACAGCCACTTCATTGGTATGTCACAGCTACTTCATTGGTATGTCATAGCCACTTCAATGGTACGTCACACCCACTTCATTGGTATGTCACAGCTACTTCATTGGTATGTCATAGCCACTTCAATGGTACGTCACAGCCACTTCATTGGTATGTCTCAGCTACTTCAATGGTATGTCATAGCCACTTCAATGGTATGTCATAGCTACTTCATTGGTATGTCACAGCTACTTCATTGGCATGTCATAGCCACTTCATTGGTATGTCACAGCCACTTCATTGGTATGTCACAGCCACTTCATTGGCATGTCACAGCCACTTCATTGGCATGTCACAGCCACTTCATTGGCATGTCACAGCCACTTCATTGGTACGTCACAGCCACTTCATTGGTACGTCACAGCTACTTCATTGGTATGTCACAGCCACTTCATTGGCATGTCACAGCCACTTCATTGGCATGTCACAGCCACTTCATTGGTACGTCACAGCCACTTCATTGGTATGTCACAGCCACTTCATTGGTATGTCACAGCCTCTTTCCCTTGTTTACATTCCTGATAAATATAAAGCTGCTCACAATGTTTTATCAGACAAATCAGTATAGAATGGGAAGTATCAAGGGAATTTTACAATCACAAAGACAAAATGTGAAAATGTGATATTAAAGCGCGGCGTTACGCGCGCTGCTTGTGAGCAAGGAGGAAGCGGACAAGCGGTAACATATGAACGTCTTTATTGTAAGACTACACTGTAACACTGAACTCTTCCGGGCTGGTCGCCCGGTGTATATCCTGAGGCCACGCCTACCCCTCGGGCGTGGCCACCGCCCACTTGGTGCGTGGAATGATGTCACCACGCCAGTGGGCTTTTGTGTCCGCCACACGCGCCCCCCCAGAATTCCCGCGCACCTGGAGGGCCAGTTTGCAGGGCCGACGAATGACCCGGCCGAAGCGCCCCCTGGTGATCGGCGGCGTCTGGGGTGCAGGGATACCAGGTGGGATGCCCCTGGCTGCCCCTGGGATGGGTGCAGGACCGGGGGGCGCCGTGGCGGCGGGGCTGGGCGGTGCCGGGGGTCCGCCCGCAGGAGGGCGGCCCCGACGTGGGGGTCGGGCCACTGGCGGTGGATGGTCCACATCGAGGTGGGCCGGCTTGAGGCGGTCTACCGAAACGCGGTCAAGAGTACCGCCGATGTCCAGGGTGAAGTGCTTCGCCCCGGTCTCCAGCACGCGGAAAGGCCCGTCGTACGGGGGCCGCAGTGGTGTCCGATGGGCATCGTGGCGGACGAAGACGTACTCCGCCGTGCGAAGCTCCGGGGCGACGTGCGTCGGTGGGTGCCCGTGGCATGCCGTTGGCACCGGGGCGAACCTCTGGGCGGTCTCTTGCAGAGCGGAGCGCTGCTGTGCTGCGGACCATGGTGCCGTGGAGTCGGGGAGGAACTCGCCCGGCACCCGCAGCGGTTGCCCGAAGACCAACTCCGCCGCGGATGCGCGCAGGTCCTCCTTGGGCGCCGTCCGGAGGCCCAGCAGGACCCAGGGGAGCCTGTCGACCCAGCCGCCGTCGCGGAGGGTGGCCCGGAGCGCGGCCTTCAATGAGCGGTGAAATCGCTCACACAGGCCGTTAGCCTGGGGGTGGTAGGCCGTGGTTCGGTGCAGCCGGACCCCGAGCCCCTGCGCAACCGCCCCCCAGAGCTCCGAGGTGAACTGGGGGCCGCGGTCGGATGAGATGTCTGAGGGGGCGCCGAACCGGGCGACCCAGGTGGCGATGAAAGCCTGCGCGACATCGGCCGCCGTTGTCGACGCCAAGGGCACGGCCTCCGGCCACCGGGTGGTGCGGTCCACCATGGTGAGGACGTGGGTGAAACCCCGCGAGGGGGGCAGAGGTCCCACCAGGTCCACGTGGACGTGGTCAAACCGGCGTTCCGGCACCGTGAACGGGGCCAACGGGGCCTGGGTGTGCCGGTGCACCTTGGCGCGCTGGCACGCGAGGCATGTCCTGGCCCAGCCGCGGACGGCCTTCCGGAGGCCATGCCAGACGAACTTGTCGGCGATCAGCCTTTGGGAGGCCCTCGCGCCCGGGTGGGACAGGCCGTGGATGGCGTCAAACACCTGGCGCTGCCAGCCCGCGGGCACAATGGGGCGAGGACGCCCGAGGGAGACGTCGCACAAGAGGGCCGCGCCCGCGCCGTCGAACGGCACCTCGGTGACGCGGAGGCCCGTGACGGCGGTCCGCAAGGCCTGGACGTCGGGGTCAGCGGCCTGGTCCGCTGCCATCCGGGCATAGTCGATGCCGAGGTGGACTGCGTGGGCGACGGCCCGGGAAAGGCAATCTGCCACCGGGTTGTCCTTCCCCGCGACGTGCTGGATGTCCGTCGTGTACTCGGACACGGCCGAGAGGTGACGCTGCTGCCGGGCCGACCACGGCTCGGTGACCTTGCCCATCGCGAAGATCAGCGGCTTGTGGTCGACGAAGGCAGTGAACGCCCGGCCCTCGAGCAGATGGCGGAAGTGCCTGACCGCCAAGTGAAGTCCGAGCAACTCGCGGTCGAAGGTACTGTAACGGCGTTCGGGCGGGCGAAGCTGCCGGCTAAAGAACGCCAGCGGTTGCCAAGCTCCACGCACCCATTGCTCGTGCACCGCGCCCACCGCGTAGTCCGAGGCATCGGTGGTGAGGGCGATCGGTGCATCGGGCGCCGGGTGCGCGAGCATGGTGGCGTTAGCCAAGGCGAGCTTCGCGCCCGTGAACGCCGTGTCCATCTGCTCGGTCCAGGTAACGTCGCCTTTGCCCGGCTTACCTCGGAGAGCTTCGTGCAGGGGGCGCAGAAGCTGGGCGATACGGGGCAGGAACCGATGGTAAAAGTTCACCATGCCCAGGAACTCCTGCAGCCCTCTGATCGTGCGGGGGCGCGGAAACCCCTTCACCGTCTCCACCTTGGCCGGCAGGGGGACGGCTCCGTGCCTGGTGACACGGTGCCCCAGAAAATCGATTGTGGCGGCGCCGAACCGGCACTTTGCGGGGTTCACAATCAGGCCATGCTGGCCCAGGCGTTCGAAGAGCGTGCGGAGGTGGCGTAGGTGCTCTTCGCGGGACGCGCTGGCGACGAGGATATTGTCCAGGTAGACGTAGACAAAATCCAAGTCGCGCGACGCTGTCCATCAGTCGCTGGAACGCCTGAGCCGCATTCTTCAGACCGAAGGGCATGCGCAGGAACTCGAAGAGTCCGAATGGCGTGATGACCGCCGTCTTCGGGACGTCCTCCGGCCTGACGGGGACCTGATGGTAGCCGCGTATGAGGTCCACCTTCGAGAAGAAGGACCTGCCCGCCAAACGGGCGGAAAAGTCCTGAATGTGGGGGACGGGGTAGCGGTCGGGAGTCGTGGCGTCATTGAGAAGGCGATAGTCCCCGCACGGTCGCCATCCCCCGCCGGGCTTCGGCACGATGTGCAGCGGCGACGCCCAAGCGCTCTCTGAGCGCCGAACGATGCCGAGTCGCTCCAGGGTAGCGAACCCCGCTTTTGCCACCGCCAGCTTCGTCGGCTCGAGGCGGCGTGCCCGGGCGTAGACCGGTGGCCCGACGGTGGGGATGTGATGGGCCACCCCGTGCTTGATGGCCCCCGCTGAGAAGGTGGGCCGCGTGAGGGCCGGGAAGCCGGCGAGGAGGCGGGTGAATGCGTCCGCTGCCGGAAGCGTACAGACCAACGTGGCCGGAACCGAATCGTTCGGCAAGCCGCTTGGCAAGCCGCTCGTTGAGCTGGGCAACGCACATGCGAGCGAGCTGAACGTCTCGGCCTGGACAAGCCGTCTGCGCTTGACGTCGACCAGGAGCCCATTAGCGCACAGGAAGTCCGCGCCAAGCAGTGCCATGGGCACGTCGGCGGTGACGAATGTCCATCGGAAAACCTGCCCTCCAAACCGCAGAGAGAGGCAGCGTTTTCCATACGTACGGATGGGCGTCCCGTTCGCGGCAAGCAGCGCGGGGCCCCCACCCGCGGCGTGCTTGTCTGGCGTGCCGGCAGGAATGACACTCACCTGTGCTCCCGTGTCGCACAGGTAACGGCGCCCGGAGAAGGTGTCCGTTATGAACAGCAGGCTGCTCGAACGGCCGGCGCTCATCGCCACAATTGAGCGCCGGCCCGGGCGTTTCCCGACCCGTTGAAGGAGCACGGCGGATGACACCGCCGAGCTTCGTGGCCGAACTTGGCGTGGAACCAGCACCAGGTGGTGGAGCTGGAGGAGCGCGGCTGGCTCCGCCAGGCCGGTGGAGTCGACGGGTTTCCCCGCGGTGGCGGTTTTCGCTGCGGCGGTGGGCGGGGCGTGGCGGCGTTCACGAGGTGCGTATCAGCATGCTGCTGAAACTCAGCGTGCTGTAGAAGATGATGCTGTGGAACAGCAGCGTCGAAGGCCGTGACGGCCACGCCAACGCTCGCCCGCGTGTCCGAAGCGGCGAAGTACTTGTCCGCCTCGGCCGCCAATGCTCGGGGTTCCGTTAGCCTGGTCCCGGCCAACGCGAGGCGAACCTGCGCTGGAAGTTGGCGACGGAAAAGCGCCCGGAATAGCGAACCGGGGGCTTCGTCGCCCAACAGTGACAGCATATGGTCCATTCGGACCGACGGGCACGTCTCACCGAGCTCGGGGAGATCCAGGAGGCGGTCGGCCCGTGCGTCGTCCGTGAGGCTGAACGTGGCTTGGAGTAGCCGCTTGAGTGCCTCGTACTTGTGGCCGTCCGGTGGGTGGCGAAGGACGGACACAACTCGAGCGGCCGTGCCGGGCCCGAGGGAGGCGACGACATGGCAGTAGCGCAGGTCGTCGTTGGTGAGGCGCCGAAGCTGAAATTGGGCTTCGGCTTGAACGAACCAGACCTCGGCCTGGGCCTCCCAAAATTCGGGAAGTTTAATCGCCATTGACTTGTCGTTGGCCATTGCAATGGCGTCGTGTTCGGAAGGATCGCTACGGCAGATCCAACGTCGAGGGTCACCAGTAAAGCGCGGCGTTACGCGCGCTGCTTGTGAGCAAGGAGGAAGCGGACAAGCGGTAACATATGAACGTCTTTATTGTAAGACTACACTGTAACACTGAACTCTTCCGGGCTGGTCGCCCGGTGTATATCCTGAGGCCACGCCTACCCCTCGGGCGTGGCCACCGCCCACTTGGTGCGTGGAATGATGTCACCACGCCAGTGGGCTTTTGTGTCCGCCACAATATATTATAAAAAGTGACAAAATGGGGTGAACAAACATTTAGAATAACACATACAACTAGAACGGCACATGGTAGAGCACATACCTCCGCCAGGCTGAACAGTTTATGCTTTGTACCCACTGATAGGCCGGATCTGGATTTGGACCTAAACCAAAATCTAATCGGCTTGTTCTTGTCACCGAACCAACGCGTCCACCAAGTTTAGTCATAACTCATCCATAACTGTTTTAAATATCGTGTTATATAATCGCTTTTCACCCGATCTCTCAATGGTGACGAATCACTTAAAAATGAAATATCTCTCATATCTGAATCCATATTCAGATCTTCACCAAAATTGAATCGATTAGTCCTTGTCACACACCCAACTGTTCACCAAGTTTCGTCCAGGTCCGTCCATAACTTTTTCAGATATCCTGCTATGTATCGGTTTCAGCCCGATCACTCAATGGTGAAGAATCACTTAAATATTAAATAATTATCGTATCCGAATCCATATTCAGATCTTCACCAAAATCAAACTGAATCGTCCTTGTCAAACATCCAACCTGTTTACCAAGTTTCGTCCAAATCCGCCCACAACTTTTTGAGATGTTCTGCTATGTATCGTTTTTGACCCCGTCTCCCAATGGTGAAGAATCACTTTAAAAATTCTGGTAGCCGGATCCGGATCCAGATCTTCACCAAAATCTAATCATTTCGTCCTCGTCACATACGCTACATCTCTGCCGAATCTGTCCACAACTTTTTGAGATATCTTGTTCACAGACAGACAAACAAAGAGACAGGGGTGAAAACATAACCTCCCTCCACCTTTGGTGGAGGATGTAATATCATTCACAACACACAAGCACAAGCACAAGCACATGCACAAGCACATGCTCAAGCACATGCACAAGCACATGCACATGCACAAGCACATGCACATGCACAAGCATGCTTCGCTGGCCTCGGTCATCAGTCAAAGGACACTAGAATAATTATCACTTCAGCCATTTAACCCTCATACGACCCCACTGAGGTGCGCCAATGGTGATATTGACAAATCCGCAAGCAAATATACAAAAAACACCAGCTCCAGCAAGCGAGAACACAAATAGCAATAAAATACCACCAAGACACGATCAGCACATACATTTGCAAAAGATCATTTCCAACAGCTTTGCAGAAGATAAAACCTCTCAAACCGAGACAGAAAATAAACATCCTCGTGATCCGCATTACTTGTGTCACACACAATCCTGCGTACTCACATTTGTTTGTGCACACACCCACACCCGTTACTCGCACTTTTGTCTGTGCACACACCCGCACCCAAATACATACACAAATCATAACTAGAAAGGATCTCAAAATATAAAGCTCATCCGTGACCCCTTCGTACTCAAATTCAACTTGAATAAAAACACGGTTTAAATATAATGTACGTTTTATGAATTTGTGTTCTCC
>NC_136274.1:66689978-66732478 GCF_964187855.1 Myxine glutinosa | reverse complement strand
TTATTCCTGAGTATTCTTGAATGCTTCCAAAAAAGGGACAAGATTTCAATCAATTTATCGATAACTTTTGACCAATATCACCTTTTCATCAATGACCAGAAATTCAGAGTAATTTAACCTGTTATTAAAACACCTTTTGTTTGTTTCTTTATACTCTTACTAGCAGAGGTACCCGGCTTTGCACGGGAGTGGGAGGAGGAGGGGAGGGGGAAGAGGAGGGGAGGGGAACGGGGGGGAGGGGGGGAGGGGGAAGCGGGGGAGGAGGAGGGGAGGGGGAAGAGGAGGGGAGGGGAATGGGGGGGGGGAGGGGGGGAAGGGAGGGGGAAGGGGGGAGGGGGAGGGGAAGGGGGGAGGGAAGGGTGCGGGGGTGCCCAGGGGAAGAAGGGCCCCTCCCCTCCCCCTCCCCCCCGTTCCCTCCCCCTTCCCCCCCTCCCCCTCCCCCCTTCCCCCTCCCCCTCCCCCCTCCCATCCCTTCCCCTCGTTCCCCTCCCCTTCTCTTCCCCCCTCCCCTCCTCCTCCCCCCTTCACACCAGGGGGGTTGACTCAGCCTGTCATCCCACCGAGGTCGGAAGTCGGAACTCATTGTCGTCAAATAAATGTAGCCTGTATGTTTCACTCGTTGGTCCCATGTCAATCGGATGAAGTTGAAAAATTAACGTTACAAAGGTTCTCTGGGACGTACTGATTCCGAATAATGAAGTTGAAAAATTAACGTTCCGAAATACGCTAATTACGCTAACAGAAGCGCTGGAGGGAGCACTGCGCTCCCTCCCTTAGATTCCCTCCCTCTTCTGCTAGCGCTAATTACGCGTAACACACTAATTTTAAAACCCGAAGTTTTTTTAATTTTAAGGTGTGCTGTAGTCAGAAGCGCTAGAAGCGCTGCGCTCCCTCCCTTCGAATCCTCTCTCTTCTGCTAGTGCTAATAATACGCTAATTTTAAAACCCGAAATTTTTTAAATGTTTATGTCTCCGTGACATTCCTGGGACCATCCCGAGTCGAACAGTACTTTCCGCTCGCAAATCCGTCCACGGGTTCTCGAGATCTTAGAGATCGTAGATCTATCAGGATACAGACACAGAGGCCAACTCTACTTTATATATATAGATTATATAGGCCTACAATAATAAATAAATAAAAACACATGCATAAACACACACAAACACACACTCATAGAAAAACACACACACACATGCAAAGACGCATTCACTCATGCAAAAACACATACAAACTCACAAAAAAAACCACACTCACAGAAAAACACACAAACTCATGCAAAAACAAACTCATTAGAAAAAAACACTCATGCAAAAACACACATATAATAAACATAAAAACACCCATACAACCAACCAACCACTGGCCCTTACAACATACACCACTCAACAGCAAAACATGCAAAAACACACACCCATATGCAAAAACATACACACATGCAAAGACACACTCACACAAGCATAAACACTCACTCATGCAAAAACACACTCATAGAAAAACAAACAAACCCATGCAAAAAACACACGTGCAAAACACACTCATTCATGCAAAAACACACTCATGCAAAACACAATCATGCAAAAACACACTCATAGAAAAACACACAAACTCATGCAAAAACACACAAACTCATGCAAAAACACACAAACTCATGCAAAAACACACTCGTAGAAAAACACATGCTCATGCAAAAACGCACACAGTCATGCAAAAAAAACACTCGTGAAAAAAACACACATACTAAAAATAAAAACACCCACACAACCAACCAACCACTGGCCCTTACAACATACACCACTCAACAGCAAAACACGCATAAACACACACCCACATGCAAAAACATACACACATGCAAAGATGCACTCACACAAGCATAAACACTCACTCATGCAAAAACACACTCATAGAAAAACAAACAAACCCATGCAAAAAACACACGGGCAAAAACACACTCATTCATGCAAAAACACACTCACTCATTCATGCAAAAACACACTCATGCAAAAACACCCTCATTCATGCAAAAACACACTCATTCATGCAAAAACACACTCATGCAAAAACACACTCATTCATGCAAAAACACACTCATTCATGCAAAAACACACTCATTCATGCAAAAACACACTCACTCATTCATGCAAAAACACACTCATGCAAAAACACCCTCATTCATGCAAAAACACACTCATTCATGCAAAAACACACTCATGCAAAAACACACTCATTCATGCAAAAACACACTCATTCATGCAAAAACACACTCATTCATGCAAAAACACACTCATGCAAAAACACAATCATTCAAAAACACTCATAGAAAAACACACAAACTCATGCAAAAACACACTCATAGAAAAACACATGCTCTCATGCAAAATCGCACACAGTCATGAAAAAAAAAAACTCGTGCAAAAAACACACATATACAAAACATAAAAACACCCACACAACCAACCAACCACTGGCCCTTACAACATACACCACTCAACAGCAAAACACGCATAAACACACACCCACATGAAAAAATACACACACATGCAAAGACGCACTCACACATGCATAAACACTCACTCATGCAAAAACACACACACACACACACACACACACACACAAAAACACAGTCACTCATAGAAAAACACACTCTAATGCAAAAACACACTCATACAAAAATACACACACTCATCCAAAAACACATGCAACCAACCAACTAGGCTCATAACATATATTATATACTAGCTTGGCTCGGCTCGCTGCGCTCGCCTCACCAAGCGTCGATACTGAGGTACGGGCTTATTTTAGCTGAGGCTAATGAGTAATGACTGTACCTGAGTTGCTGTGTTGTCATGATTTTCACCAATCATAATACAAACAATTACTTTGCACAAATGTATTTGTTGTGTTTGTGATATTACATTTTAATAGGCAATTTAGGTTGAAGATTTAGGTTGAATGTTTTTTTTTCAAGAAAGAACCCCTCAGCACACACATAGGGGAGGGGTAGGTGCAGACTGGAAATTTGGGACGATTACACCTCATGACCACGTAATTCAAAACACCTCACCACCAAGTAATTCAAAACACCTCACCACCACGTAATTCAAAACACCTCACCACCACGTAATTCAAAACACCTCACCACCACGTAATTAAAAACACCTCACCACCACGTAATTAAAAACACCTCACCACCACGTAATTAAAAACACCTCACCACCACGTAATTAAAAACACCTCACCACCACGTAATTCAAAACACCTCACCACCAAGTAATTCAAAACACCTCACCACCACGTAATTAAAAACACCTCACCACCACGTAATTCAAAACACCTCACCACCAAGTAATTTAAAACACCGCACAGCCATAAAACACGTAATAAAAACACCACACCACCACGAAATTAAAAACACCTCACCACCACGTAATAAAACACCTCAGCCATAAAACACGTGATAAAAACACCTCACAGCCATAAAACACATAATAAAAACACCTCACAGCCATAAAACACGTAATAAAAACACCTCACAGCCATAAAACACGTAATAAAAACACCTCACCACCACGAAATTAAAAACACCTCACAGCCATAAAACACGTAATAAAAACACCTCACCACCACGAAAGTAAAAACACCTCACAGCCATAAAACATGTAATAAAAACACCTCACAGCCATAAAACACGTAATAAAAACACCTCACAGCCACAAAATTAAAAACACCTCACCACCACGTCATTTAAAAACACCTCACCACCACGTAATTCAAAACACCTCACCACCAAGTAATTTAAAACACCGCACAGCCATAAAACACGTAATAAAAACACCACACCACCACGAAATTAAAAACACCTCACCACCACGTAATAAAACACCTCAGCCATAAAACACGTGATAAAAACACCTCACAGCCATAAAACACATAATAAAAACACCTCACAGCCATAAAACACGTAATAAAAACACCTCACAGCCATAAAACACGTAATAAAAACACCTCACCACCACGAAATTAAAAACACCTCACAGCCATAAAACACGTAATAAAAACACCTCACCACCACGAAAGTAAAAACACCTCACAGCCATAAAACATGTAATAAAAACACCTCACAGCCATAAAACAC
This sequence comes from Myxine glutinosa, assembly GCF_964187855.1. Taxonomy (NCBI): domain Eukaryota; kingdom Metazoa; phylum Chordata; class Myxini; order Myxiniformes; family Myxinidae; genus Myxine; species Myxine glutinosa. The sequence goes on along the minus strand of NC_136274.1, from coordinate 66,728,345 downwards.
GTAATAAAAACACCTCACAGCCACAAAATTAAAAACACCTCACCACCACGTCATTTAAAAACACCTCACCACCAAGTAATTCAAAACACCTCACCACCACATAATTCAAAACACCTCATCACCAACTAATTCTAAACACCTCACCATCACATAATTAAAAACACCTCACCACCACGTAATTATAAATACCTCACCACCAATTAATTCAAAACACCTCACCACCATGTGATTTAAAAACACCTCACCACCATGTGATTTAAAAACACCTCACCACCACATAATTCAAAATACCTCACCACCACATGATTCAAAACCACCACAACGTTATGAAAAACACTTCACAACCATGGAAACAAAAGTTTGAGGGAGTCGTTAAGTGAAAACACAGACACTGCCCAGATGTGTAGATATATAGATAAATGACTGTACCCGAGTTGCCGTTTTGTCATGGTTTAAACCAATCATAATTCAAACAATTATTTTGCACAAATATATTTGTAATATACGTGATAGCACATTTTATAAACAATTGAAGTTGAAAAAAATAAAATTCCCCAAAAATCCCCCCCCCCCCCCCCCCCCAAAAAAACAATTTGGAAAAATTTTCAAAATAAATACCCTTAGGGCATACCGACGGGAGAGATATGTGCATTTCAGAAGTTTGGTACGATTTCACAAAAGTTTGAGAAAGTAGTTCAGTGACAACACAGGACAACACAACACAAAACAACACAACACAGGACAGGACAGACGCTGCACAGATATATATATATAGATATACTGTTACGGACTCGGCTTTAATGATTGTGGTTAGGAGTATTGTTGCTGGTTCGAAGTATGCTTTTGGTGACTTAAGGGAAAGGGTTGTTGTGAGTAAAAGATTTAAAAGCGCTCTTGGTAAAATGTGGCCGGAAATCCGGATCGAGACCGGAAGAGGTGGTGGTTGAAGCTCCGTAGCGAGCATTGTCGAGGGAGATGGTGCGGTTGAGCCTATAAAGGAAGTCCGGCCTTCAGCGTTGTGATCGCTGGGACTGTTCACATCTGCGTGTCAGATCGACGTCGACGGCGGATTCGGGTGAACCCTCGTCGCATAAGTTCGCCGCGAGTACAAGCCCGCCGCCATTGGGACTCGCGCGCGTTGCGCGGCGTTCGCAGAATAAGGTTGCCGCGTCTGCTGGGTTCGCCTTCCTCGGTGGGTTGCCAAGGACGTGTGTACGCGCCAGTGGCCCTTGAAGGAGACGGTGCGGTTTGCGGATGCACGGTGTACGTGCATGTTTGGAGCGTCTTGGGAAAGCGCCCATACCACCGCCATTGTGCGGGAACTAGATCACGTGATCTCGGGGTTGTTTCACTCGTCCAAGCCTCAATTGACTTTGAGCGGCCATTGATCCGACGATCGCCGGAGCGACTCGACGTCGCCTTGGAGGAGTACAGAAACATTGGGGAAAGTGCTGTGAGTTGGGTTAGAGGGATATATAAGGTGTTACCATCTTAAATATTGTGATTGTGATTGTGAATTGATGTATTCACCCTTTATGTGTTTGGGATGGTGAATATATCCTGGTTCGTTCATAACCCTTGGTGTGGTCTCCTTAATGATCTGATTGATTTCCCCAAGGATAACATATTTTTCTGCCGGGGCTCCCCTCGAGGTCCGGAGGTCACCGAGATCAGGTAAATAGGGGAGGACCCCGTAACAATACACTGTTCAAAACAACAGCCATACACACATATCCATTTCACTTCCACTCAGTCACAATAATGCTTCTGGGGCTTTAAGAACCACCACACACTCAACCTCCACCTACACCGTTCAAACAGCCTCCGTATACTTCCTCCAAATCCAAAGTGAGCCTTTCAAAGCAGACTGGGCCACTCTCTCACACATCCTCCTTCGTTCTGTTCCACACACTCGAAGTAGAGCAAGAAATGCATAAAAGGAATTATGCATATACACGAGTGAGGTACCCATGCTATGCACAGGTGGGCAGCCGAAAGCAAACAAGCAATGCAGAAACGGTGAATGCTAAACCATGAACCAATACATTTCACATTCCTGTGCCACCTTCAGTCGAACGTCAGGCATTGACAGGTCCGTGAAGGACTTGCACAAAAAATGTACCCAGTCTGAATGTTCCTAAATCCAGTCAATGGCGAAACTGCAAATGGGGAATCCGCAAATGTCACGGATGGAAACTCATGTCATTTCCTCACTCGACTTCAAACTCAATATCTCGATATTTTTTGTCCCAAACGGCATCATTCCAATCACAAATTAATACGATAGTGTTAATATATCAGAATATGATGTTAAATCACAATAATATTGAGATATTATCAAATCAGCGAATCTTCATCATCTTGTTCACTTCCGGATCGGTAGCAGCTCCGTAACAATGGTATTTCAAAATTATAATTTTATTGAGGAATTTATGAAACCTCCTACCTTCCTTATGACACCCGCTGGGACCCCAAAACATTCCACAGAAGGTTTGGTGGGGCGAGCTCCAAAATTGTGGGAGTAGTTTTGGGAGTAGTTCTTCTAGCTGAGGGAGTACTTGTACTGTGGCGGGCACAAGGGTCAATAATTCCGCGCACCAGTGGGTGGCGCGAGCATCCAGGCGGGGAACTGAAATACATGCCCCGCCTTTCGGCCGATCGGCCACGCCCGGGGGCAAGGCGTGGCCTCGGGACATATATGCGGGCTCTAAGCTCGAGCCCGCCCAGTGCTGATATGCGAGCTTGTAATAAAGACTCTTGTTTGTATCCACGCGTTGTGGCCTACCTCTCTAGCAATCGAGTCGTGTGTGCACAGCACCACACTGGTGACCCCGATTGGTTCAGCCGTTGCTGACCCCCGAACGCGCCATGGCTACCAACGCCGTCGCAATCAAACTCCCGGAGTTTTGAGAAGCGCAAGCCCACGTTTGGTTTGTGCAGGCCGAAGCTCAATTCCAACTCCGGGGCATCACGGCGGATGAGACCAGGTACTACCACGTGGTCGCCGCCCTCGGGCCCGGCACTGCCACCCGCATCATGTCCATCCTTCGGCGCCCGCCGGGTGACCACAAGTACGAGGCACTCAAACGTTTCCTCCTCGCCACGTTCGGGCTCACTGAGGTCGAACGTGCCGACCGCCTCCTGGACCTTCCCGCCCTCGGCGACACACGACCATCTGTCCGGATGGATTTCATGCTGTCCCTGCTTGGAGACGAGCGCCCGGATTTCTTATTCCGAGCACTTTTCCTATGCCAGCTACCTGTACAGGTACGCCGTACGCTGGCCGGTTCCAAAATAACGGAACCCCGCGCCCTGGCTGGAGAGGCCGACAAGTATTTCACGACCTGCGACACGCGGTCGGTGTACGGTGCTGCCGTAGTGGATCCCGGCGCGGAGGCTACAGCGCCCCCTGCTTCCCTCGTGGCCGCTGCTACGCCCCGCCCACTACCGCCACCACCACCGCCGCCGGCACGGCCACCGCGGGGGCCACCGCCGCAAACCTGGTGCTACTACCATGCCAGGTTCGGCCGCAAGGCTAAAACGTGCCGCCCGCCGTGTTCTTTTGACGGGTCGGGAAACGACCGGGCCGGCGCTCACTTGCAGCCATGAGCGTCGGCCATTCCGGCAGCCTCCTGTTCATCATGGACACCTCGTCCGGGCGCCGTTTTCTTTGCGACACGGGAGCGCAGGTAAGCGTCCTCCCTACCTCCGCGTCCGACAAGCAAGCCGCGGGCCAGGGCCCCGCTTTGCTTGCCGCCAACGGTACACCCATCCGCACATTCGGGAAGCGTTGCCTCTCACTGCGGTTCGGAGGGCAGTGCTTTCAATGGTCGTGCATCACCGCCAGCGTGCCAATGGCCCTGCTCGGCATGGACTTCCTATGTGCGCATGGGGCTGTTGGTCGACGTTAAGCGCAGACGTCTCGTCCAGGCCAAAACCTTCAGCTCGCTCGCTTGTTCGCTGAGCGGCTCGTTGAGCAGCTTGCTGAGCAGCTCAACAAGCGGCTTGCCAAGCGGCTTGCTGAAAGGTTCTGTCCCGGCGAGGTTAGTCTGTACGCTTCCGGCAGCGGACGAGTTTACCCGCCTCCTCGCCAGTTTCCCGGCCCTCACGCGGCCCCTCCTTTTCAGCGGTGGCCGTCAAACACGGGGTGGAGCACCATATCCCCACGGTCGGGCCGCCGGTCTATGCCCGGGCACGCCGCCTCGACCCCACGAAGCTCGCCGTGGCGAAAGCGGAGTTCGCCACGCTGGAACGGCTGGGTATCGTACGGCGCTCCAACAGCGCTTGGGCCTCTCCTCTGCACATTGTGCCGAAGCCCGGCGGCGGATGGCGGCCGTGTGGTGACTACCGCCAGCTCAATGATGCCACCACCCCCGACCGCTACCCGGTCCCGCATATCCAAGACTTTTCCGCCCGGTTGGCAAACACGACCGTGTTCTCCAAGGTGGACCTCAGCCGGGGCAACCACCAGGTCCCCGTACAACCGGACGATGTCCCAAAGAGGGCCGTCATCACCCCTTTCGGCCTCTTTGAGTTCCTGCGGATGCCTTTTGGGTTGAAGAATGTGGCCCAGGCGTTCCAACGGCTCATGGACAGCATCTTGCGTGACTTACCTTTCATTTATGTCTACCTGGACGACATCCTAGTTGCGAGCGCATCCCGGGAGGAGCACCTGCTCCACCTCCGCACGCTTTTCGAACGCCTGGGCCAGCATGGCTTGATCATCAACCCCGCAAAGTGCCGCTTCGGCATCGCCGCCATCGACTTCTTGGGGCACCGCATCACCAGGCACGGAGCCGTCCCTTTACCGGCCAAGGTAGAGGCCGTCAAGAGTTTTCCGCGCCCCCGCACGATCAAGGGGCTCCAGGAATTCCTGGGCATGGTCAATTTTTACCACCGCTTCGTACCCCGCGTCGCCCAGCTCCTCCGCCCCCTGCACGAGGCCCTCTGGGGGGAAGCCGGGCAAAGGTGACATCGCTTGGTCGGAGCCGATGGCCACGGCGTTTGCGGGCGCAAAGCCGGCCTTGGCCAACGCCACCATGCTGGCGCACCCGGCGCCCGATGCACTGATCGCCCTCACCACCGACGCGTCGGACTACGCGGTGGGCGTGCTCACGAGCAGTGGGTGCGTGGTGCTTGGCAGCCCCTGGCGTTTTTTAGCCGGCAGCATCGCCCGCACGAACACCGCTACAGCACCTTCGACTGCGAGCTGCTCGGGCTCCACCTGGCGGTCCGACACTTCCGCCATCTGCTCGAGGGCCGCCCGTTCACGGCTTTCGTTGATCACAAGCCCCTTGTGTTCACGATGGCCAAGGTCGCCGAGCCATGGTCGGCCCGGCAGCAACGTCACCTCTCTGCCCTGTCTGAGTACACGGCGGACATCTGTCACGTCGCAAGTAAAGACAACCCGGTGGCGGATTGCCTTTCCCGGTCCGTCACGCACGCGGTCCACCTCGGGATCGACTATGCCCAGATGGCGGGGGACCAGACCGCCGACCCCGGCGTCCAGGCCTTGCGGACCGCCGTCACGGGCCTCTGCGTCACCGAGGTGCCGTTCGACATCGCGGGTGCGGCCCTCCTGTGCGACGTCTCCCTCGGCCGGCCTCGCCCCATCGTGCCCGCTGGCTGGCAGCGCCCGGTTTTCTATGCCATCCACGGCCTGTCCCACCCGGGCACGAAGGCCTCCCAGAAGCTCGTCGCGGCGAAGTTCGTCTGGCTTGGCCTCAGGAATGACGTCCTCGGCGGAGCTGGTCTTCGGACAACCGCTGCGGGTACCGGGCGAATTTATCCCCGACTCCACGGCTCCTTGGTCCGCGGCGCAACAGCGCTCCACCCTGCAGGAGACCGCCCGGAGGTTCGCCCCGGTGCCGACGGCACACCACGGTTGCCCGTCCTCCCACGTCGCCCCGGAGCTTCGCACGGTGGAGTACGTTTTCGTCCGGCACGACGCCCAATGGGCACCGCTACGGCTCCCATACGACGGGCCCTTCCGCGTTGTGGAGACTGGGGACAAACATTTCACCGTAGACATCGGCGGTGCTCCGGATCATATCTCCGTGGACCGCCTCAAGCCGGCCCACCTCGATCTGGACCACCCTCCGCAAGCATTTCTGCCTCCGCGTCGAGGCCGCCTCCGGCGGTCAGACCCCCGAAACCCCCCAGCCCCACCGTCCCGCTACCCCCCAGCCCTGCACGCATCGCCAGGGGGCGTTTCGGCCGGGTCATCCAGCTTCCCCGCAAGCTCACCCTTCAGGTGCGTGGGAATTCTGGGGGGGCGCGTGTGGCGGGCACAAGGGTCAATAATTCCGCACACCAGTGGGTTGCGTGAGCGTCCAGGCGGGGAACTGATATACATGCCCCGCCTTTCGGCTGATCGGCCACGCCCGGGGGCAAGGCGTGGCCTCGGGACATATATGCGGGCTCTAAGCTCGAGCCCGCCCAGTGCTGATATGCGAGCTTGTAATAAAGACTCTTGTTTGTATCCACGCGTTGTGGCCTACCTCTCTGGCAATCGAGTCGTGTGTGCACAGCACCACAATACATTTAATAAAAATTTTTTTAATAAACAAAAGGAGCAACACTAACCCTAGATGTGACAACAACGACGTTATGCACATACATTTTGCCAACACACCTCCAAACTCGGTGTCTGTGTTGCACTCAGGTCTTTGAAGAATGAGATTTATGGTCACAAATAAATGAAAGTAGAGCTGCCAATCCAGATTTCGTCCTTTTTTATGGGCTTGCCAGGACGACATACTGCCAAATCTTTATTCGTGACCATTCTAAGCTGGCTAATAAATAAAGCTTAAACTTCCTAACTTCATGAGGCAGTAAGGCACAGGTAGACCCTCGAGACTCTAGACCTTTATTCGCCTTTTAGACCTTTAAGACCACTGAGATCCTTTACATGACTTTCAGACCTGTAGACCTTTGATTAGCAAACTCCACACATCCTCATGGTGAGGACAAGGGCCGTTGGTGGGGGGGGGGGGGGGTGTGGGGGGAGGGGGGGAGGTGTGGGGGATTGGTAGGTGGATAGGGGGTGAGGCCTAAGTCGAGGTGATGGTCGATCCATATAAGCATGTCTATTAATTATGTCTATTCGTAACATACTACGATATTGTAATGAACTTTTTAGACCCCATATACCCTTATACTCCTTAAGACCCCTATACCCATTGGACGTTTACACCCCTTAGACCCTTTTAAGACCCTTTAGACCAAGCTTAAATGCGCAAACTCCACCAATGGAGTGGAGTACCCCTTATACCCGAGATACCCCTCAAACTCCTTAGCCACTAAAGACCCTTTATACCCTTAAGATCCCTCAGACTCATTAGCCCCTTCTGACCCCTTAGATATCCGAGACCCTTTCGATGCTTTCATACCTATTTAGACCCTGTGGAGACCTGTACACCCGATTTGACCCTTTAGACACTTTCCACACCGAAACAGTCATGGCCAAAAATATCGGCACCCCTGCACTTTTTTCAAATAATGCACCATCTTCCAGAAAACTGTTGACATTAAAAAATATTTTGGTATCCACAGAAAACAAAATGAAGCCTTCAAAGAAAAGAACATCCTTCCTACAGTCAAACATGGAGGAGGTTCAGTGATGTGATTGATTTGAGGTTCAGAGGTTCCATGGTTTGGGATTGCTGTGCTACCTCTAGCACTGGGTGCCTTGAATGTGTGCATGGCATCATGAAATCAGGAGATTACCAAGGCATTTTGGAGCGCAATGTTCAACCCAGTGTCAGAAATCTGGGTTTCCATCGAAGGTCATGGGGCTTGCAGCAGGACAATGACCCCAAACACACTTCAAAAGCACCCAGGAATGGTTCAAGACAAACGCTGGACTGTTCTGAAGTTGCCAGCAATGAGTCCAGATCTAAATCCCATTGAACACCTATGGGGAGATCTGAAAACAGCAGTTGGAAATAGGCACCCTTCAAATCTTGGAGAACTGGAGCAGTTTGCACAAGAAGAGTGGGCCAAACTACGAGTAGAGAGGTGTAGGAAGCTTATTCATAACTATAATATGCACTTCACTGCAGTTATTTTGTCCAAAGGTTGTGCTACCAAATATTAAGTCTAGGGTGTCAATAATTTTGTCAATGGTATTTCTTTTTATTTTCTGATTTAAAAGGATATATTATGTTCTGAATCAAAAACAAAGGTTCTGTAATATTAACAATGAAATAAAGAATTGTGGAGACCAAATACTTTTGTCAATTTCAACTTATTTTTCTCGAGAAAATAGTGAGTTATTTGAAAAAAGTGCAAGGGTGCCAATATTTTTGGCCACGACTGTACAAGCCTGGTTTTAGCTTAACGGATAAGGTGGCTGGCTTGAGATATGAGGGTCTTCAGTTTGAGTACCTGTCGTTCCATTAAATAACACCAGGTGGGTTTAATTAATCAGCCTGTCATCTTCAAAATCAGAAAAATGAATACCAGCTTACTGGTAACAGGGGTACGGCATCAGCAGTTCAGCCGCGCTTCCAGAAATGATGCAACCAGCAGACAGACTGTATATGAAACAACAAGACCTATACACATTTTAAGATCCTGTAGACAAGCTAAGCCACCTTAAGACCCTTGGATCCCTTTTGCTCTTTCACCATTTGACCCCTTAAACCTATTTAGACCCTTTAGGACCTTTCAAACACTTTAGACCCATAGACCTTTACACCCTTTAGTTTTAGACGCTTAAGATACTTTCGACCCTTTAGAAAGTCTAATAACACCCCCCCCCCCTCCCTCCACTCCCGAAAATAGCTTTTGACGACTTTTTTGTGTACCATTCACATCGCATCACAGTTGTAATGACAAATCAAAACGGTTATCCCAAAGGGAAACTGATGTTGGAAAGTAAAACTGAAACTACTGATCTACCGTTCATCGGACAGAAAACCAGAATGAAATGCTGTGAGAAAGTCCAAATGGACATTGCCGAAAGCAAAGTTATGGTGAGTATAGAGAGAGTGGGTGGGTTGGGGCTGAATAAGCGATGTGGAGGGGGTTAAGTGCGTGGAGGTGGTCGTTTGGCATGGAAAGAACTTCGGTGATCTTCAATCAGGCGGTAGGCCCAAACAGTGGCGAAATCAGTTTTCCAGCTGAGCTTCCATAATTGCACCCTTGCTCCCAAGCTTTACTTCGGAAGTACAACAAGCATGGATTGGAAACTTAGCTGGTGGTATGGAACGAGGTTGCCAAGGTTACCAGCTCCACAAATTGCGATATCTGCCAGTTGGGTTGACTCAGCCGATCATTCCTCCACGGTTGGCAAAATGAGTACCAGCTGGCTGGTAAGGGGGCATTGCATCAGCGGCACTGCAGCACCCCCCAGAAAATGATGCAGCCAAGCAGTCACAGGCTGCATAAGAAGAAATAAATAAATATATTTGTTGACTAACTAATCTCTGCAGAACTTCTTTGTTTGGAGCTCCAAATGCATTAAAATCAGTCACAAATAAACTTGCTGTTCTTCTTGCTTTATTTTCTCGATTTCTTCTTCATCTTGCTTCCTTTTGTTCCTCTGTCTCAAAAAGTCATCCATTTCACATTCAAAATGCAGCTTCTGATTTTTATTTTGTTTGTTTGTTTTCCGTGGATACATGGTTTGAAGAAAGAAAATATCTTTTTTTATGTGAAAAATACTTTTAAAATATATAATTTTGGTAAATGAAGAAATGTATTAAAAATTTAGATTGTCTGTCACAGTTGCCAATGACAAGGTGAACAATGCTAGAAATCACACCTGTGCAGCGAAAATCCATGTTAATGGTGCGGTAAAAAGTAGAGCGATAGCGCCACAGCTTAATCAATCCTTCATTCCTTCACACGTTCTCCCTTACACCAGAATACAATATTAAAATGCACAACATTCACATTGTTTATTGCTAATTAGTCTCGCCCCAAAGGGGATGCGAGACTATTGCAATTCGTGTGTGTGTGTGTGTGTGTGTCTGCGTCCGCATCTATATATTTTCAATTTAAAAATGGTACTCTGCAACCACTTGTCCGATCGATGCGAACATACAAGTGACTTCCATGGAGAATATTTCATTGCTAACTGTGACATCACAGTTCACATGGTATGGCAGCCATATTGGATTAAAGGATTTTTTTTTGACATTTTCTCCAAAACTGCTCAACAAAAAAAAAATTAATCTTGGCACATGTCATCAACTAGAACGCCACTCAGTAGAGCGCATACTCCCGCCGTGGGTTTAGTTGGAATAATACGTTTTGTTTAACATCCCCTCTCCCCAAAACAATAAATGAAAAAGAAAGTAAGCCCAAACTGTCAGAGAATTTATTTTGATATATCTCGGAATTAGTGGAGAAAAACATCATTTAAGAATAAGAATAAAAGCTTTAATGCAGTAAAACCGAAAAAATCTTTCCCAAAATTTTTTCCTGGATCTGGAATAATATCCTGAGCTTCACCAAAAACTAATCAATTCTTCCTTATCCCAAGGGCAATCATTCCACCAACTTTCATCCAAATCCGTTCAGAACTTTTCCAGATATCTTGTTCATAAACACACGAACACACACACACGGATGGACACGATCGAATGCATTACTCCCTGGCGGGAGTAATAAACCTGAAAATCGCAGAGCCAGAACCAGAATTATTTATTTGGTCTGGGAAGCCCATGCGAGGTTTCTTCTTCTTCAGCCTCACAACCCTGGGTGAATATGCGATCTTTTAAAAAAAAAAGTTGGAATTTTGCCAAATCTGTTTTATTCGTTTGTTAAAATACCTCAGTTATTAACAAATCTGGAACTAAGTCTTTATAAGTTCATCAAATAGTGACACCGCGAATGACATGCGCTGAGCTAAATGTTGATATCTCTTCTGAGGTAAGAAAAAAAACAGTTTTAAAGCATTATACGTATCAAACGATACATTTTATGAAACGGGGAAACCGAATACACACTTTGGTGGTTTTAAAAGGACAGAATATGTCTTTATTAGAAAAAGAAAAAAAAAAGGATCATTGAAGACGACGCTGATAAACAAATACACCGCTCTAACGCATAACCACGAGTTTAAACTACATTTACAACACATATGAAAACTATTTTCATATCACAATGTTAAATATATAATACATAGATGATAATGTTTAAAAAGATGAGCCCTATCTTCCAATGGTAAAAAAATTCCTGGATCGGGAATAATATCCTGAGCTTCACCAAAAACTAATCAATTCTTCCTTATCCCAAGGGAAATCATCCCACCAAATTTCATCCAAATCCGTTCAGAACTTTTCCAGATATCTTGTTCACAAACACACGAACACACACACACACGGACACGAGTGAATGCATTACTCCCTGGCGGGAGTAACTATCCGTGGGGTGTATAGGGTGATAACGATGATGTCATTGGTGAAGTGCTATTCTGGCCATAATTGGCTGATTTCAAATCCTTATCAAAAAATCTGGAACTTCATATATTATTTGATCAATGACCCAATGTGAGCGAAGAATTTAATGTATGCCATAGGTCACATGGTATGGCAGCCATATTGGATTACAGGAAAACAAACTTGGACATCATTTTTTCTAAATAATTAATTTTATGACGTTCATAACCAATAAAGTATGTGACATAATAGGGTGCATGGATGACATGGGTATATGGGCCATAATAGCAGTGGGCCGCAATAGTACTGTGTTAGTTAGCAATGGTATTTTCGTTCACAAGGAATAGGTGAGGCAAGACTATGCGCTCCATGAGTGCAGTTCTAGTCACTAATATTTATTTGTTTAATAGTGAATAGTAATGTTGTCAGGTTATTACAGTTAATATGTAATCATTTTTATGTCTGTGGAAGTCGTGCGTCCACTCCGGAATTAGCGCGCGGCATAAAGTGCATGTTAATGTCATCTTTACTATAATTCACCAAATGTCTGTCCGTCCGTTCGAAGGTACCGCAAAAACGGCGCAACCGATTGCAACGATATTTTGGGTGGGTATTCCTGGGACCCCTGGGACTAAAATAGGCTATATTATTTTTCCAATTTTTCAAAGTTTTCCTATTTTCCAATTTTCCAGTTTTTCCAAACACGATGGAATAATATTTACCGATATGAACAGTGATGTGGCTTTTGTTGAAATTCTACAAATACTGTTTATTCTACGTACCAGGAGAGAGTAGATCGACTCCTGACGAACACTTCCGATATAAACGTGCGGCTCCGAAGTAACACGGCAGCGTGTGCAAAGCGACTGAGAAACAGGTGTAGCGGCCGTTTCCGTGTTACAGATTCGGCGCGCACTCTTCACACATAATCGTGCGAGTGAGAAAGACGTGTAGCGGCTGCTTCCGTTTTGCAGAATTCAATCTTTTATCAAACTGGGCGCCATGTACTGTTTAGATTTTGATGATTTGTGTGTGATATGATTCAACGGATGTTTATATGAATCGTTTAAAATAAAATAAAGCCTTCAATTTCTGATATTTTGCCTTTTCATTTGGGCTTCCCAATTGAAGCCCCGCCCATAGGGCGGATACCGTTGCTAGTGATAAAAATTTCATAAAGTGCATGTCAATGTCATGATAAAAATTTCATTTCGCTTAGATGACGCAAAAATATTTAGCACCTGCCAGAAACTCATATATTTGTCATGTTCTCAAAAATCAAATCAAAATTTTTGATCAAGCTGTCCATTTTGTGCGTACAGAATTAGGGATTTACTATGGTCAACATATATTACAACAGATACATTGTTAAGTACAATAATAAAAGTTTTTCATGATAAAGGTGACCCGATGTTTATGTGAAACATCCCTCTTTAAAAAGAGTGAATGATGACATCGGTGGTGGCTAAAATTGAGAAACAAGTTTAAGTTCATAAGAATATATGTGTAACAAGCATCTCATAACAGAACAATCTCGGGAACCTTCGGATGGATTATGTTGTAGTGCACCAGAAGAGTCTGGAACATGCACTAATGAAAATGGACGAGTGAAATGGAGGCAGACATTCTATGGATTGGCATAATCCATATGTTTGTTTGCCTATTGTCTCGGCGAATGATCATAGATATCGGATGTTTTGTCCATGGATGGGGGAACGAAACTGGGCAGATTGAAATATGCAACACAAACGACCCTTGAAATACAGATGGGCTGTTGTGATGCCAAACAGGACGACGGCTCGTTAAAGAGGACCTCAACCCAAGGTGCCCATTAGCTTGGCCAGCTACGGGAGAAGAATGCTGTTTTGCAATGTGAACACACAATGGAACATTGAAAGAGTGGTTGGAAGAGGGATTGATTTTTTTTTCCTGCGTATCTGTTTAGCATTCGCAGCATTTTGTAGTTACAGTGGTGAAAGCCTGTAACAATTGTGGTGACGAAGGCGCGATGGACGCAAGAGATGATATTGATGGATAGGAATGTAAAAAGTGGAATAAATTGTCCGATGTTTTTCCGCCCTGAATCTGGGAGGTCGATGGTTCAAACCCCAGCAGTCATACCGGAGACTTTAAAAATGATATGTGCTGCTTCCTTGCTTGAGGCTCGCCATTTAAAAAGGATAGAGCACGGAAAAACAGGCAGAAGTTGGTAATAATGGTGCAGGGTTTGATGGGCCGAATGGCCTCCTCGTGCGTCATGATTTCCTTGTATGATATTGTTATAACCTCTGGCACAATATTTGATCGACTTGGACTGATCAAAGTGCAATAAGTGTTATTCACAATACGGAGCGAATGTAACAGTCTTGCGCAGTGGCTACAAACAATCGAGGAGGTGGGAATAATGATTGAAAGTTCAGCCTTTTTTTTTTTTTTTTTTTTTTTTTTGTATACAGAGTCGAGGCTCGTGAAAGAGCTAACATTTATCAAACAAACAAATCAAACAAACAAGCAAACAAAGTATAAAGACAAGACTTATTGACTACTCGTGCTTTCAGAATTCCCTCCAACTAAAGGAAAGCCAACTCTCTTCTCTTTTTTGCTGCGACCAACCTTCCAGGGTGTGAACTTTGTAATTAAGTAGGACGCTAATAAACAAACGTTTTGAACAGACGATGCTGGAATATCATGAAAGCAACGAGTTTTTGGAAAACACATAAGCAGGCTTGGGATATTGCGTACATTTTTATGCCTCCGCCCCCGTAGGTGCGGGCTAAACCTTGTTTTTCTACTTTGTGACACCCATGGAGAATGTCTTTATGATCATTGTGATGGCATAGGTCACATGGTATGGCAGCCATCTTGGATTAAACGCAAATCATGAAAAAATTATTTCTCGGAAACCGATGAATAATTTTTTTTGAAACTTGGCACATTATGAAGTACTTCCGATGTGGAACAAAAGCATGATAATGATGATATTGAAGGAGCTGTGCTCCAACTCGAATCGAAAGAATGGACGCGACAAAAAGCTGGAATTCGTCCGAGTTTCTTTATTGCATCAAATCAACTCGGGTAAAACTGAAAACTCCGTTTATCGGGCAGCATTATATACAAGCACTCAAATATCTCATGCCGGAGCGTTTGCCCTTAAAAGGCGCGACTGGGCATGTCCGGGAGACCTGGGCGAGTCTGGACATGCCCGGGAACGGCGAGACTGGGTGTCGCCGGATGGGCCGGGCGTGCCTGGACATGCCCAGGAACGGCGAGACTGGGTGTCGCCGGACGGGCCGGGCGAGTCCGGGCATGCCCGGGAAAGGCGAGACTGAGCGCCTACGGGCGGTCTGGGCGAGCCTGGCACAGCGATCGCTCCGTGCTTGCGTCCTCGGCAGGTGTAAGGCGATTGTGTATGTTCAGCGGCAACCGCTACACACGCCCCCCCAGAATCGACTTGCACCGGCAAGGTCAATTTAAGGGGGGTCCTGATGACCCGGCCGAAGCAACCCCTGGAGGGTCGTGGTGGGGGGGGGGTCCGGTGTAGGGGTGGGTGGTCGAGCGGGAGGCACCGTGGACGGGGGGCGGCCTCGCGGTGGAGGAAGGGCCAACCGAGGTGGTTGGTCGATGTCCACGTGCGCCGGCTTGAGGCGGTCCACCGAAATCCGGTCCGACCTGCCGCCGACGTCGATGACGAAGGACTTGTCGTCCCGTCGCAGGACCCGGAAGGGTCCGTCGTACGGCGGCCTGAGTGGCCCCCGGTGTGTGTCATGACGCATAAAAACGTACTCCGCTGTGCGAAGCGCTGGGGGGACGTAGGACTGGGGGTCACCATGGTGGGACGTTGGCACGGGGGCAAACCGTCGGGCGGTCTCCTGGAGGTCCGAGCGCTGGCGAGCTGCGGACCAGGGACTGGTAGCGTCGGGCACGAATTCGCCCGGGACGCGTAGCGGCTGGCCGTAGACCAGCTCGGCGGTGGACGCCCGGAGGTCCTCCTTGGGGGCCATGCGGAGGCCCAAAAGGACCCACGGTAGCCGGTCGGTCCAGCCACCGTCCTGAAGGCTGGCCATGAGCGCGGCCTTCATGGAACGGTGGAACCGCTCGCACAACCCGTTGGCTTGGGGGTGGTAGGCCGTGGTACGGTGGAGCCTGACCCACAGGTTGCGGGCGACCGCGCCCCACAGCTCGGAGGTGAACTGCGGCCCGCGGTCTGAAGAGATGTCCGCCGGTGCGCCGAAACGGGTGACCCAGGTGGCGATGAAAGCCTGCGCCACGTCGGCGGTGGTGGTGGAGACGAGGGGAACGGCCTCCGGCCACCTGGTGGTCCTGTCCACCATGGTGAGCAGGTGTGTGAAACCCCGTGATTTGGGGAGGGGGCCCACCAGGTCCACATTGACGTGGTCGAAACGCCGTTCGGGCACGGTGAAAGGTGCCAGCGGGGCCTGGGTGTGTCGGTGGACCTTGGCCTGTTGGCAGGCCATGCAGGTGCCGGTCCAATCGCGGACATCCCGTCGAAGGCCGTGCCAGACGAATCGCGCCGACACCAGCTTCTGGGAAGCTTTCCGGCCCGGGTGGGAAAGGCCGTGGAGGGAGGCGAAGATGCGGCGTTGCCAGGTAACGGGCACGATGGGGCGAGGCTGGCCTTGGGAGACGTCGCAGAGCAGGACAGTGTCCGCGAAGGGGACGTCGGCCAGGCGGAGGCCCATGTCTGCCGCCCGGAGGGCTTGCACCGTGGTGTCGGTGGTCTGGTCAGCCGCCATAAGCGCGAAGTCCACGCCGAGGTGGACCGCGTTCGCGCTGGCCCGAGAAAGACAGTCGGCCACGGCGTTGTCTTTGCCGGCGACGTGCCGGATGTCCGTGGTAAACTCCGACATGGCGGAGAGGTGGCGCTGCTGGCGGGCCGACCACGGGTCCGTGACTTTGGCCATTGCGTAAACCAACGGCTTGTGGTCAACGAAAGCCGTGAAGGGTCGGCCCTCCAGGAGGTGGCGGAAATGGCGAACGGCCAGGTGTAGACCGAGGAGCTCACGGTCAAACGTGCTATATTTGAGCTCGTTCGGCCGGAGTTGCCGGCTGAAAAAAGCGAGTGGCTGCCAAACCCCGTTCACCCATTGCTCATGTACGGCGCCCACCGCGTAGTCAGAGGCATCCGTGGTGAGGGTGATGGGAGCGTTGAGCACCGGGTGAGCGAGCAGTGTTGCGTCGGCGAGGGCCCGCTTTGAACTTGTAAATGCCGCGTCCATGGCTGCGGACCAGACGACGTCGTGTTTGGCCGGCTTGCCCCGGAGGGCTTCATAGAGGGGCCGCATGAGCTGAGCAGCGCGGGGCATGAAGCGGTGATAGAAATTCACCATTCCGAGGAACTCCTGCAGGGCCTTGATGGAGCGGGGACGCGGAAACGCGGTGATGGCCTCGACCTTGGTAGGCAGCGGCACGGCCCCGTTCTTGGTGATGTGGTGGCCCAAAAAATCAACGGCCGTTGTGCTGAAGTGGCATTTGGCCGGGTTGACGATTAGGCTGTGCTCGCTGAGGCGCCCGAACAGTGTTCGGAGGTGGAGGAGGTGCTCGGCCCGGGACGCGCTGGCGACGAGGATGTCGTCCAGGTCGACGAAGAGGAACGGTAGGTCGCGCAGCACACCGTCCATCAAGCGCTGGAATGCCTGAGCCGCGTTCTTGAGGCCAAATGGCATTCAAAGGAATTCGAATAAGCCGAACGGCATGATGACGGCCGTTTTTGGGACGTCGGCCTGCCTGACAGGTACCTGGTGGTATCCCCGTATCAAATCGATCTTCGAAAAAATGACCCGTCCTGCCAAACGGGCGGAGAAGTCTTGAATGTGCGGGATCGGATACCTGTCGGGGGTGGTAATGTCGTTAAGGCGGCGGTAGTCGCCACATGGGCGCCAGCCGCCCCCCGGCTTCGGTACGATGTGTAGTGGCGAAGCCCACGCGCTATCGGAGCGTCGCACGATGCCGAGGTGTTCCAAAGCGTCGAACTTGGCTTTGGCCACGGCGAGCTTGGCTGGGTCGAGGCGGCGGGCTCTGGCGGCGACCGGCGGGCCCGTAGTTGGTATGTGGTGCTCCATACCATGTCGTACCGCGACGGCAGAAAACGTCGGCTGCGTGAGGGCCGGGAACTCCGCGAGCAGGCGAGCAAACTCGTTCGCCACCGGGAGGGCGCATGCTAGCTCGGTCGGCGCGGAGCTGCTCAACGTGCATGCCAGGGAGCTGAAGGTCTCGGCGTTGACGAGGCGACGCCGTTTGACGTCAACCAGCAGCCCGTGTGCGCAGAGGAAGTCGGCGCCCAGCAGAGCCATGGGCACGCTTGCGGTCACAAAAGTCCAATGAAAGCGCTGGCTGCTGAAGCAGAGGGTGACGTTGCGTGGGCCGAAGGTGCGGATGGCCGATCCGTTGGCCGCCACCAAGGAGGGGCAGCAAACCGCGGACTGCCTGTCCTGATCGGAGGAGGGTATGACGCTCAGTTGGGCGCCGGTGTCACACAGGAAGCGCCGTCCGGACGCTTTGTCCCTGATAAAAAGTAAGTTGCCTGTGTGGCCGGCGCTCATGGCTGGTAATGAACGCCGGCCCGGCCGTTTCCCGACTTGCCGAAAGTGCACGGGGGTCGGCATGTCCGGGCCTTTTGTCCGAACCTGGCATGGTAGTAACACCATGCCTGGTCAGGTGGAGGCCCCGGTCGTCGTGTTGGAGGCAGTCGGCGTGGCGTAGCGGCCGCCAATTGCGCCGGCCGTTCGGCCGCCGACCGTGCCGGGTGCTCGGGCGCCATGGGCGTTGCTTCGGACGGCGGCGGGCTCCAGGTCGCTGCCCCGATGCGTTGGCCTGCCGAGGAGATCTTGCCGGCTTCCCTGGTGAGGGCGCGGGGATCCGTGATCTGCATGCTTGCCAGGGCGAGGCGTACCTGGCTCGGCAGCTGACGGAGGAACAGCTCTTGAAAAAGAAAATCCGGGGCATGCTCCCCGAGCAACGAGAGCATGTAATCCATTCGCTCGGACAGGCGCGTGTCGCCGAGCTCGGGCAGGTCGAGCAGGCGCCGTGCGCGTTCCGCCGATGAGAGCGCGAAAGCGTCGAGGAGGAGCTTCTTGATCGCGCCGTACTTGTCAGCGGCTGACGGGTGCTGGAGGAGGCTGAGGGCGCGGGCCGCGGTGGCTGAGCCGAGTGCTGCTACCACATGATGGAAGCGGGTGTCGTCGGCGGTGATGCCTCGCAGGGCGAACTAGGAGTCCGCCTGGGTGAACCAAACCACCGCGTGAGCCTCCCAGAAGGTAGGCAGTTTGAGGGCAACTGCCGTGTCCATGTCGGTAGGTCACCAATGAAGGAGCTGTGCTCCAACTCGAATCGAAAGAATGGACGTGCCAAAAAGCTGGAATTCGTCCGAGTTTCTTTATTGCATCAAATCAACTCGGGTAAAACTGAAAACTCCGTTTATCGGGCAGCATTATATACAAGCACTCGAATATCTCATGCCGGAGCGTTTGCCCTTAAAAGGCGCGACTGGGCATGTCCGGGAGACCTGGGCGAGTCTGGACATGCCCGGGAACGGCGAGACTGGGTGTCGCCGGACGGGCCGGGCGAGCCCGGGAAAGGCGAGTCCGGGCATGCCCGGGAAAGGCGAGACTGAGCGTCTCCGGGCGGTCTGGGCGAGCCCGGCACAGCGATCGCTCCGTGGTTGCGTCCTCGGCAGGTGTAAGGCGATTGTGTATGTTCAGCGGCAACCGCTACAATATCATCGGTGATGTGGTATACCAGTCATAAATATTTTGATCGAATGCCTTATTCTAAAAATCTGAAATTGCATGCACCTGATCAATGACCCATTTGTATTGAAATATTAAATTTATGACATCATAGGTCACATGCTTTGGCAGCCATATTGGACTTAACCTAAAACCTTTAAAAAAAAACATCTTCTCCCAAACCACCAAAGCAATCGACTCAAAAGTTTCTGCGTATCATCGACTCGGCATGGTGATTAAAAGTTGATCACGAAAACGCCATCAGTCACATGGTGTGGCAGCCATAATGGATTGAAGGAAAATATTAAATAATTATATCTCAAGAAACAGCTTACCCTATCGATGCGAAACTTTACAAATGTCATCTAACACCATTGCTGCGTATACGTTGAAAATGATGACGTTGTCGGTCACGTGGTTTGGCAGCCATCTTGGATAGAAAAACGAACCTTTCCAATCAACAAAAAACTTCACAAATGTGGTCCCCCACCCATACATATGCAGAGTGTACATTTTTGATTTCACATGTCACGTGGTTTGGCAGCCATATTAGCTTGAAAGCCAGTATTTTTTTTTTTAACCCTCTTCTCTGAAACCGCTTCACCGATCGATGTGAAACTTGTCATGTTTGGTAAAAATGTAATACTTGAGAACAGCTGGAAGGATTTAAATCAAAGTTGTTTATTTTTAAGTTAGTCAACGAGGGCATCTACCCATTGTCACGGGCAAGGACTACGCCGGAGGTATATTGGTGACAGTCGCATTGCTCTAGTTATGCATATTTCAATCAAACTTTGTTACCTGCGCCATTGAAGGTGGGCGGAGGTTATATTTTCATCAGTGTCCGTCTGTTTATCTGTCTGTTTCTGTCTGTGGACAAGATATCTCAAAAAGTTGTGGACGGATTTAGAAAAAAAACCTGGCGGACATGTTGGGTGTACGACAAGGACGAATTGGTTAGATTTTGGTGAAGACCCGGATCCGGATAACATATATTTTTTAAATTGTCGAAGTTATTTTTCCCCATTGACAGATGGAGGCAAATATGACATGCAGTACAGTAAAGCATGATATCTCAAAAAGTTGTGGACAAGTACTGACAAAACTATGTGGATGAGTTGGGTAATTGACAATAATAAGCCGATTCGATTTTGGTTTAGGTCCGAATCCAGATCCGGCCTATCAGTGGGATACAAAACATAATCTGTTCAGCCTGGAGGAGGTATATGCTCTACAGAGTGCCATTCTAGTTACCCTCATCAGATGAGAGGGTATTGTATTTGGGTCCGTTTGTCTGGTTGTTTATTACTTGCGAAAATCGAAGTTCGGTCCTGTGTGTTATTCTATCTCTGTTTGTTTGTTTGTCTGACTGACTGTCTGTATGTCAATCACCTACAGGTCAGAATTTTCAACCAATATTCATGAAACCTCACCAAATAGTGGTGTTGGTCATATGCAAGAAGCCTATTGATGCTGAGGTCATAAGGTCAAATGGTAAACATACTGTAGGTCAACGGTCAACAACATAGGTGGAATTTCTAAAATCTTCAATTTTCACCTGATTGATTTGAAATTTGAACATATTTGCAAATCAAGTCACTGAATTCAACCACCAATTATTTTTAGGGTCAAATTTGTTTTAGGGGATTTCGCAAGTACAGTACTGTGCTCTGCAACACGTGTTTCTTGTTTGTTTGTCTGTCTGGTTGTCTACACATAATTTGCCAAAATAAACTACAATTTTTACACATGATGTTTTTTCAACTGAGTACTTCAAAGTATGTACAATTACAATGTGAGTATGTCTATAAAATACATACTTTAAAACCACAAAAAAGTCTGGGTGAGAGTGTGCAATCTTCACTCGTTCTAGTTAAAGTTTGCTTTCAACCAGAAGAGAGTGGTTTACTATTCATCGTTATTGATGTTCTCTATTACATGCCAAGAGACATGTATGTATGGTAACATATTTGCAGTGGCACATGTATCGTGACACATGTAACCATCAATGTATGGTGACAGGTTCACACTCAATATATTGGGATTTCCTTCTTGTTGAAGTCAATAGCAAGAATTTGCAAACTGCTCAGGAAGCCTCATCTCGAACATGTCTCCTGGTTATCATTGCAGCATCACACTGCAGTTGGCACCATGACGTATCCATGGTTCATGGTTTTCCATGTTTTTTTCCCCATGCTTTTCCATGGTTTTTCCACTTTTCCACTTGGCTGGCAGTGCCCATCTCCTCCTGGGCACACGTTGGGTTAACATCACTCTGAAACTTTTATTCTAAGACTTGAAACCACACCTGCAGAGCACCGAGATCACCTGGGTGAACAGGTGCATATTCTGATTGAAGTCAAATAAATAAAAACTTCAAGAAAGTCTACTTCCTCTGACCTATCCCATCAGGTCTGTAAAGGTAGATTTTAAACACCTTTGTTCAACCCTCAATTCCTTGATCATGATGCACAATACAACGGTTTAAGTACCGTGGCAGACTTCGTGGGTTCACAACCTACAGAGTCAACCGATTTATTCTGCTCAAGAAATGGGATCAAGAATACCATCTTTGATTCCACTATATATGTAAATAATCTGTAAAGTTGTTAAGCTAATAATACAATTTCAGGCTTTTGGTAAGCACATGCGAATTAAAGAATATGCGGATTAGAATTTTGCACGAATGCAACGGCATTCACAAGATTTCACCTTCTGGCCTCTGTGCCTTTTGGGCACAGCAGTGAGATCAAACCCAAGGATCTCGGAGCGTGAAAGTGCGGATTACAGCTGATAGCGGTGACCAATGGCCAGTGAAGTCGATTCCCAGTGTATCCATCACAGCCGTTGCATCTCAATTGAGTGCCACTTACCATGGAGTTTGAGAGGGCTAGAAGGGACAGCTTCCCGCAGTGAACATCATGTTCAGGATCGGTACATTTGACGTGTCTTGATTAAACAAGTCATATTTTGTTGAGAATTAATTAGTAACACATCGAATGGGACGAGGACGACCATTGTACTGTATTGCACGTGCTTGTACATAAAGTCCAGCAGTGCCTCCATCATTAGTGGAGAGATGACTCTTTTTTAGAACCTGAACATTTGGATTCTCAGAATATTCTTGCAAATTCTCCTTCAAAGATGCAACTGATTACGATGATGTCAATTCACTGTCAGCCTATGCTTTAGCTTTTGATCCACTCGTGACGTCACTGTACATGTGTGTCATTATTATCGTCATATCATTATTATAGTTATCAGGGCAAGAGAGTGCAGCACACATTCACTAATTAACCAGGTTAAATAATGGCGTGAGTTTGAACTCCCTCTTTAAAACTAGCGACAATATTACGCAAGCATCACCAAAAAACCAGCAAAATTTCCAAAACAAATTATTAAACCAACGACCAAATGTCGGCATTATTTTGTGAATGCCGAAGAAGAAGACAAATCATGCATCACAGCCATATGTCTTCGTGCGATCCCTATTAATCCCCCGCATAATTGAACACCTGCCCAGGTGCACGTGACGGACAAGACGCAAAGCGCACGCTACCGCAGCATCTGCTGCAGCACCTGGAGATGCCCGTGAGTTTCTGCAGCCGAAAGACCCGCAAATTACTTGCAATTTGAAGGTGCTCGTTAGGAGCTGGTGTGTGTGTGCTGGAGACACGCATCGCCTATCCTGACCTTTCCCTCGCCAGAAAAGAACAAAACAATACAAAGCCTGCTGAGTGATGGCAAAGGAGAGTTTTGCTTATTTCAGCAGCTAGCAGGTGAGAGATTTCATTCCACGGATGCTGAGCAGTAATGGCAATCCATCTGCAGTCAAAGCACAATGACCGTAGGAAAATGGCCATAGGTCACGATGAATGCACAGGGTTTAGTGGTGAAATATACAAAGGTCACGGTCAATGCACAAAGTTAGCGGTTTAGTACGAAAGAGCTTCGGTTTGCGACACAAAGGCTCTGTCGAAATTCATAAAGTCAAGCTTAAATGCACATAGTTGGGGATTAATTGCGCAAAGGTCCTGTATTAATGCACAAAGGTCAATGATTAATGTGCAAAGTTCGTGTATTTATACACAAAGGTCATGGATAAACAAAGGTGGTGTAACAATGGGCAAAGGTTGTGGATCACTGCGGAAAGTTCAGGCTGAAATGAACAAAGGTCAGGGCCAAATGCACAAAGGTCGTGGGACTGCACACAATTAATGGACAAAGGTCACAGATAAACAAAAGTGGTGTAACAATGTGCATAGGTTGTGGAATAATTCTTAAAGTTCAGGCTGAAATACGCAAAGGCCAGGTTCAAAAGTACAAAGGTCATGGGATAATACACCTGATTAATGAGCAAAGCTCGTGTATTTATGCACAAAGGTCACAGATAAACAAAAGTGGTGTACCAATAAGCATCGGTTGTGGATTAATGCGTAAAGTTCATGCTGAAATGCACAAAGGTCAGTGTCAAACACAAAGGTCAGGGTCAAACGCACAAAGGTCAGGGTCAAACAAAGATCACGGCCAAAGGTCAGGGTCAAACACACAAAGGTCAGTGCCAAATGCAAAAAGGTCGTGGGACAATGCACACAATGAATGCACAAAGGTCACGGATAGACAAAAGTGGTGTAACAATGTGCATCAGTTGTGGATTAATGCTTAAAGTTCAGGCTGAAATGCCCAAAGGTCAGAGTCAAATGCACAAAGGTCATGGAATAATGTGCACAACTAATGCAGCACAAAGGTCATGGATAAACAAAAGTGGTGCAACAACGGGCATCGGTTGTGGATTACTGTGGAAAGTTTAGTATGAAATCCACAAAGGTCAGGGTCAAACACACAAAGGTCATGGATAAACAAAGGTGGTGTAGCAATGGGCATCAGTTGTGGATTAATGCTTAAAGTTCAGGCTGAAATGCACAAAGGTCAGGGTCAAAAGTACAAAGGTCATGGGGTAATACACACAATTAATGTGCAAAGCTTGTGTATTTATGCACAAAGGTCACAGATAAACAAAAGTGGTGTAACAATGGGCATCGGTTGTGGATTAATGCATAAAGTTCAGGCTGAAATGAACAAAGTTCAGGGTCAAACACACAAAGGTCATGGAATAATGTGCCCAATTAATGCAGCAAAAAGGGCACGGATAAACAAAAGTTGTGTAACAATGCTCATCGGTTGTGGATTACTGGGAAAGTTTAGGCTGAAATGCACAAAGGTCATGGTCAAATACACAAAGGTCAGGGTCAAATGCACAAAGGTCAGGGTCAAGCACACAAAGATCACGGTCAAATACACAAAGGTCAGGGTCAATCACACAAATGTCATGGTCAAACAAAGGTCATGGTCAAACTCACAAAGGTCAGGGTCAACCACACAAAGGTCATGGTCAAACGCACAAAGGTCAGGATGAAATGCACAATGGTCATGGTCAAACACTCAAAGGTCAGGGTCAAACACACAAAGGTCAGGGTCAAATGCACAAAGGCCAGGGTGAAACACACAAAGGTCAGGGTGAAATGCACAAAGGTCAGGGTGAAATGCACAAAGGTCAGGGTGAAATGCACGAAGGTCAGGGTGAAACGCACAAAGGTCAGGGTCAATGCACAAAGGTCCGGGTGAAATGCACAAAGGTCATGGTCAAATGCACAAAGGTCAGGGTGAAATGCACAAAGATCAGGGTCAAATGCACAAAGGTCAAGGTGAAACACAAAAAGGTCAGGGTGAAACGCACAAAGGTCAGGGTCAAACGCACAAAGGTCAGGGTCAAACGCACAAAGGTCAGGGTCAAACGCACAAAGGTCAGGGTCAAACGCACAAAGGCCGTGGGACAATGCGCACAGGGCGTGCTCGAAACTCGTGATTAAATTGTCCGCAGTCATGGTTTGATGCTCAAACGGATTGGTTTAAGAGACTATCTCCTGTATCCCTGCACCGCGAAGTTCGTGACGAATTGAGCGTTTGTATGGAAGGAACATCCCTTGAATTGCCGCTATGTCAGAACGAGGTCCGGATATTAAGCCAGGCCGTTATCAGCTTCAGTCCATATTGAAACTCGTCTTAAAAAAAAAAAATCTTTTTCATATTGCGGTATTTGCAATTCTAATGAAATGTATTAATTCTGTCCAGGGACGGTGCATGTGCTAATGATGGGGGCGAGAACTCGTTCAAAACCTTTCTGCCTCGATTGAAAATGTCAACCTGAAGTTCACGCGCAAATTGCTCCTGGAAACTTTATTCTGGGGGTTGAAAAAGGATTTTTTTTTCCTGACAACATGTATGCGCTTCAAAAAGATCCGTTTCGAACATGCATCAAGCCATGACATCCATGAGTCAAATATGATGGACGGAATGGTCGGGATGGACGGAATAGGTCGTGATCTCCGAGCATCCGTAAACCCACAAGACGAGTTGCACCTGCGAGCAGACGCAGCCGCCTGTGAATGATTCGTACAAAATACAAAATACAAAAGGCCCAGGACAGCCTAATTACAGAGAAGGGTGTCGCACTAGAGAGACACGGGTGTTGCAACCCTGTCATCAGGCTTTTTATAACACCGGTGAGTTGGAGTGTGGACGACTGGCAAAGGCAACGTGAACGTCCGAATCGCTCCTCGCCAAGAGACCTGGGATTTAGTGGCTCTGAGCATTTTGAGTAGAGAATCAAGCAGCCCTGAGTCCTTGTCTCGTCGCAATGAACGACGACGTGTGCCATGGCTTCGTGATATTTATACTTAATCAATGGGGGGGGGGGGCGCGATGGCAGAGTACGTGTCGCGAGCCCGAGGGGGGCAAACTGCATTGACTTCGCCGCATCGGTCCGACTCTCTGTCTCTTTGTCGGATGCCCGAGAATCGTAAAACCCAATGGCGTCGTTCGTGCGGTCTTGTTGTTGACACGTCTGTGGGGTCTACTGGGGGGCACAAACCGGCACAGGGACGTCCCACGGCTGCTCCAGCCCCGAAAGCAAGAAGACACCCAAATACTGACGGGTAATTGTTCGAAGATCGGATGCGCAAAGTTGAGACAGTTGAAGTCACACGCTCTTTGCGCATTGGTGATGATAAGCCCTGCGCTGCTTATAATAAAGAGTTCTGGGTGCTGAAAAGCTTCCACCTCGCCATAATGAAGATCCGATTTGTCGTGATGTTCCCAGAATGAGGAGCACACTTATCGGATCTTCGCTTCATTGAGAGCGGAGTTCCTTAACGCGCACTGACGGAAGAAGCGTCAGGAAGTCGGACCAAGGCGTGCTCTTCCCAAATGGTCCTCTTAATTGAAACCCCTTTCCCCTGTTTGCATATTTCGAAGCGTGATGTGATACCGCCCTCCCCCGGATGCTACAGGACAAGGACGGCGGACAAAATGCAACGGGTCACGCGGAGCGCGGGACGGACACGGCCCCACGCGGACGAGACGTGGGACGGGCGGCGCGCTTACCATGAGCGAGCAGCAGCAGGAAGAGCGGAGCCCGCACGGTGCGACCTGGCACGCACGGACCTCGGCCGAGGCGCATCTTGAGCGCTCATGCCAGCCGGGCCGTCTCGGCGGCACGGCACGGCACGGCTCGGCACGGCATGAGACGGCACGACACGTGAAGAGGTGACACCTTAGGCAAAGTGAACGCTCGTGCTCACAGTGCGTGCGTCGAAATGCGCAGCACGAGGCGTCGTGGGACGGGGTGAGGCGGGGATTAGCAGCTGCGCCTTTTTATTTTTTATTTTTGTTAAAAGCGATGAGCACAGCAAAGCACGGCACGGCACGGAACGTTGAAGCACAGAGATGCACGGCTGGCGGTAAGTTGTCTCTCTGGGCGGTTCCTGCCTTCGCGCATCAGAGCCCAGCCACGACTACCCTCCCAGCGTCAGAACTGCATGCGAGGTGACTTGGGCACAATGAATGCGATGCATGGACGGGGTGGGTGGGACTACAGGATGGATCGATAGGGTGGATTGACAGGGTGGATCGACAAGATGGGTCGACAGGGTGGATTGACAGGGTGGATCGACAAGATGGGTCGACAGGGTGGATTGACAGGATAGGCCGACTGGGTGGGTCGACTGGGTGGGTGGATAGACGATGTGAGTGGACTGGGCGAGTAAAATGGGTGGGTGGATAGACTGGGTAAGTGGACTGGGTGGTTGGATGGGTGTATTGACTGGGTCAGTGTTTGCTTTGCACTGCGTGGGTGGACTGAGTAGATGGACTCGCTGAGTGAACTGGGTAGATGGACTCGCTGAGTGGACTGGGTAGATGGAATCGCTGAGTGGACTGGGTAGATGGACTCGCTGGGTGGACTGGGTAGATGGACTCGCTGGGTGGACTGGGTAGATGGACTCGCTGGGTGGACTGGATAGATGCACTCGCTGGGTGGACTGGGTAGATGGACTCGCTGGGTGGACTGGGTAGATGGATTCGCTGGGTGGACTGGGTAGATGGACTCACTGGGTGGGTGGACTCGCAGGGTGGACTGGGTAGATGGACTCGCTGGGTGGACTGGGTGGATGGACTCGCTGGGTTGACTGGGTAGATGGACTCGCTGGGTGGACTGGGTAGATGGACACGCTGGGTGGACTGGGTAGATGGACACGCTGGGTGGACTGGGCAGATGGATTCGCTGTGTGGACTGGGTAGATTGACTCGCCGGGTGGACTGGATAGATGGACCCGCTGGGTGGACTGGGTAGATGGACTCGCTGGGTGGACTGGGTAGATGGATTCGTTGGGTGGACTGGGTAGATGGACTCACTGGGTAGATGGACTCGCTGGGTGGACTTGGTAGATGGACTCGCTGGGTGGACTGGGTGGATGGAATGCCTGGGTAGACTGGATCAGTGTTTGCACTGGCTGGGTGGACTGGGTGATTGGACTGGATGGGTGGACAGTGTGGTTGAAAGGATGTATTGACCGGGTAGGTGCTTGGACTGGATCAGTGGTTGCACTCTGTGAATGGACTGGGTGGGTGCTCAGACTGGGTGGGTGCTCAGACTGGGTGCGTGCTCGGATTGGGTGCGTGCTCAGATTGGGTGCGTGCTCGGACTGGGTGGAGTCGGTGGGTGTTCAGACTGGGTGGGTGCTCTGGGTAGGTGCTCGGACTAGGTGTGTGATTGAACTGGCGGGGAGGACTGTGTGGGTGCTCTGGGTGGGTGCTCGGACTGGGTGGGTGCTCGGACTGGGTGGGTGCTCCGACTGGGGGTGTGATTGAACTGGGTGGAGTGGGTGGGTGTTCAGACTGGGTGGGTGCTCGGACTGGGTGGGTGGACTGGGTGGGGCTCTGGGTGGATGTTCGTACTGGGTGCGTTCTCAGACTGGGTGTGTTCTCGGACTTGTGGGTAGGTGGACCGGTTCGATGGATGGACCAATGCAGTCATGCAACGAGCAGTGAGAGAGCCATTTGAGTATCGATCTTCACAGTCGTACGTATTTGACTCTTCCAGCGAAGATCTCACCCAGTGTACCCATTCAAAAATAGAATAAAATAAAACAAGGCATCACAATATCACATGTGACTTTCACAGGAACATTATCAGCATTCAGTGGGCATGAAACGAATGCTTATTTGCCTTTCGATCAGCGAGTTGCAAAAACAGGCAAGCAGCCATTATCAGGTGTTTACGATTTGGACCCAAAATGGGCAAAGTTATAGTAAGTAGCATGTGAGCACGAGCGATACAAGGCACCGTGTGTAGCAAATTTAAAAGGAAACTGATGAGCTGCTCAGGCAGATAAATTGGAGGTGCTAATGTGCCACCACTGGCCTTTTCGAGCAAATAAATGTGTAATTATAGTTTATGGAGGAAAGTGTTTCTGTAATTGTGCATTTACATTTCAATGGGTTGTTCAGCTCGAAACTTGCACCACTCGAAACTTGCACCACGTCGCAGGAAACTTGCACCAGGTCGCAGGAAACTTGCATCACATCGCAGGAAACTTGCACCATATCACAGGAAAATTGCACCACGTCGCAGGAAACTTGCACCACGTCGCAGGAAACTTGCATCACATCGCAGGAAACTTGCACCACATCACAAGAAACTTGCACCACGTCGCAGGAAACTTGCACCACGTCGCAGGAAACTTGCACCACGTCGCAGGAGACTTGCATCACATCGCAGGAAACTTGCACCACATCACAGGAAACTTGCACCACGTCGCAGGAAACGTGCATCACGTCGCAGGAAACGTGCACCACGTCGCAGGAAACTTGCACCACGTCACAGGAATCTTGCACCACGTCGCAGGAAACTTGCATCACATCGCAGGAAACTTGCACCACATCGCAGGAATCTCGCACCACATCGCAGGAAACTTGCACCACGTTGCAGGACACGTGCTCCACATTGCAGGAAACTCACACCACGTTGCAGGACACGTGGTCCACATTGCAGGAAACTCGCACCACATCACGGGAAACGTGCACCACGGTGCAGGAAACTCGCACCACATCGCAGGAAACTCGCACCACGTCGCAGGAAACTCGGACCACATCGCAGGAAACTCGGACCACATCGCAGGAAACTCGCACCACATCACAGGAAACTTGCACCACGTCGCAGGAAACCTGCACCACGTCGCAGGAAACTTGCATCGCATCGCAGGAAACTTGCACCACATCACAGGAAACTTGCACCACGTCACAGGAAACTTGCACCACATCTCAGGAAACTTGCACCACGTCGCAGGAAACTTGCACCACTTCGCAGAAAACTCGCACCACATCGCAGGAAACTCGCACCACATCGCAGGAAACTCGCACCACATCGCAGGAAACTCGCACCACATCGCAGGAAACTCGCACCACATCACAGGAAACTTGCACCACGTCGCAGGAAACTTGCATCGCAACGCAGGAAACTTGCACCACATCACAGGAAACTTGCACCACGTCGCAGGAAACTTGCACCACATCTCAGGAAACTTGCACCACGTCGCAGGAAACTTGCACCACGTCGCAGGAAACTCGCACCACGTCGCAGGAAACTCGCACCACATCGCAGGAAACTCGCACCACGTCACAGGAAACTTGCACCACGTCGCAGGAAACTTGCACCACGTCGCAGGAAACTTGCACCACGTTGCAGGACACGTGCTCCACATTGCAGGAAACTCACACCACGTTGCAGGAAACCCGCATCACATCATAGGAAACGTGCACCACATCGCAGGAAACTTGCACCACATCGCAGGAAACTCGCACCACATTGCAGGAAACTCGCACCACATCGCAGGAAACTCGCACCACATCGCAGGAAACTCGCACCACATCGCAGGAAACTCGCACCACGTTGCAGGAAACTCGCACCACATCACAGGAAACTCGCACCACATCACAGGAAATTCGCACCACATCAACAGAAATCAAATCACCAGAAATCAAACTCTCATGAATCCCCCATGGGAATAGTGCATTTTTTTCATTGCATGGTCCCGGGTTATATGGGTTATATATGGGGAAGTGTAAAGAGAATGTGGTGTGCAATTATGTACCTGCAAGTTTGATCCCCATCATCGCATCAAGGTACCCATATTGATGCAAAAGTGTCCCGTAAAGGAGATTTTCAAGGTTGCCGATTCATTCTAATAAGTACCCCCATTGGCTTGTCAACTGTTAGCATAGTGAGAGGAAAAACGCCAGAGAAATGGCAGACAAGTCGAGCTGGCGTTTGGATGCCATATAATATATCACGTTGATGGTGCAAATTGTATGAATGTTAGAGGGATAGGTGCAAGCACCTGTCAATCAGGGATAGTTGCTGATCGTGTAACGGGGACAACGGTGACCTCTGTTACCAAAAGCATGGATTGTATCCAAAGAGGTTGATCCTTGATCTGTGTACACAGGTGGTTCCTCGATCCGTGCACACAGGGGGATCATTGATCTGTGTACACAGGTGGATCCTTGATCTGTGTACACAGGTGGATCCTGGATCCGTGCACACAGGTGGATCATTGATCTGTGTACACAGGTGAATCGTCGACTCGTGCACACAGGTGGATCTTTGATCTGTGTACACAGGTGGATCCTCGATCCGTGCACACTGGTGAATCCTTCATCTGTGTACACAGGTGGATCCTCGATTCGTGCACGCAGGTGGATCATTGATCTGTGTACACAGGTGGATCCTTGATCCATGCACACAGGTGGATCCTCGATTCGTGCACACAGGTGGATCCTTGATTCGTGCACACAGGTGGATCCTTGATCCGTGCACACAGGTGGATCCTTGATCCGTGCACACAGGTGGATTCTTGATCCGTGCACACAGGTGGAACCTCCATCCGTGCACACAGGTGGATCGTCGACCCATGCACACAGGTGGATCCTTGATCCATGCACACAGGTGGATCCTTGATCCGTGCACACAGGTGGATCCTCCATCCGTGCACACAGGTGGATCCTCGACCCATGCACACAGGTGGATCCTCGATCCATGCACACAGGTGGATCCTTGATCCATGCACACAGGTGGATCCTTGCTCCATGCACACAGGTAGATCCTCGATCCATGCACACAGGTGGATCCTCGATCCATGCACACAGGTAGATCCTCGATCCATGCACACAGGTGGATCCTCGATCCATGCACAGACTGTGCATGAGCAGTGCAAGCATCGCGCTTTGTCTCTCATACGTAATTCCCACTCCGCGCACACAGAGCAGGTGCATGTTCTTCGGACTTTTATGAGCGGTGTCTTTAAAAGACACAATAATGTTTAATTAAACAGCGCTTAAAAGATTTAATACCTCGTAATGCCGCCGTGAGGTGGAACGTTTTGAAGCGCACAACTACCCAGGTGTCTGGATGAAGAATGACTACCAATTATTGACGCAAGAACTATTAGCAAAGTTGCGGTCTCCGTGCAGAGTGCAGCACCGAACAAGTACCCACTCAATGGAGTGAGTGTAAAATCTGTCATGATGACCACCCTGAGTGATGCACTTGCTAGCACCTCCTGGGCTGCACCTGTTGCTCATTTTGTGGAAGCATAAGGTTCACTGCAGAGTACCACGTCTATAGGATGGTATCTGGGGTGAACGATTTGAATACCGAGATGTACCTCGGTATCCTCCTATGTGAAGACTCAGGTTTATCAATGTAAATGGAGGACAGGTTTATCGTGGGGAATAAGAACACTGCTGCTCACAGTGGCTCCATAACACGGGTGTGTGTGTTTGTGTGTGTGTGTGTGTGTGTGTTTGTGTGTGTGTGTGTGTGTGTGTGTGTGTGTGTGTGTGTGTGTGTGTGTGTGTGTGTGTGTGTGTGTGTGTGTGTGTGTGTGTGTGTGTGTGTGTATATGTAAGCGTCATGGTTTGGACTTGCTTTGTTATACGACAAACGTTATCCCAGCAATATTGTAGGGGCAATGAAACTCATTTTCAAATGTTTATAAAAGTAGCATAAAAGTGAGGATTTATTCTGGTATTAATAAATTTTGGATCATTGATAACTCCAAACCTGTAATTGGTATCACCCATCTTAATATAATTCACCAAATGTCTGTCTGTCTGTCTGTTCCCAGCTACCGCAAAAACTGCTATTTTGGGTGGGTAATCCTGGGACCCCTTGGAGTAAAATAGGCTATATTGTTTTTCCATTTTTTTCCCAATTTTTCCCCAATTTTTCAAATTTTTCCAATTTTTCCAATTTTCCAGTTTTTCCAAACACGATGGAATAATATTTACCGATATGAACAGTGATGTGGCTTTTATTGAAATTCCACAAATACTGTTTAGATTTTGATGATTTGCGTGTGATATGATTTAACGGATGTTTATATAAATCGTTTAAAATAAAAAAAACCTTCAATTTCTGATATTTTTCCTTTTCATTTGGGCCTCACAATTGAAGCCCCACCCGTAGGGCAGGTACCGTTGCTAGTTACATTAACTAGAGCAAAGTCGATGGCCATCGCAAGTCCCCAAGCTTCCCATCCAAATCAAAGCTGAAGGATGATAAACAGTTCCACCAGGAATGACCCAATATCAAATGTCGAGTTCAAAAATATCTTCTGATTTGACCAGTGACCCCAAGTCCCCACCCCCTGGAGCATGAACTGGGATTCAAACCCAAAAAACCGTTACACATTTCATGCGTCCCCCAATGTTGAATACACATACAAAGTTTCATTTAAAATGTTTTAAAAT
Organism: Myxine glutinosa; assembly: GCF_964187855.1. Classification (NCBI taxonomy): domain Eukaryota; kingdom Metazoa; phylum Chordata; class Myxini; order Myxiniformes; family Myxinidae; genus Myxine; species Myxine glutinosa. Next base: position 66,695,062 of record NC_136274.1, on the reverse strand, counting down.
GTGCCATAATTTCATTTTTTGGTATTTGACCTTTTGACCCTGCCTCGGCGCCCCAGGGGGTGGGAAAACCTGGTACAGCACTTTCACCACCTTGCCATGTGGTGATCATAAATACCAAGTTTGGTGAATTTCTGCTCAACCGTTTAGGAGATAGAGTGACATATGGCGACATATAGACAGACAGACATAGTCAGACAGAGACAGACTGACAGACATATAGACAGACAGACATAGTCAGACAGAGACAGACTGACAGACATATAGACAGACAGACATACAGACACAGACATACAGACAGAGAGACAGACAGACATACAGACAGACAGACATACAGACAGAGAGACAGACAGACATAGACACAGAGAGACAGACAGACATAGAGACAGAGAGACAGACAGACATGCAGACAGACAGACACAGACAAACATACAGACACAGAGAGACAGATGGACAGAGAGACAGACAAACAGACACAGACAGACAGAGCCGATCACAATATCCCCCAGCTTTTTAAAGTGTGGGAATAACAGCAGGAATAAAGAAAGCTAAATGTCGATTTATTTTTCCATATTATCAATCAACATTCCACATGACTAACTCATAGCAGCTTTGGACACAGCAGTAGATAAAGCATTGATAAAGAGAGCGGTAGATAAAGAGGTAGGAAAGTATAAATTACAGTCGGATCTGGATCTATAAGTTTGGATCTGGAACACGTATACAAATTAGTTCTTGAACATTAAGGAGTCTGATTGGATCCAGAACATGAGAGGAATAATCAACCATGTCCAGAAGGTTCAGAAACATCTTTAGATTCATTGATGATTAATTTGTAAACCATGGTGGCAATCTGGAATCAGGATGATAATCTGGAATCATGATGGCAATCTGGAATCCGGATGATAATCTGGAATCATGATGATAATCTGGAATCAGGATGATAATCTGGAATCATGATGGCAATCTGGAATCAGGATGATAATCTGGAATCATGATGGCAATCTCGAATCATGATGGCAATCTGGAATCATGATGATAATCTGGAATCATGGTGACAATCTGGATTCAGGATGATAATCTGGAATCATGATGGCAATCTGGAATCAGGATGATAATCTGGAATCATGATGACAATCTGGAATCAGGATGATAATCTGGAATCATGATGGCAATCTCGAATCATGATGGCAATCTGGAGTCATGATAATCTGGAATCATGATGGCAATCTGGAATCAGGATGATAATCTGGAATCATGATGGCAATCTGGAATCAGGATGATAATCTGGAATCATGATGGCAATCTAGAATCATGATGGCAATCTGGAATCATGATGATAATCTGGAATCATGGTGACAATCTGGAATCAGGATGATAATCTGGAATCATGATGGCAATCTGGAATCAGGATTATAATCTGGAATCATGGTGACAATCTCGAATCAGGATGATAATCTGGAATCATGATGGCAATCTCGAATCATGATGGCAATCTGGAATCAGGATGATAATCTGGAATCAGGATGATAATCTGGAATCAGGATGATAATCTGGAATCATTTGTGGCAATCTGGAATCAGGATGATAATCTGGAATCATGATGGCAATCTGGAATCAGGATGATAATCTGGAATCATGATGACAATCTGGAATCAGGATGATAATCTGGAATCATGATGGCAATCTCGAATCATGATGGCAATCTGGAATCAGGATGTTAATCTGGAATCAGGATGATAATCTGGAATCATGGTGACAATCTGGAATCAGGATGATAATCTGGAATCATGGTGACAATCTGGAATCAGGATGATAATCTGGAATCATGATGGCAATCTCGAATCATGACGGCAATCTGAAATCAGGATGACTGGAATGAAAGAGGAAAATCAAACTCTCACTTGTCTCTTTTTTATAATTACAGATAGTTATCAATAATAATAAATTTCATACTAAATTGTTTCATAAACAAGATGGTTTGCATTACACGTCATAGGAACGCCATTCTTCAAGATAAACATTCATAAAAAAGCTCTTCCATGGTGAAATAATCAGGAGAGTGAGAGGAATTGAACACAGCACAGAGCTCATCAAAAGATCACACACACATACACATGTATACACATACACACATATATACATACACACACATATACACACAGATACACATATATACACAAACACACATATATATATATATATATATACATACACACACATGCATACACATATACACACAGATACACATATACACACATGCACACACATGCATACACACATATACACATAGACACATATAAACATACACACACATGCATACACATATACACACAGATACACATATATACACATGCACACACATGCATACACATATATACACATTCACCCACATGCATACACTTATACACACAGATACACATATACACACATGCACACACATGCATACACATATAATATACACATACACACATATATATTATATACATTATACATACACATACATGCATACACATATACACACAGATACACATATACACACATGCACACACATGCATACACATATATACACATACACACATATATACATGCACACATACACACAGATACACATACACACACATGCACACACATGCATACACATATATAAACATACACACACATGCATACACATATATACACACACACACACACACACATGCGTACACATATATACACAAATATATACACATACACACACATGCATATACATATATAGACGCATACACACATGCGTACACATATATGCACATACACACATGCGTACACATATATACACAAATATACACGCACACACACACACATACACACACACACACACACATACACACACACACACACACACACACATCTCGTTTTTTCATTTCTGTTCCTCACAATTCTATCACACACACACACACACACACACACACACACACACACACACACACACACACACACACACACACGCATGCACACATACACACACATTCCTGCACATACACACACACACACACACACACACACACACACACAAACATGCATGCACACATACACACACATACCTTCGATTTATATGATTACTCATTCAAAAAATAACGCCATTAAATCTTCAAGATGAGACCAGGGTCACTGTAAGTGGATATATTGGATTCCCATATTCACCAAGTCATTAGATGAGCTGTATAGGTCACACAGCAAGAGATAGGAAATCAAACCAATAACACGAAGGCTCCAAGGTAATTATGTAGCTCATGATGGCAAACTTTTCATCCGTAAACTCAAAGGACAGTCTTACGTGTTTGGCACAATAATATTGTAGAGTCACCAGGTGGTATATTTACTTTTCAATGCATCACTATGATACCAACCTGAGGGTCGTTCAAAAGAATGCCATATTGACATGTTCACGCCAGTCCAAGAAAAGCCAACGTATTGTTGCAGATATGAGGACTGTATTTTTTTTATTGTGCTTTATTATGAATATTGGTTATTCTGCGCCTCCTGCCTCCGGAGCTGTGTAAAGGTCAAAGAGCGTCCCATAATTAGTCCATAGAGCACCCACACTACAGCCAATCATAGAATACCCCTGTTCAACAGTTATATCTTATTATGTGTTTTAGGGTAAGGCTGTGTCTCCCATTAATTGAAATACTCCATTGCACCAGTGAAAGAGATAGATTCCCTTCATTCCCATTCCCAAAACCTCCATTCCCCCTTTTCGTCAATTGCCATTCGCATTGCCAACTGCATTTTGGGCGGTTTTCTCTTCATCCGCCATTGACCACGAGGCAGGGTTGGGGAAGAAAGGCGGGTCCCCACCTCGTCATAGAGGGGAGGAGTGAGTCAGCCCCACTCAACCAACCACGAACAAGGGGTTGGACTTGGAGAGGGTGTGGAGAGAAACATCGAGGAGGTTCGCGAAGGTTGAGGGGCGGGGCCTATATAACCCGCAGGCAGGGCGTTTCCCAAGCAGCAGACGGGAGATGAGCTTTCACCGAGAGACGAGAGGGAGTCCAAGAGTTGAGTCCGAAAGAAGTCCAGGGTTGAACTGCAGCTCGAGCCACTGAAACTGCATTTACTGCAGCTGGAGCCACTGAAACTGCATTTACTGCAGCTGGAGCCACCGAAACTGCAGCCACAGCAGCGTGAGGCCTGGACGGCAGTTTGGAGCAGGGCCGCGAAGGGGCGGCGGCTGCCCAACGAGTCGATCGGTTGCAGGACCAGTTGGACCTCCCTATCCCGCAATCCATCCATCTCCCGCCAGTCCTATCATCATTCCCCGAGTGAGTCTGTCCTTGTTTGTTCTGTCCCTGGGTTAATTAAGACTGTAGGTAAGCTAGCGTTGCACTGTGTATCTAATCTCGTCTGTAAATAAACGTGACTGCTTTCTTCCTACTTATATGTGTAAATAATAAATCCAATTCCTCTTCTGTACGTCTTCTTCCTCTTTGTATTCGGTCGCTTTAGAGTTTTCCCGATTGAATAGCGGTGGCGCGATCCGGCCAAAGTTTGGGGCAAATCGGGTATTAGTCGGGGAATAACTGTTCGGTCGCGGTTACACCACCGCTCGGTCAAAATAACATCTTTAACCGCGTCCGTAACAGTATTTTACTGTTCGACATATCTTTCACTAATTACACATCTGTAATGGGAAAAAAAATCATACAATGTTGGCATCTCTTGGTGCTAATACCTGCACAGTATGACCAACTTACAGTACCTTCAGAAAGTATTCACACCCCTTGACTTTTTTCACATTTTTTGTGTTGCAGCCTGAATTGAAAATTAATCAAGTTACGATTTTTTTGGTCACTAATCTACACAAATATACCCCATAATGTCAAAGTGGAATCTTTTTTTTAGAGATTTTTTACTAAATAATTAAAAATGAAAAGCTGAAAAGTCTTGAGTCAATAAGTATTCAACCCCTTTGCTATGACACTCCAAATTGAGCGCAGTTGCATCCAATTTCCTTTGATTTTCATTGAGATGTGTCTATAACTTGATTACAGAGTTCCTTGACTGAGATGGGAGAACCTGCCAGAAGGACAACAGTCTCTGCAGCA
>NC_136274.1:66554978-66684978 GCF_964187855.1 Myxine glutinosa | reverse complement strand
CGGAGCTGGGCTCTCACGGAGCTCACGGAAAAAAAAGAGCGAATAGCAAACGATAAACCAATAAATTCCACATTCCTGTGCCACCTTCGGTCGAGCATCAGACATTGACTGCAGGTTCGTTAAGGACTAGCACAAAAGCATACCCAATCTGAATATGTTGCTATATCCAGTCAATGGTGAATCTGCATTTGGGGAATCCGCGAATGTCACGGATGGAAACTCCTCCGTCATTTCCTCATTCTGCTTTAAACTCAATATCTCTATATTTTCATTCTAAACAGCATCATTCCAATCACAAATCAATACTAATGTCTATCATACTAAAATACGCCATTTGTGTTTATCTGTCTGATGAATTTTTGATGCCAATACATTCCATCATTACTTATCCAATCTCAACCAAACTTAACAGGATGACCAAGGGTTAGATAATGAAGGTTGTAGCACATTCATTTGACCCCCTCCACAAGGAGGTTTTCTCCCCCGAGCGGGTTTTCCCCACCATTGCCGTCAATGGGTTGCGTGTTGAGGTGTATAGCCATATTTAGTCAGCTTTATCGTGGCGTTTTTCCAAGGCCGCTTCAAATAACAAAACTAACGATAATAGCCAGCGAAGCCGGTGTTGTCAATAAACGAGTACGTATTATGTTGAAAACCTGATTATGCCTTGGCTCGAGAATCCGAAGCGCAGTGGACGCAGCCATCTTGCGGATGCGGAAGTATGCATAACAAATTTAAAACGTTCATTAGGAGTTTCTTTCACCCGTCATCATTTGATTCACAATCTTATGCACCTCCGATGTATTAATAAAATAATTTAAGACCAACATCGGCCCGCACGGGCCTGGTTATCTTCAACAAAACGCGTCACCAAACACCGGACCCAATGAGAGTCGAGCATTTGCAAAAATATTTCTAAAATGAAAGCGCTCAATGGTGGGCGCCATTGACCGGATGCGGAAGGTTGCATAAAACAATTGCGAAAAAGTTCAATAGGAGTTTGTTTCACCCATCGTTCTTTGATTCACAATCTAATGAAACCTCTAATTAGTAATTAAAATACGTTAAGACCAACCTCGTTATCTTCAACGAAAATCGTCATCAAACACCAGAACCAATGAGATTCGAGCATTTGAAAAAATATTATTACGCGTTTCGGAGGGTGAAAACGGCATCAAATATTCTAACATTGACGAAGAATTATTTTTTAGAAATCTCGCGGCCGTATGGGACAGTTTTTCACGGCCAGAAATATGGTATAAGCGGTTTACATATTTAGTTTAGAAATACGGATAGTTTTTCACGGCCGGAAATATCCGAAGTTGAGACGGAATTCACCGAATTAATCACTGCAAGCTAATGTCTTCTGGTGGAGGAAGCTGCCGTGCCCGGAGAGTCAGAGAACCAGCCCTGGCGCCTGACAGCGACTGGAGTTAGAAGACTACACACTTACTGTGAAAACGTATGTTAAGCCCAGTTAAAATTTCTTAAAATAGGCCCTAAGCTAGCACATCGTATAGTTACTTCCTTAAGCTTCTTGTGACATTTATTGTACTAGGGCATGCCCGTACGTGGGTGCCCGTTCCTTGCCAAAAAAAAAAAAAAACGCTACCCGTACGCTCTACCCCGCCCGTACGCCCGTACGCCCGTAAACAAAAAAAACAATGCTCTTCGCTTCCGCCCTTCGCTCTGACTGAATTGGGAGAAATAATGCGCATAAGAAATCAAGAAATTATTATTTTCTCCGGAAGAAATCGAATTACGAACCGTAATGGCGCACGCGCTCGGCTCGGCTCGCTCTCACATCGGCCACGCCTACGCAACAACGCGTTCTGTGATTGGCTGCCGGAAGTGCAGTCTTCACTGTCCGGAAGGTCGCAAATCGCAGTTACGATGAATCGCAAATTAGTTTTAATTAGTTTTAAAACATAGTTTAACGGCAACATAGTTTTCCAACGTGAAATAAATGAATACGCTCTCAAATGTGCCGTCCGAGGCAGAGTCTGTTCGGCACGTTTGGCACACGTGATAGCTCGCTGCTCTCTGATTGGTTGAATCGTTTTTTGGACATAGCTCGGTAACTACTTCTCCGATTAATATGAAACCTTGAAAAGGCACATCCTCGGGTCCCCAGCAATATACCTGGCAAGTTTCAAGTATATCGGACCCGTGGTTGTCGAGAAACAGCGGTCACAGACATACAGACATACAAACATACAAACATACATACATACATACATACATACATACACACAGAGATTACTGGAATTATAGATAGATGCAGGTATTGCCATTGGGGAGGACTGTCTGCTCTTCTCTTTTACCAAGTCTTACCAGGTACGGTACCTACTACACCTACCTACTACCAACTACCTACCTACCTACTACCAACTACCTACCTACCTACTACCAACTACCTAACCTACTGATGCCATGGTGATGGGTAAAATAGTGGCAAGAGGTTTTGGCTTCGCCGGCTCATTGCGGCTTTGCAGTCGGTACTAGTAGCGTGATATTAGTGTTATTACAAAACAATATTAATACCAATAATATCCCACATCCCCAAGGAGTTTTTCCGGCAAGTCAACGTATATAAATAACTTATTATGGCGTTTTTGTGGGAGAAATGGACTCTACCACAAGTAATGAACATTAATGAACAGCAATGAATATTATGAACCACAAACAACGTATGATTAGCTTTTTAAACAGTCGCTAATGCTGTTTATACAACACTAAATGAAGAAATTTAGAGGAATCCTGAGATGCATGAGGTAGGTTTTACTTACAGAACTGAGCGAAGATCTACTGTACTCTAGGTACCCCATAAGTGTTTGGTTAATAACATGACCCTTCCTGGCGCTAACGTGGAGTTTTTCGTCGCGAACTTTTGAAACTCGATCCTGCTGTTTAACACTAAACTGAAAGGGAGGAAGCCCGGGTTGGCGGGTTGTGCTCATTTACCAAGCAGCTAGCTAGTGCTTGCCAAGCCAGCTGTTCCTTAACGGTTTTGAATGGTGTGCTTGCTCGAATGCTTAAACCACTTGGCGATCTCTCCACAAGAGACTTGGTAAATGAACACACACCCAATGTTCTTGAGACCCGACCATAGATCGACTGTAATCTATGTACCCCAAAGAGGAATGACCCTTCCTGCCCCTCCCGGAGTCTGCGGGTGTACTAGTTATAGAAATATATCAAAATATAATGTTAAATCCCGATTGTATTGAGATATTATCAAACCAGCGAACCGTCATGCATCATCATCTGTTCACTTCCGGATTAGGGAGCAAGCAAGGTCCATGTGGATCGAATTTCAAAATCATAATTGTATTGAGGAATTGGTGAAACCTCATACCCACCTTACGGCACCCGTTATAACCCCAAAATGTTCCACAGAAGGTTATTATATTTCCTTTTAGTAAAATATGCAACTGTAATAGTTACTAAATGCCGTCCCCGTCATGTGACTAGATCCTCAGCTATGATTGGTGTACGTTTGTGGGGACACAAAGACAGCCAAATGCTGCCCTAGACGGCATTTCCCTACAAGGTAAAAAAAAATACGGCATACATGTGTGTGTGTGTGTGTGTGTACTCTTACATCATCTTGAGATTGTCCATGCTTGGCTAACACATTCAAGGTACCCAGTGCCAGAGGCAGCACAGCAACTCCAACACATCACTGAACCTCCTCCATGTTTGACTGTAGGGAAGGTGTTCTTTTTCTTTGAAGGCTTCATTTTGTTTTCTGTAAACATAGAGATGATGTGCTTTACCTAAATGCTCTAATTTGGTCTCATCTGTCCACAGGACATTCTCCCAAAAGGAGTTTGGCTTGATCAGGTGTGTTTTGGAAAACTCCAGTCAGGCTTTCTTATGTCCCTCTCTCAGCAGTGGGGTCCTCCTGGGTCTCTTGAAGCTGTCGTACCTTGTGTCTGAAGGTCAGATTGAATCTGTCTGCCATTTGATCGAGATGCTTTCTCCACCCTTTGAACAATCCTGCGCTGCAATCTTCGATCAAGTTTTCTCTTGCGGCCACGTCCAGGGAGGATGGCTACAGTGATATGGGCCTTAAACTTCCTGATAACATTGCGTACGATGGACACAGGAACATCAAGCTCTCTGGAGATGGACTTGTAGCCTTGAGATTGTCCATGCTTTTCTACAATTTTGTGTCTGACCTCCTCAGACAATTCTCTGGTTTTCTTTCTTTTCTCCATGCTCATTGCGGTACACACAGTGACACAAAACAGCAGAATGACTCCTTTTCTCTATTCAAACTGCTTGAATGAGTGATTTTTATATTGCAGGCACCTGCAACTCACCACAGCTGAGTTCAATTCCGATGTAAAGGAGAATCACCTGCTTGAAATATAATTATTTCTAACAACTCCTAAAAGGTGCCAATAATATTGTCTTGGCCATTTTAGGATTTTTGTGTTGAAGAAGCTAAGATTTAGTGATTTTTTCAGCTTTTTTTTTGTTTTGTTTCACTGCAATGCAAAGAAATACATATGTGGATACCAACATATTTTTTAATTTCAATAATTTTCTGGAAGAAATGGTGCAATATTTGAAAAAAGTGCAAGCTGCCAATATTTTTTGGCCACGACTGTATATATATATATATATATATATATAAAAATAAATAAATAATTTTACTCCACTACCATCGCTACACCTAGATTCAAGGAATGTTGGGGCTGTGCCCTCGGACGACAGAACCCGCTATCATTTCAACGTCTTGTGCTGGCTGGTAGCACCTGCGGGTTGTGTTGTAAAAGTGCAGCATTACCTGTAGAAAGCATTTGGATAGGCAAAGGCAGTCCATGTTATATACACACGATTGTCTGCAGAATAAAAGCTTAAATCTGCTCATTTTGTGTTAAGACACCCTTCGGGCATATCGCCACGTTGCGGTTCCTATACAGTTGTGAGAGTCTGTTACACTGAATCGCTAACAGCACTGATTGATTATTTTTTTAAATCGTTTTTGGTCTATAAAACCATATCCTGAGAACCAATTCACGTGATTCAATTGTAACCACAGATGTTTCATCCCAGGATGATGAATGAGACATCGTTATTCAGTACGTGGTGGCAAGCACTCAAGGCTTGTTGTGGCTTCAGTGGCTGGGAAAACCTTCCCATCGTTTCACGATGAAGTTCATATTATGCGGGATATAATTGATCCCAAAAGGAGATGCTCACAATATCCAACGTACAATTATTATATTGTGGCGGACACAAAAGCCCACTGGCGTGGTGACATCATTCCACGCACCAAGTGGGCGGTGGCCACGCCCGAGGGGTAGGCGTGGCCTCATGATATACACCGGGCGACCAGCCCGGAACATTTCAGTGTTACAGTGTAGTCTTACAATAAAGACGTTTATATGTTACCTCTTGTCCGCTTCCTCCTTGCTCACAAGCAGCGCGCGTAACGCCGCGCTTTACTGGTGACCCTCGACGTTGGATCTGCCGGAGCGATCCTTCCACACGCGACGCCATCGCCATGGCCGACTTCGTCAAACTTCCGGAATTTTGGGAGACTCAGGCCGAAGTCTGGTTCGTCCAGGCCGAAGCCCAATTTCAGCTTCGGCACCTCACCGGCGATGACACGCGCTATTGCCACGTCGTCGCCTCCCTCGGGCCCGGCACGGCCGCTCGAGTTGTGTCCGTCCTTCGCCACCCACCGAAAGGCCACAAGTACGAGGCACTCAAGCGGCTACTCCTAGCCACGTTCAGCCTCACGGACGACGCACGGGCCGACCGCCTCCTGGATCTCCCCGAGCTCGGTGAGACGCGCCCGTCGGTCCGAATGGACCATATGCTGTCACTGTTGGGCGACGAAGCCCCCGGTTCGCTATTCCGGGCGCTTTTCCGTCGCCAACTTCCAGCGCAGGTTCGCCTCGCGTTGGCCGGGGCCGGGCTAACAGAACCCCGAGCATTGGCGGCCGAGGCGGACAAGTACTTCGCCGTTTCGGACACGCGGGCGAGCGTCGGCGTGGCCGTCACGGCATTCGACGCTGATGTTCAGCAGCGCGCTGATGTTCAGCAGCACGCTGATGTTCAGCAGCATGCTGATACGCACCTCGTGAACGCCGCCACGCCCCGCCCACCGCCGCGGCGAAAACCGCCACCGCGGGGAAACCCGTCGACTCCACCGGCCTGGCGGAGCCAGCCGCGCTCCTCCAGCTCCACCACCTGGTGCTGGTTCCACGCCAAGTTCGGCCACGAAGCTCGGCGGTGTCATCCGCCGTGCTCCTTCAACGGGTCGGGAAACGCCCGGGCCGGCGCTCAATTGTGGCGATGAGCGCCGGCCGTTCGAGCAGCCTGCTGTTCATAACGGACACCTTCTCCGGGCGCCGTTACCTGTGCGACACGGGAGCACAGGTGAGTGTCATTCCCGCCGGCACGTCAGACAAGCACGCTGCGGGTGGGGGCCCCGCGCTGCTTGCCGCGAACGGGACGCCCATCCGTACGTACGGAAAACGCTGCCTCTCTCTGCGGTTTGGAGGGCAGGTTTTCCGATGGACGTTCGTCACCGCCGACGTGCCCATGGCACTGCTTGGCGCGGACTTCCTGTGCGCTAATGGGCTCCTGGTCGACGTCAAGCGCAGACGGCTTGTCCAGGCCGAGACGTTCAGCTCGCTCGCATGTGCGTTGCCCAGCTCAACGAGCGGCTTGCCAAGCGGCTTGCCGAACGATTCGGTTCCGGCCACGTTGGTCTGTACGCTTCCGGCAGCGGACGCATTCACCCGCCTCCTCGCCGGCTTCCCGGCCCTAACGCGGCCCACCTTCTCGGCGGGGGCCGTCAAGCACGGGGTGGCCCATCACATCCCCACCGTCGGGCCACCGGTCTACGCCCGGGCACGCCGCCTCGAGCCGACGAAGCTGGCGGTGGCAAAAGCGGAGTTCGCTACCCTGGAGCGACTCGGCATCGTTCGGCGCTCAGAGAGCGCTTGGGCGTCGCCGCTGCACATCATGCCGAAGCCCGGCGGGGGATGGCGACCGTGCGGGGACTATCGCCGTCTCAATGACGCCACGACTCCCGACCGCTACCCCGTCCCCCACATTCAGGACTTTTCCGCCCGTTTGGCGGGCAGGTCCTTCTTCTCGAAGGTGGACCTCATACGCGGCTACCATCAGGTCCCCGTCAGGCCGGAGGACGTTCCGAAGACGGCGGTCATCACGCCATTCGGACTCTTCGAGTTCCTGCGCATGCCCTTCGGTCTGAAGAATGCGGCTCAGGCGTTCCAGCGACTGATGGACAGCGTCCTGCGCGACTTGGATTTTGTCTACGTCTACCTGGACGATATCCTCGTCGCCAGCGCGTCCCGCGAAGAGCACCTACGCCACCTCCGCACGCTCTTCGAACGCCTGGGCCAGCATGGCCTGATTGTGAACCCCGCAAAGTGCCGGTTCGGCGCCGCCACAATCGATTTTCTGGGGCACCGTGTCACCAGGCACGGAGCCGTCCCCCTGCCGGCCAAGGTGGAGGCGGTCAAGGGGTTTCCGCGCCCCCGCACAATCAGAGGGCTGCAGGAGTTCCTGGGCATGGTGAACTTTTACCATCGGTTCCTGCCCCGTATCGCCCAGCTCCTGCGCCCCCTGCACGAAGCTCTCCGAGGTAAGCCGGGCAAAGGCGACGTTACCTGGACCGAGCAGATGGACACGGCGTTCACGGGCGCGAAGCTCGCCTTGGCTAACGCCACCATGCTCGCGCACCCGGCGCCCGATGCACCGATCGCCCTCACCACCGATGCCTCGGACTACGCGGTGGGCGCGGTGCACGAGCAATGGGTGCGTGGAGCTTGGCAACCGCTGGCGTTCTTTAGCCGGCAGCTTCGCCCGCCCGAACGCCGTTACAGTACCTTCGACCGCGAGTTGCTCGGACTTCACTTGGCGGTCAGGCACTTCCGCCATCTGCTCGAGGGCCGGGCGTTCACTGCCTTCGTCGACCACAAGCCGCTGATCTTCGCGATGGGCAAGGTCACCGAGCCGTGGTCGGCCCGGCAGCAGCGTCACCTCTCGGCCGTATCCGAGTACACGACGGACATCCAGCACGTCGCGGGGAAGGACAACCCGGTGGCGGATTGCCTTTCCCGGGCCGTCGCCCACGCAGTCCACCTCGGCATCGACTATGCCCGGATGGCAGTGGACCAGGCCGCTGACCCCGACGTCCAGGCCTTGCGGACCGCCGTCACGGGCCTACGCGTCACCGAGGTGCCGTTCGACGGCACGGGCACGGCCCTCTTGTGCGACGTCTCCCTCGGGCGTCCTTGCCCCATTGTGCCCGCGGGCTGGCAGCGCCAGGTGTTTGACGCCATCCACGGCCTGTCCCACCCGGGCGCGAGGGCCTCCCAAAGGCTGATCGCCGACAAGTTCGTCTGGCATGGCCTCCGGAAGGCCGTCCGCAGCTGGGCCAGGACGTGCCTCGCGTGCCAGCGCGCCAAGGTGCACCGGCACACCCAGGCCCCGTTGGCCCCGTTCACGGTGCCGGAACGCCGGTTTGACCACGTCCACGTGGACCTGGTGGGACCTCTGCCCCCCTCGCGGGGTTTCACCTACGTCCTCACCATGGTGGACCGCACCACCCGGTGGCCGGAGGCCGTGCCCTTGGCGTCGACAACGGCGGCCGATGTCGCGCAGGCTTTCATCGCCACCTGGGTCGCCCGGTTCGGCGCCCCCTCAGACATCTCATCCGACCGCGGCCCCCAGTTCACCTCAGAGCTCTGGGGGGCGGTTGCGCAGGGGCTCGGGGTCCGGCTGCACCGAACCACGGCCTACCACCCCCAGGCTAATGGCCTGTGTGAGCGATTTCACCGCTCATTGAAGGCCGCGCTCCGGGCCACCCTCCGTGACGGCGGCTGGGTCGACAGGCTCCCCTGGGTCCTGCTGGGCCTCCGGACGGCGCCCAAGGAGGACCTGCGCGCATCCGCGGCGGAGTTGGTCTTCGGGCAACCGCTGCGGGTGCCGGGCGAGTTCCTCCCCGACTCCACGGCACCATGGTCCGCGGCACAGCAGCGCTCCGCTCTGCAAGAGACCGCCCGGAGGTTCGCCCCGGTGCCAACGGCATGCCACGGGCACCCACCGACGCACGTCGCCCCGGAGCTTCGCACGGCGGAGTACGTCTTCGTCCGCCACGATGCCCATCGGACACCACTGCGGCCCCCGTACGACGGGCCTTGCCGCGTGCTGGAGACCGGGGCGAAGCACTTCACCCTGGACATCGGCGGTACTCCTGACCGTGTTTCGGTAGACCGCCTCAAGCCGGCCCACCTCGATGTGGACCATCCACCGCCAGTGGCCCGACCCCCACGTCGGGGCCGCCCTCCTGCGGGCGGACCCCCGGCACCGCCCAGCCCCGCTGCCACGCCGCCCCCCGGTCCTGCACCCATCCCAGGGGCAGCCAGGGGCATCCCACCTGGCATCCCCGCACCCCGGATGCCGCCGATCGCCAGGGGGCGCTTCGGCCGGGTCATTCGTCTGCCCCGCAAACTGGCCCTCCAGGTGCGCGGGAATTCTGGGGGGGCGCGTGTGGCGGACACAAAAGCCCACTGGCGTGGTGACATCATTCCACGCACCAAGTGGGCGGTGGCCACGCCCGAGGGGTAGGCGTGGCCTCATGATATACACCGGGCGACCAGCCCGGAACATTTCAGTGTTACAGTGTAGTCTTACAATAAAGACGTTTATATGTTACCGCTTGTCCGCTTCCTCCTTGCTCACAAGCAGCGCGCGTAACGCCGCGCTTTAATATTATATCGTCATTTATTATTACTAGGGCATGCCCGTACTATATCTATATCTAAAATTATATCCCCCCCTCTATTTACATGAAATGGTTTGGTTCATGAAATGTTTTGGTCCATTCGCAACGCCAAAGCGAACGGCGAACGCTTTACATGAAATGGTTTGGTCCATGAAATGTGTTGGTCCATTCGCAACGCCAAAGCGAACGGCGAACGGCTTGCGAGTACAGTGACAATCCCCCCCCCCCCCCTCTATTTAGATGAAATGGTTTTTATTAGTTTTAAAACATAGTTTAACGCCAACATAGCGGCAACATAGTTTGCAAACGTGAAATAAATGAATACGCTCTCAAATGTGCCATCCGAGGCAGAGTGTGTTCGCCACGTTCGGCACACGCGATAGCTCGCTGCTCTCTGATTGGTTGAATCGTTTTTTGGACATAGCTCGGTAAGTAATTGTCCGATTAATATGAAACCTTGAAAAGGCACATCCTCGGGTCCCCAGCAATATACCTGGCAAGTTTAAAGTATATCGGACCCGTGGTTGTCGAGAAACAGCGGTCACAGACAAACAAACAAACGTACAAACAAACAAACACACAGAGATTACTGGAATTATAGATAGATAATTGTTATATTTACAATACAAGCACAAATAGATGGTAAAAGGGGAATACTCTACAAACGGCGTGTACTAGCAGATTGAAAAATGGCAAAACGTTTGCGTTTCTTGAACAATCGACAGCATCTCGTACGGAGAACTTTCTGAACGCTCCTCATAATACTTCCATCAGCAAAAAAAAAGTTTTTTTTTTTTTGTATACAAGATCGAGGCTCGTGTAAGAGCTAACATTAATGACAAAAAAACAAACGGCCCCGGAGACGAAATAAAGGGAGTGGGAGACAAGATGGGGAGAGAGGGAAGCACACAAGTACAACATTTGAGAGCACGGACATCGGGAGATCTGTGGGAGGGAGAGGGCTTAGGGGGGGAGGAGGCATGGGAAGGGGGCGGGGGGTGGGAGAGGTAAAAAGAGAGGTGTCCACTCATGGACACTGCTAGGACTTCCAGGAAAGACGTCGGAATTTCAAAAAAGTAGATCTGGGGTGAATTAACGGGGGTAGAAAAGATCAAGGTTTTGGATGGAGGAAGATAAGAGATGGTGCTGAACAGCTGTTTTAAAGACCTGGAGGGAGGAGTGGGATTAAAGAGAGTGAGGGAGTTTGTCCCAGAGGCGGGGAAAAAGAGGAATGAAAGGGTGAAGGCGAATAGAGAGTCTTGATTTTAGCAGTTTCACCAAAGGAGGGTTGCTGGCGGATCTTGTGCGACCTGTAGGAATATTTGGGGGACAGAGCACAGACAGACCTGGGGGAGCAAGGCCGGAGAGGAGTCCGTAGAAGACAGACAGTTGCGATAAAAAGAACAATTTGGGCTGGTAGGAGGCCCTGGAGGTACCCATACTCGCCTCGAAGCTGTTAGGGTGCACAACCTGGGTTAAAATCCCAACCAATCCATAAACCGCCGCCCTGGTGATTCACAGGGAGGGTGATTCACCAACGTGTGTACCATTCCTCGGATACGCGTTAAAATGGCCTCCCATCTCGCAGCATCTGCCTCAGCGCGTCACAATGGGGCGAGCGAAATGTCGCGCAGCGTTCAACGTCTTGAACATCACCTGTTCTGCTCTCTAGGCCATCGCCATCATCGTGGTGAAGACCAAAGCCAATGAGTCCAATATGAGTGCTAATCATAGCCTGCGCTGCCCTCCGCGCCACAACGAACAGCAGCCTCAATGTATGCATATTTTTAGAAGAGTAATTTGTTCCTGTCACAGTACATTGCTTCCAGGCCCCGACGTGCCAACGACATCTCAGAGTTCCACTCTCGCAGGTCTAATGTCTCTTGACACCGCACAAGGCATTGACGGAGCGCGCGCGATCCTCCGGTCCGAGCGTCCTGTAGACCCATGATTGATGGCAGGTGTGCAATCTCCATTAAATATTTTCTGCTCCCGCATCTGAACACCTAAGCCGATTGGAAGACGCAGGAGCAATAAGCTTTCTCCGGGTTGCCCGATTCGTTCGTCGTGCGCTTTGAAATCCCAGGTCTCTTTCAGCCGTCACATTTCAATTCGATTTCAAGATGGAGCATATGGCATATTTTAAACGCATTAAGCCGCAGACAAGATGGCAGGGATTGTGTTGCATGGAGGACTTCCAACTTGCTCCCGAAAAAAGAAGAAGATGCTTCCGCCTGGATTAATTCAATAACGGATGCCTTTGGGACGGTGATGACCAGGGGAGTGCCATGGACGTCTGCTCCGAGGCTCGGGGTCGCCCGGTTAGCCCTGTTACCGGTAACTGGCTCCGACAGGAAGTGCAAGCATGAGGTTCACTAATGGATAGCGCTGGAGACAAGCCAGACCACGTCGCCACCTATTCGGGCATTTATTCGGAATAACGCGGCAGCCCTTTCATCTCACACTACGTCCCATCGGACACAATGGCGTCGATGAAACCCTCAGCGCATGCACACGCTCCTCGGTTTAATGTCTTGCTGCCTCTTCATCACAATTACGCGACAAAGGCATGTGTTTATGTTTACAGGCATTATTTGGGTTTTAGTTGCTCGTTTGCAACACTTATGTCATTATTATGATATTTCCCATGAGCATGAGTATTTCCCTCTTTACAAAAGACATTTGCAAAGAAACAGCCATTTGAGCTAATGCTGTTCTTATGGACCCATTCTCCTTTTTATCAGAATCGGGCGACCGTGAGAGATGACATCGTCAACGTTTCCATGGACGAGGTCGCTCGCTGCTCCATCCCGGGGTGTCGTCGGTCAAGGACAGCAATCTGGAATTCGTTACATCGCCTCCTCTTTGCGAAAGACCATCACGAGATGTCTAACGTCCACTCGCGAAGGCCAGCAGACGAGGGATTCACCTTAACGTACCCGGCTATCTCCGTCGGACATGGACGCAAAGGTCCTACCTGTTACGCGCTACGTGAGCGATTTGTCGTCAACCTGGGAATCGAACCGAGAAGGGACGGCTCAAAATGGAATGCCCCACCTCAGCGACATCCTTCCAGCCCATAAGTCAGGTGTGTTACCCCGGAATCTCAGGAGGCCACCGAAATCTCACTCACTCACCGCAGACAGGTTGGTGGTCTTTCTGTCTTCTACCGACTCCTCTTCGGCCTTGCTCCCCCCAGCTCTGTCTGTGCTCTGTCCCCTAAATATTCCTACAGGTCGCACAAGATCTGCCAGCAACCCTCTTATGGTTAAACTGCCAAAATCAAGACTCTCTATTCACCTTCACTCTTTCATTCCCCTTTTCTCCTGCCACTGGAACAAACTCCCCCACTCCCTTCAATCCCACTCCTCCCTCCAGGTCTTTAAAACAGCTGTTCACCACCATCTCTTATCTTCCCCCATCCAAAATCTTGATCTTTTCTACCCCCACTAATTTCACCCCAGATCCACCTTTTTGAAATACCGACTTCTTTCCTGGAAGTCCTAGCAGTGTCCATGTGTTTTTTTACCTCTCCCACCCCCCCCCCCTTCCCATGCCTCCTCCCCCTGAGCCCTCTCCCTCCCACAGATCTCCCTGCTCTCCATCTTGTCTCCCGCTCCCTTTATCATGTTTTATGTGTTATGTGTCATTGTCTTTTTTATGATCAACGTTAGTTCTTCCATGAGCCTCGATCTTGTATACAAAAAAAACAAACAAAAAAAAAAAACTTTGAATTAAATACCCTGAGGGTCCGGACTTCCCAAACCACACCTACACCTCTTCTTGTCACTGTCTTCTTTCCACCCACGAGGAACCGCAGGTGCGTGAGACAGAAATACAGGAGGAAACCGAACAACACAGAATCTCATTATTTCTTATTGGGACCACTTAGATTTAATTCCTTTCTTCGTCGGTCGTTGTGTGATGGACCATAAGTGCTGTCAAATCAGTGGTGAGTGAGTTTGTCATTCAACTTTGAATCGATGTGTTTCACAATCCTCATTTTGTCATTGAGCGGACAACATCACATCAGTGGTGATCGCTCGTGGGGACGTCGTCCAAGCTCTTCCTTCAGCTGGTTGTGACATGAACCCCCGGTTAGTTTTGCCACGTTTAGAATGCAATTCCATAGATTCCTAGGATGTGGGATTGTGGGAATACCCAACGAATCACTTGCAGATCCGAGTTTGTTCATGGTGCGGGCGATGGCTCTCATACTCTTAGCGAAGGACATCGGGGGATCTTTAACGTCCACCACGGGACACCCGGGTCGACCTCCACACACTGATGAATCACCATGCCTGCCAAACACCAGAATGGCAGTTTATAGCTGGCATGGGATTCACACTCAAGCCAGACAGCTCAGAAGCGAGTGTGCGTGCGTCCAGGCTATCTTTGCCGGGCCGTTGCAACTACTGTGAGATATTGCCTGAAATCGCAACAGTGCAACAAAAATGAAGACACATCCCACAGAGCAGATTCCATGATGTGCAAGTCCACCCTGGCAGGTCACCCTGATCATTATTGATGGATCCAGAGCTTCACAATATCATTAAAATCTGAGCTGCTCTCTTGTTGTGTATTATTGCAAAAGGTCCGATTTTCGCCCTTTTTTTTTTGTTATCCCACTCCTGCCATCAATATCTTGCCTTTCCCGAGCGAGGAGTTCGGGACCCCTGACAGCTTGTGGTGCTGCACTCTGGCCGTGCAGCGGTGCGAGCGCTATCAATATTCCGACAATCAGAAAGAGATATTCCATGATCTACACAAGCTCATTTCAACTCCCCCAGGCAGCTCTCATGGTGCCAAAACTAGGCCTGGGTTCACACTGTGCCATCCATGTCTATTGTGGAATGAAGCTTTCCCTTTTATTCCGACGAATGGATTTGGGATCATTTATCAAACCCATTCTATGGAATATCAAAATCCCTCTTCCTAGACATGAACACACCACGCGAAGCTTTGTCGTCATCGTTTCTGAACAAATCTGTGGTTTCTGATGATGAATACACACCAAAGGCCACTGATGAAATGCTCCACTAGTTATATTGATGTCAACGCTATGTTTGGTTCGAAAAAAAAATGTTGTACAGCGATTACAATTAATTACTTTAAAATTGTCGGTGAACCGTTCCAATTAATGCCACAAAATGCAAAGTGGCAGAACTGGCATTCGAGCGTCGCACAAAGAAAAGCAAACATTCCTTGTGTAATTTCAAATTAAAGTTCAGCGCAATTTCTGGATGAAAAGTTGGAGCATTTTTGCAGCATTCTCCTCTCCTTGCTTCCCATCAGTCTTATGAATGGCTTCTGATGATAAATCGTTCTAAGGTCAGCGTAACGCAAGGCCGGAGGGATTTAGGACCAAGGCCATTCACTTCAACACTTAGCACTTTACGGCAAGCCAAGCACACATCTACCCAGAACTCAATTAATAGCTCCTGGGTTCTCCTTGGATCGGGAGTAACATTTGACTGTAATTAATAACGTGCCAAGGGTTCACACGGTCGACATTGGCTGGGGCTTTTCAAAACTACAGGCTGCACAAACAACACGAATGGAGCGCAGAAAGAACATGGACCTTCACTCAAAGATCCTCCTCCCTCTCTTCTCTCTCATGATGATGACCACTCCTTTTTGAATCTTCAGATGCTGCCGAAGCAGTTTCTTGGCTATCGAGCGCAATCCTGCATGGGTCGCCACTCCGACTTGGGATACTCGGAATGGCGTACCCCAGTAAGATGGTACTCATTTGGTCGACCTCTCAGAAGGATGACAGGTTGAGTCAACCCACCTGTTGTTAATGTAACAGGACAACAGGGGCTTTAACTCAGGACATCTTAAGCCAGCCACCTTAACCGTTGAGCCAACACCAGGCTATGATGAAGGTAACCACATGGAATATTTGGAGGAGATACCAAGAGAAATCACGTGCAACCAGAGGATGTCTATGCCTCTGGTTCCTATGAAAATCCCTTTGGATTAAACTTTACAGATGTGGAACCGCGTTTAGAGGCCATTTTTCCCCCACAGAGCAGGAGTTGCCCTTTTTTGGGCACCATGGTCCCCTTTTTGAAGCAATGCCCTTCCTTCCGCCAACACTGTTAGTCGCCTCTTGCGACACACAGGTAATTATCAGTGAACTGCTATTCAATTTGCTGACCTCGGAAGGATGACAGGCTGAGTCAACGCCCCTGGTGTTAATTCAGCGATCGACCGGGATTCGAACCCAGGATCCTAGGATCCCAAGCCTGCATCCTAACCGCTAAGCCAACACCAGGCTTAAACACTATCGATGTGGAAAATCTGAAAATTCTCCGACAATCATGTTTGAGGCCAACCCAAAAAGGAAGGATACGTTGGGCCCTGGGAGGACTTTTTCTGCCTTTCAATGACCACTTAAGGAGATTACAATCAGGGAGAGGTCAAATCACATGACTCCCAATCCTAACCTTCAAAGCCAGAAACAAAGGGGCTTTAAATTTACAATGATTACAACACAGAGATGAAATTATACGTCGATCATTTTGTTTGCGCTCCAAATTTAATGAATTACGCGTAAAGAAAACATGAGTTATTGTACCAAGGAAAGGAAGTGGTAGGATGGCCTCGAGGTAGCGCACTCCTTCTGAGCGATCAAGCCCGGGTTTGAATCTCGGCCCAGGTATGAACTTGTCATGGTGTTTTTCATGAAGAGGAGGTGAGTTATTGCCGACACCCTGAACACCTGCAAATTCCTACCACTTTCAGCCGAGGGTCCTGCAACAGAGTGGTGACCCATCCAGGATTGCTTTGCGCCCAACGCTTCACAACTGGAGCTCTGTCAAGAGTACGAGCTTATAATTAATTAATCAATTAATGAAGGAGGTAAAAAGGAACTCTAAAAAATTTGTCCTGGCGAAACAGAAATACTGGTGTGGCAGGGATGGCAGTTTTATTTCATTCTAACTGAAGGTGAGTAGATTAGAGGTTGCGGAGCACACACATCAACCAGAAAGCAAAAGGGATTTATCCCCAGTGCTTACCCAGCTAACACAACACCGTTGGGCCAACGTTGGCATTTGGTTGCAATTGCAACGTCTATTTTCCAACGTCACCCTGACGTTGTCTATTGGTTGCAATTGCGACGTTTATTTTCCAACGTTGGCCTGACGTTGCTATTGGTTGCAATTGCGACGTCTATTTTCCAACGTCGGCCTGACGTTGTCCATTGGCTGCAATTGCAACGTCTATTTTCCAACGTCGGCCTGACGTTGCCTATTTGTTGCAATTGCAACGTCTATTTTCCAACGTCGGCCTGACGTTGCCTATTGGTTGCAATTGCAACGTCTATTTTCCAACGTCGGCCTGACGTTGCCCATTGGTTGCAATTGCAACGTCTATTTTCCAACGTTGGCCTGACGTTGCCTATTGGTTGCAATTGCGACGTCTATTTTCCAACGTTGGCCCAACGGTGTTGTGTTAGCTGGATATAAGATCGAACATGGAGTGTCTGCAGAGGAAGTCCAGTAAAGGAAAAATGTATAGAAATAGTTTGATTGCAACAGCTTTGTAGGTGAGTTCAAAGGACAAGAAGTCTTATCTGCTTCGCAAAACCAACAAAGGAGCAAATGAGACACGTCGTAGTGAAACCAGGTCAGCACGCGGTCCCCACCACACCAACTGGTGGCTCAACAGATATAATGAGGATGACACCGTCTGCAAGCACAGACTTATTCATCGCAAGTAGAATGTAATACACTCTTTCAACATTAATGAAGGTAGGGCCTAAACGGCTACTCTTTTTGAATACCACGGGACCAAGAGTGGCCGCCTCGGAATGGAGACAAGGAGAATGATGATCTGCGCATCAGACACCACAGGAGCCAAACCACAACGGTGAAATATTAAAGTGGTGAGACGAGCGAGGCCTCAGCGGTCGAAATGACAATGCTAGTTTTACAGTTACAAGTCAAGACAAAATAATTGTGTTTGAAAAATCGTTATTACAATATATACTGCAACTGAAACGTTAACACGAAAGACAAAATATAGACAGAGGAAGAAGATAAGGGACTATTTTAGTTATCGCTTGTCGTGAAGTATCGAGCAGGGCTCCTGGTATAAAACATGCAAAAGGGATTTGTGACCTGGGAATCGTCTTGTTGATCACATTTGTCAACTGGGTGTGTGGAGCAAAAGATTAATGCTCGGGAAGAGAACACTCGACAGAACATCCTCTTTAGCAATTGATCTGCAAGCAACACTGCCTGCAAAGTTGCAAGGTCTTCTCTGCAACATGAAGCAATCATTGGAACGGCATCGGCATGAGAAAGGCAATTGTGACAGATTAGTTAGCTCACTTAACCATGCAAGCGATCACGCGTTCTCCATGTCTCAGGGGGTTTCCACCTGGAAGAGGCTACAAGTCAATTAGAACAGACAACCCAACTCATTGAGAACTCTCGCCCCTCTAGTGAAGGAATTGCCTGTTAAACCAAGCAGCTCAATATTGTGAAGGGAGGTGTGTTTCCAACCTTGTGAAGCTATTTCCTATAATGTCATTCCATTGGGCTTAAGCACCTCTGCACTGGGGGGGAGAGAGGGGTTTAAAAACATCCATCCAAGTAAGCTAACAGCTTTTTCATGAACACAGCAATAACTGGAACAGCACTCGGTAGAGCGCACACCTCCGCCAGGCTGAACACTTCACGTTTTGTATCCCACTGATAGGCCAGATCTGGATTCGGACCTGAACCAAAATCTAATCGGCTTGTTTTTGTCACCTCATCCACCAAGTTTCGTCCAAATCCGCTCATAGCATTTTTACATATCAGGTTATATATAGCTTTTCGCCCGATCTCTCAATGGTGAAGAATCACTTTAAAATTAAATAATTCTCCTCTCCGAATCCATATTGAGATCTTCACCAACATCGAATCGATTCTTCCTTGTCACACACACAAAACCTGTCCACCAAGTTTCGTCCAAATCCGTCGATACTTTTTGAGATATTCTGCTATATGTCGTTTTTGGCCCTATCTCCCAATCGTGAAGAATCACACATAAAATTATAATAGCCGGATCTGGATCTTCACCAAAATCTAATCATTTTGACCGTGTCACATACCCAACCTCTCCGCCAAATTTCGTCCGAATCCGTCCACAACTTTTTGAGATATCTTGTTCACAAACAAACAAACAGACAAACGAACAAACATGGGTGAAAACATTACCTCCATCCACTGAGATATCTTGTTCACAAACAAACAAACAAACAAACAAACAGACAATCGAACAAACAGAGGTGAAAATATTACCTCCATCCACCTTCAGTAGCGGAGATAATTAAAATCAGGAATCCCAAGATCCAGTTGGAGTTTTCGGAATACCCTAAATTGTATCTACAGATGTGATGCAACATGAATATTTGTAGTCACACGTAAATTCAGTTATCTTTCCATTGTGCTGGCCTTTGGTAAATGCTCAAATATATGGATGCAATACTTGCATTCGCTTATCCTTACGCGCTTCAAACAGATAGATCAGATTGACATATTGATGAAACTTTGCTAGGGGAAGGAATCGCTGACAAAGTGATCAGTATACAGCAGCACTGTAGGCACTTTCCCAGGCTTTCAGGCAGGATGAAGCAAGTTTCATATAATGTGCGGAGAGAGAGGGACACACGTAGAGATACCAAGACTGAGACAGCAAAACAGAAGAAGAGAGAGAGAGAGAGAGAGAGAGAGAGAGAGAGAGAGAGAGAGAGAGAGAGACAGACATTTCGGTCCTTTTATTGAAAAATAAAAATACAAAACTGTATACATATGTTAGGATGGTACAGATTCATCATACTAAAATAATCATTTTGGTGTCTGCCTGTCTGACGATTGTTGACCGTGATACATTCGGTCGTTACTTAATCAATGTCACCCAAACTTGACAGAAGGACTAAGAGTCACTCAATGAAGGTTGTAGCGAATTCATTTCACATGGGGGTGGAGCTTGTGTTAATGAGGTAGGGTCTAAGATTAGTTTCCCTGGTATGTGATTGCTCCCTGTGGTTTTTCCCTATGTTTTTTTTTATGATTGCAACAAAGCCGGCCATAAAAACGCACGTCTTTATAACCATCAACAGTCGCCAACATTACCCAGACATTACGATCGACAAGTAAACCCCGCCCCACCAACCGACTAAGTAACAAGGCCACACCCCCAGAGTGGGACAAGGGCCGTGGAAACTATCGTAACCGGCAGACATTGCCCCAAGCTTCGTGATTGGTTGGGAGGACATGGAATGATGTAATAGGGCTCAGCGATTGGACAGTGTGAGGGGAGAGCGAGAAGGTCAAGAAGGAAGAAGAAGAGTCTTGCGAGCTCTCTCTCCTGTTACGGGCTTTCGTATCGGGCGATCGCTCTTTGGTTTTGTCTTTCGGGTGGCTCGGATGCTTGTGGCTCGTGTGCGCTTTTGAGGAGAACTGTTGGCTTGGTGAACTTTGGCAACATCGGAGGAGGATGTGTTGTTGGTTGTGGTGCTCTTCGGGGACAGAGGAGGTCGCAAGTAAGGTGAAGGAGGCTATCCTGTCTGCTTGTTTCGCTCCTGGGCGTTTTTGACGTGGGGGTTCGGCAGCATTGCCGTAGCGCTTCCCATGCAAGTGGCTACACCGCGGCAATGACCATCAAGCTCCATAAAGCCTCATAGACCAGAGCTGAGTGCCGGCCGTTTACATAAAAAAAGAACATTCTTTTATTTCTTCAATATTTCCCCTTGTCTGTTTACGGCCTCTACCAGAAGTAAAAATAGGGGCAATACCCCTGGTGCTCATCTGGTAGAATAAACAGTACACTACACTGACAAAAGGTATTTTAAACCAATTTCAATGCTTGCTGGAAGACAGGGCAGCATGTAGAATCAAACGAACATAATCATAAGACTTTAAACAAACAAACAAACAAAAATACCTATTTTGGGGGGAACCCCCCCCCCCGACCCCCGCACCTCCCCTTAGGGCCAGATTTTTTTTAATGCCGTGAACAAACTTCGGTACATCACCGGTGATGAAGGTTGTGGTCAAGTTTCATCAAAATAGTGTGTGTAGTTTTAGAGGAAAAAGCAAATTCCTATTTTGGGGGGTCAAACCTGGAACCACGTTGACCCTCGGAAGATCTCCTTAAACCCCGATTTTTTTTAATGCCATGAACAAACTTTAGTCACAACACAACAAATACAATTTGTGCCAAATTTGGTTGCAATCCGTGGTTTCGGAGTTGAAGTTGCAAGTGTTTACAGATTGACGGACGGACGGACGATGTGCCATCGCATAAGCTCCCTGTAACTACGTTCCAGTTGAGATAAAAAAATATTATAAACCAGAAACATGGATGATTACCTTGTTAAACAGTCGCTAATGCTGTTTAACACTAAACTGAAACATATTTGGACGAATCCGGACATCAGTCTATGCATATCATGTCGACGAACGCACCTGATCGAAGATCTACTGTAGTCTAGGTGGAAGGCGAGATGAGAACAACTGATCTTGCTTCAACAGTTTATTGAGCATGGCAGGTGGAGATGGATGAAAAACCCCTGGTGACAGTTATGCGGACATAGTAGAGATAACGGACTATTCCCAATGTCCACGACTCATGTCGACCACGGCCATCGGCCGCATGGCTCGCATCAAGATGGCGGAACCCGTGACGATGAGGATCATGGGAGTTTATAACAGTTTTTGCTATAAGTGCATTATAAGTATTTTACTTATCACGGTCATCTCAAAAGGATCATCCGAATATTCTCAAGTAACAATAAAAAAAAAACGGAAAACATTTGTTCAACCAATCAACTCCATGCACCGATAATCGCCGACTGGAACAATGACCGAGAATCATCGAGAATTCACAGAAGAATAGCAATGAACGGCGAAGGTCTGGTTACATCGATATCTACTTTACATCTACAGTCACGTGAAAAAGTAAGTACACCCCATGTAAAGTTTTGACTTTTTCAACATATTTCAACATACAGCTATTTGATCTTCATTTCAACAATATTGATAGATAAAGGTGATATAATATAACAAATATCATGAAACATTTACAATTTGTAGTCCATTGTATAATATAAATAAACTTAAATGCAAATTTCACATGTGGAAAAAGTAAGTAAAAATAACTACTTCAAATACCTAAAATTAGAATCAGGTGCACCAGCTCAGGTGCAAATGATTAGAACATCGTTAGAGAGGATCTTTGAGGAACCTGCCTTATTTAAACCTCGGAAATTTAGTTTGGTTTGCTCTTTGTTGTTGAAGTGTGCGGCGTCACCATGCTGAGATCAAAAGAGCTCTCTGAGGTCTTCAGAAAGAAGGTTATAGATGCCTATGAGTCTGGGATGGGATTTAAAAAGATATCCAAACAATTTGAAATCAATCATTCGAATGTCCGGAAGATCATCTACAAATGGAGAAGATTTCAAACAACTGACAACTTGTTCAGGCCAGGCCGCCCCAGCAAGTTCAGCCCGAGAGAAGACCGCAAGATGCTGAAAGAAGTCTCGAAGAACCCCAGAATGTCATCACGGGACCTACAGGTAGCTCTTGCCACTGTTGATGTCAAAGTGCATGAGTCTACCATTAGAAAGAGGCTGCACAAATTTGATCTACATGGGAGGTGTGCCAAGAGGAAACCTTTGCTGTCCAGAAAGAACATCATGGCAAGACTAAAGTTTGCCAATGAACACCAAGGCAAAGACCAGCACTTCTGGAACAATGTGCTCTGGACAGATGAGTCAAAGGTAGAGCTATTTGGCCACCGTACCAGAAGACATGTTTGGTGAAAACCAAAGACAGCATTTGACCACAAGAACCTGATACCAACTGTAAAGCATGGTGGTGGAAATATTATGGTTTGGGGCAGCTTTGCTGCATCAGGGCCTGGGCAGCTCACCATCATAGAATCCACTATGAATTCTTCATTGTACCAGAGGGTGCTTGAGGATAATGTGAGGCCATCTGTCGGAAAGTTGAAGCTCAACCCGCAAATATTCCTGCAGGTCGCACAAGATCTGCCTGCAACCCTCTTATGGTTAAACTGCCAAAATCAAGACTCTCTGCTCACCTTCACTCCTGCATTCCTCTTTTCTCCCACCTCTGGAACAAACTCCCTCACTCTCTTCAATCCCACTCCACCCTCCAGGTCTTTAAAACAGCTGTTCCCCACCATCTCTTATCTTCCCCCATCCAAAACCTTGATCTTTTCTATCCCCGCTAATTTCACCCCAATTCCACTTTGTTGAAATACCAACTTCTGTCCTGGAAGTCCTTGGTGTCCTTGTGTTTTATACTTCTCCCACCCGCTCTCCCCCCCCTTCCCACGCCTCCTCCCCCCAAGCCCTCCCCCTCCCACACATCTCCCTGCTCTTAAATGTTGTGTGCTCTCAAGTGTTTGTGTGCTCCCCCTTCTCTTGTCTTCCGCTCCCTCTTTTTATATATTTTGTTTGTCTGGTTGATATGTTTGTGAAGTAAATGTTAGCTCTTTCACGAGCCTCGATTCAGTATACAAAAACAAAACAAAATAAAAAACACCTCACCACCACATAATTAAAAACACCTCACCACCACATAATGAAAAACACCTCACCACCACTTCATTTAAAAACACCTCACCACCAAGTAATTCAAAACACCTCACCACCACGTCATTTAAAAACACCTCACCACCACGTCATTTAAAAACACCTCACCACCAAGTAATTCAAAACACCTCACCACCACGTCATTTAAAAACACCTCACCACCATATAATTCAAAATACCTCACCACCACGTGATTCAAAACCACCACCACGTTATTAAAAACACTTCACAACCACGGAAACAAAAGTTTCAGGGAGTAGTTCAGTGACAACACAAACACTGCCCAGATATGTAGATATATAGAGAGATGACGGTACCTGAGTTGCTGTTTTTCCATGGTTTACACTAGAGTCCCTGTATATAGAGAGTTGTGTCAACTCAAATTTGGACGCCATTTTGTGTCTAAGTGTGTCGGATTAGATATACATGTACATTCGCGATATGGGGTGATATATTCTAAACCTGCTAAAAAAAAAATTACTACACATATTTAGTCTTATTATTACATACAGGTGATATTTGTTTTGTCAAAAACTCAGCTATTGCCGTGAAAAAGAGCTGTGTGGTGATATTAAAAGTGGTATGGCAATGCATATTACAAGCCAACACTGCATATAAGAGCTAACATTATAAGTAAGACAAACCAATGCTGTCGTTCTCTGAATTTTAATAACTTTTAGAAAGGAGTGTGGGCATATCCAATATTTTTTAAAGGGTGCCGAGAGCAATTCCGGTGTAGGACTTCCAGCCGACATATAGTCTAACACACTTAAAACAAATTCTGTACGTGGTATTGCCATATTTCTATAGTGTACAACTTTAGTTTTATCGACATTTATATTCAATTTCCATTGTAATGATTTAACAAGCTGCAAGTCAGCTTCTGTCTCTGACATAAGGAAAACGTCATCGGCATCTAGTAAGATTGAAACGTTCATTTATTACTACACCCTTGCCCAGAACTCTGATGGATATTGCCTGATCGATTAATATGTTTCATAGCTGGCGACTTAATTAACACTTAATTTTCGACTGCGCCAAGCCGTAATTAAACAGAGAAAAACCTTTAAAAAATACCTGCAGTGTGCACGGTTCGTCTAGTCGAACAGATATGGAAAAGCACAGATAAGACGTCGTATTCACCATAACTTGTTTAATTTCCCAAAAATGTCCCAAATTTGTCTTCTGACTTTATCACTTGGAAATCTATACATCTTATATTTCCCAGATTGGTTTGAACAACCAAAAGCAGAACAACCAGTCATTTTGTTTGGCAATAAACAACATTCCCGTACCAAGCTGACGTTCACGCACGGTGAAGTTAGACACAAAATGGCGCCACGAAATCACGTGACCAGAAATCTCAGGTCAGCGCATGGCGCAACTCTCTTTATACAGGGACTCTAGTTTACACCAATCATAATTCAAACAATCATAATGCACAAATGTATTTGTAATATACGTGATATCACATTTTATAAACAATTGAAGTTGAAAAGTTAAGTTGAAAATTTTTTTTTTCCCCAAAAAACCCAAAAACAAATATTGGAAATCTTTTCAAAAAAATACCCTTAGGACATACCGGCGGGAGCGATAGGTGCATACCAGGAGTTTGCTACGATTTCACAAAAGTTTGAGGAAGTAGTTCATTGACAACACAGACACTGCACAGATATATATATATAGATATATATATCAAGAGAGAGAGAGAAATAAACTTTATGAAGCGCATCTGTCATGTGCAATTTTTTTGGAAATGCAGGTAAATTACAAAGAAAGGAAAAACATATTTACCAGAAGGAACAAAGCTTGAACACGGTTGGAAAGAGTAAGTGGCGAAAGAAGAGACAAACTCAATTCAAACCTGCAGTCTGCATTTCCCCAGATCCCAGGTATACTGACTGTTTTTTGTGTGCTCACAACAAGCAAGCGTGGACCATCCGAGTGACGATTCAAGATGGGGAGCAACACAGTGGGAATATTTACAGTTTGGCTCAGAAAAAAACTCCTGAGCGTCTCTTTGCATAAAGGATGATTGTTTACAAAAAGGTAAATGTTCTGAAGACACAACACCACGCAGGATTAGTTAAGCTTCCCCGGTGCCCCGTTAGATGCGAAGGGAAATGCAGACGGAGGGAATCAGTAATGCTAACAAGTAATGGGCATACATGCTGACAGCCTCCTCCAGAGACGGATGAGTTATAGCCAAGAGCCATATGTTTGCACGTTACGCTTTGCAACTCTCCCGGGCTTCAACAAACAAATGCAAAGTCGAGTCAGATACACGCACTGGGACATGGTGTGAGCATGCACTCGATTTACATAGTCACGTGAGTACAGTTGGGCATGTGGTCGTCTGACTAGCAAGAATATATAAAAAAATGGGGGGACCATTTTAACTTTGCTTTATTCCATGTACGGTCGAGATAGGACACCACTTCATGCATTGGACTGTCCGCCATGTGGTTACTTCAACAACCAGCATGATGAAGTGTGTCCAGGCAGCTCAACAATCACGCTGCAAGTAAAGCAAATCTAGTGCATAATGGCAAGCAGAAAATGAGAGGGCCTGAACAGCAAGGCCAAGATGGCTTACACAGGCTTACACAGGCTCATGGAGAAGCTAGAACACAGAAATAATCAGTATGTAACAGAAAGAGAGGGGGCGATACACCAACAGAGAAAGTCGAGGGAGACAATATTTATTTATTTTTTGGATACAGAATCGAGGCTCGTGTAAGAGTTAACATATTGAACATGAAAAGATGCACAAACACATAAAACATACAATGAAAGGAGCAGGAGACAAGAGGGGGAGGGAGAGGGAAGCACACAAGCACAACAACAGTAGAGAACAGGGACGTCGGTAGATCTGTGGGAGGGAGAGGGCTGGGAAAGGAGGGAGAAGGGGTACACGGTATAAAGCAAATGAACACCACTAGGAATTTCAGGAAAGAAGTTGGGGATTGAAAGAGGCGGATTTGGGGTGTTTTAACGGGGGTAGAAAAGATCAAGGTTTTGGATGGGGGAAGATAAGAGATGGTGGTGAACAGCTGTTTTGAACACCTGGAGGGAGGAGTGGGATTGAAGAGAGTGAGGGAGTTTGTTCCAGAGGCGGGACAAAAGAGGATTGAAAGAGTGAAGGTGGCAGAGATTCTTGATTTTGGCAGTTTCACCAGAAGGGGGTTGCTGGCAGTTCTTGAGTGTCCTGCTGGAATATTTGGGGGACAGATCACAGACAGAGCAGGTGGAGCAAGGCGGAGAGGAGTCAGTAGAAGACAGAAAGACCACCAACATGCCTGTGGCGACAGAGAGAAAGGCCCTCAGAATCAGCTTCATCGCGGGATATACCAATGATTCTGCATGCTTTGGTTTAGACCGCGTGAGGCGGAGCTAGGTGTGAGGCAGGAGCGCCAGCCCAGAGGGGAGAGCAGTATTCCATTGAGCTGCGGATGAAAGCTTTGTGTGTGGTGAGGAGCTCAGAAGTGCCCAGAAAGGACTTCGCACGACGGAGGATGCCCAGACAGCAACTCACTTTGGAGGTCAGCTTGGAAATGTGGTTTTTCCCAGGAAAGATCCTGGCAGATAGTGAGACCCAAAAGCTTGAATGACAGAACTTCTTCAAGAGGATTGTTCAGAAAGGAGATTGGAGGATTGCCCATACGATCTTTTTGGAGAGACGAAGTAAGAGTGTGAGATTTGTCTGGATTGAAAGACATGTTCCACTTGTTTGACCGTCTGTGATTTTGTCCAGGTCTGCAGAGAGTGAGGAGGCTACAGACTGCCGATCTGAGGGTTGAGATATGGAGCGACAGAGAGTGGAGTCATCAGCAAAGAGATAAAGAGGATTTTCCAGAGGGTCAGAGAGATCATTAATGAAGACCAGAAAAAGCACAGGGCCCAGAACACGACTTTGGGGAACTCCAGCCTGAACAGGAAAGGGAGATGAGAGAATTCCATTCAGGGCCACACGTTGACCGCAACCAGAGAGGAAGTCTGCAAGCAATGCGTGGAGGTTTCCATGGATACCATAGGAGGAGAGTTTGGTGAGCAGAGCTGGGTGCCAGACCATATCAAAGGCACAAGATATGTAAAGGGAGACGGCTCTGATTTCTTGTTTGGCATTGAGAGCCTCCATCCATTGTTGAGACAGCAGAAGCAGCATGTCCAGAGTAGAATGACCTGGTCAGAATCCAAATTGATGATCCGAGATCAAACCATTGGAGAAGAGGAAGAATTTGATATCAGAAGCAATGATGAATTCCATGACTTTGCTGATAATTGGGAGCAGGCTGATTAGTCTGTAGTTGCAAAGATCTGTTTTTGCACCTTTTTGTGTAAAGCGGTAATGTTGGCTGATTTACAAACTGATGGCAGATGACCTTGAGCAAAAGAGAGGGTGAAGAGAACAGAGAGCGGGTGAGATAAAGCGGCAGATCAGGATTTTAGGACCCGTGGGCTGATTCCGTCTGGTCCAGTTGCAGAATCAGAGTCGAGGTTTGACACAAATTTTTCAAGCTTGTCAGGAGAGAAGGACACAGAGTCCAGGAGCAGCTGTGTTCGGTTCGACTGGGTAAGGTGGGTAAAGAGAGAGATGGGTTTGGGACACAAGAGTTTGAGGCAAACACAGAGTTGAGGCATTCGGCTTTGTCATGTGCGGTGTCAGCTGTGTAGCAATTTGAGGTAAGGGAGGGGATGGAGGGGGAACAAACACCAGAAACAGATTTGAACAGACGCCACCAGGATTTGGAGAAGGGAGACAGGTTTGAGAGTTCAGTCTTCAGTGCAGAGTGATATTGTTTCCTTGCTCTCTTGTGGGTAGACACTGGGGTGGTCCACAATTTTTTTCTTTTGAATTGTCAGGTTCTCAGAACCTCCAGAACTGTTCCAATACCTAAAAAAACACTGCTGGTGAAATAAAAATGAAATTGAATAATATTTATGGGTAGCTCAAGGTCATCAAAGTTTCCCCATATGGTCTTACACTGACGTCTTACATTACCATGGACACTGAAACAGTTTCTGATTGAC
The DNA here is from genome assembly GCF_964187855.1 of Myxine glutinosa. Lineage (NCBI taxonomy): Eukaryota > Metazoa > Chordata > Myxini > Myxiniformes > Myxinidae > Myxine > Myxine glutinosa. The sequence goes on along the minus strand of NC_136274.1, from coordinate 66,656,545 downwards.
GCATACTTTTACAGGAATTTTAAGTTGAGTTATGAATACCCTGCAATGCAGTTATGAATACCCTGAATACCCCGGTAATGTAAGACGTTAGTGTAAGACCATATGGGGAAACTTTGATGACCATGAGCTACCCATAAATATTATTCAATTTCATTTTTATGGACAAATCACCAGCAGTGTTTTTTTAGGTATTGGAACAGTTCGGGAGGGTGTGAACATGACATTTCAAAAAAAATAAAAATTGTGGACCTCCCTAGTAGACACACACTTGTTCCGAGCTTTCTGAAAAGAATGGAGATTGCCTTCAGTTGGATTAGCCTTCCAAGAGGTGAAGGCAAGTTGTTTCAGGGCAACTTCCTCACCACAAGATTCAATGTACCATGGATGGGAGGAAGGGTATGACAACTGAAGACAAGATGGGATAAATCTGTGCATGTGAGAGAGCAGTTTACTTTGGAAGAATTCCCAGGAAGAGTTGATGTCAGAGGCAGTAGAGATGGGAGACCAGTCCAGATGATTGATGTTGATCTTGAAGACCGTGCCAGTCGGCCTGAGTGAAATGCCAGACTCGTTGGCATTTTTTCTCCATACTTGGAGAAATAAGGGATATGGGGAAGAATGAGAATAAGGGTACGACACAGGTGGTGAACAAAATGGATACAGCCGCAAACTATCAATCATAAACGTGAATTAAAAACTATAAACCTGGAGGGAAGTGTGTTTGGGAATCGTTAATGAGGCTACATGAGATCAGGATTGTGGATGGGGATGACCTGAGATGGTGGTGATCAGTTGCCTTGAAGCCCTGGTGGGAAGATCGAGATTGAAGAGACTGCGAAAGTTGATTCCACATGTGGAGAGGGAGGGGGAAGTAGAGGGGGAAGATGAACGAATGAGTGGAGGTGAATAGTTATTCTGGATTTTAGGAGTTTCACCAGAAAAGTGTTAATGGCAGACCATGTGTGCCCTGCAGAAACTTAGGCAGGGGGAGTGGGGCGGATCATGGAAAGGCCAGAGGGTGGAAGACTAGAAGGGAGGCTAAAGAAGACGGATAGACCACCCACCTGCCTGCAATGTGAAAGAAATAGGCCTGAGCTGAGCTTCATCGGGGGAGATTCCAATGATTTTGATGGCCTTGGTTTCAACGCATAAAGCTGAGAAAGGTGTTCGCCAAAGGTGCTGTGGATTGTTGAAGAAGTAAATGGGAGGATTCACCAGAAAGTCTCTTTTCAGAGACAGATTGAGAGTATGAGATTTGTCAGGATTGAAAGACTTATTCCAAGTGTTTGACAAGCTCATGATTCTTTCAAGATGTGCAGGGAGCGAAGAGGTTGCTGCCTGCCTAACCGACGGGAGAGGGATGTCACCGGCAGAGAGTGGGATCATAAGCAAAGAGATAATGAGGAGAGTCTGATAGATTTTTGATGAAGATTAGGAATAGGTCTTGGCCCAGAAGACTTGTGGTACTCGCCATGAGTGGAGTTTGGTGAGGCTAGGCAGAGAGTTTGGTCTGTAGCTGAGCTTCATCTGTAGGTGGGGTACCAGATTGCATCAAATGCTCGGTACATGTCTAGAGAAATGGCCCCGAACTCATGTCTGAGATTGAGGGCCTCTACCATTCCTGGGAGAGCAGAACAAGCATTTCTTGGGAAGAGTGACTGGGTTTGAATCCAAACTGATGGTCTGAGGTCAGGGAATTGGAGAAAAGGATTTGATGTCAATCATGATGATGGATTCCAAGACCTTTCTGATGACTGGAAGTAATCTGATAGTTCTGTAGTTAAGAGGATCGGTTTTTATAGCTTTTTCAAGTAATGCAGAGATGTTTTATAACTATCAAGCAGATGGAAGATGAGCTATGGCAAATTATAGGGTGAACAAAGCAGAAAGAGGATGATGCGAAAGAGCTGCAGAGCAAGTTTTTAGGACATGTGAGCTGATGCTGTCTGGTGCAGTAGAAGAGTCAGAGAGTCTCGGTTTGCCAGAAACTTCTCCACATTCTCAGGTGCAAAAGACACAGAATCCAGGAGCAGTTGAGTGTGACTGGGAAGTGTGGGTACAGACAGCGAGGGATTTTGAGCACAATATGGAATTGCGGCATTCGGCATTCTCAAGAGCCGAGTCCACTGTGGTGCCATTGGAAGTGAGGGAAGGGATGGAGGCAAGGGACATACTCCAGAGATCGACTTAACAAGGCTTCTCCAGGTTTTAGAGGAAGTAGACAAGTTTGAAAGTTCATTGTTGAGTTTAACAAGATGTTCTTTTCTGGCTCTCTTGAGAGTGGGCACACACTTGTTATTGACTTTTTGGGATGGTCTGAGGTTGTCTCGAGTCAGATGTGCCTTCCATGAAGCGAAGGCAGGTTGTTTTGGGGGCAACTGCCTCACCCCTGGATGCAGCAGTGTACTATGATATCTGGTGTACACTTACTACGGACATGTCCATCATCCTTCTCGTGACACTTTGAGAATTTTCCAACAAAGGAGTGAGAGGGACAATGTCATTATACAAAGTGAGCAAGAATGATGGAATTCGGATTGCACAACTCCCTTTTCCCCATACTCCCAACTCCTTAAATAAATACATGCATTGGGTTTGTTTAATGCAAACCTTTAACTTGCGTCAAAGTGAAAAAAAATAAACTCAAAACAAACTGCAACAAATAAATAAATATAACTAGCTCGTGAAAAGCACAGCAATAGATAAACGAACATATTCAAATTACCCAATGAGCGCGAACATAAAGAAAGTGCAAGTTTCAAAAAGTTCAAGAAGAAACTTACAGATTAATTATGGACGTCATTTCAAAAAGCAACATTGCTCAGGTTTTTAAAATTTCAACAATAAATTGAGTCCCGAGTTTTTTTATTGTAGTCCCATCCTCCGCCAATGGGCTGTCATGTCCCACCGGCCCAGGGCAGACAGAAAGCGAGCCCTGATGGGCAACAATACCAGTAAATGCCCCCAACATGTGGGTAGTTCTGCCCGAGTATGAAATTCTGTTGCTGGAGCAGAAAAAGCAATGTCTGCGAGGAATATTGTGTGTGCCATGGAGGTGCCATGTTGCTCTGGACAACAACTAGAGTGATCTAAATGCATAACCCTGGTGTCTGACACCATTATTCCAGGCATCTGTGACATTTACGGACTCGGCCTGGATTATCCCCTGCAATGAACGAGCGATCCATATGTGTATGGCTACCTTTCAGGCCTCGACAGAATTAGTATTTTTCGCCCAACACCACCGAATGCCATTTGCGTCATGATTGTCGCATTCGCTGCATCATTGCAATCTTCCAGGCACATTAGCCGTGCCGCAGAGAGAGGCAATTTGAGAACACGGTGCCACTCCCTAACAATCTCAGAAAAGTGTGATTTGTCCATTCTAAAAAATGTCTGCACACATCATCAGGGATATCCTTTGGCTCATTAGTGTGAAAATTGTTGAGCAGTGTGTTAAAGGGCATTGGGCATTATATTTTCACATATCAAATGTGAACAAACATCATCAGATACTCATCATGCAATACTCATGCATCATGCAAATCATGCAATACATCATCATGCAATACTGGTTTATTTAGAGTTTTAAACTATTTGATAAAGCAAACAAATATGAAGTAAAAACAAAATAAAAACATATGTCACCCACAGGGTGAACCGTATCTTGCCAAAATGTGAACATGAGTGACTTGCTTCAGGTCACACTGAGGTGAACAGAACTGCTATCCACTAGAAGCGACTCTTTGAGGAATGTCTGCCCACGAGATATTGAAAGATTTTGATGAGAACTGAGGAAATAATTGTTTCATGAAAATTCCGTTTTTTCGTCATGACGTCATCAAATGACGTCATAGCGTCAAACTGTTTACAGATCTGGGAAGCACTCATCAAGGGCATTCATATGAGGTATTACTCGATATGGTACCTACGATTTCAAAATTTGACCTTGGGGTCAATAATTTTCGACCTCCAGCGCTAACCATGAAGGTCAAGGCCGATCGCCACCAAAAACTAATCAGCTGAGCGCCGGACCATATACTAGATTCCCATGAAGTTTGGAGACGATCCGATCAAAGTTACTCAAAAAATAAGGATTTCAACATTTGACCTTGGGGTCAATAATTTTTGACCTCCAGCGCTAACCATGAAGGTCAAGGCCGATCGCCACCAAAAACTAATCAGCTGAGCGCCGGACCATATACTAGTTTCCCATGAAGTTTGGAGACGATCCGATCAAAGTTACTCAAAAAATAAGGGTTTTGTCGACCTCCATGATTGACCACAAAGTGACCTTGACCTTTGACCTTGACCTTCAAAATTTTGTGTGCTGAAGGGTATCTCTATAGGACTCTGATATGCGAAGTTACATGCGAAGATATGCGAAGATATGGTACCTACGATTTCAACATTTGACCTTGGGGTCAATAATTTTCGACCTCCAGCGCTAACCATGAAGGTCAAGGCCGATCGCCACCAAAAACTAATCAGCTGAGCGCCGGACCATATACTAGATTCCCATGAAGTTTGGAGACGATCCGATCAAAGTTACTCAAAAAATAAGGGTTTCAACATTTGACCTTGGGGTCAATAATTTTCGACCTCCAGCGCTAACCATGAAGGTCAAGGCCGATCGCCACCAAAAACTAATCAGCTGAGCGCCGGACCATATACTAGATTCCCATGAAGATTGGAGACGATCCGATCAAAGTTACTCAAAAAATAAGGGTTTTGTCGACCTCCATGATTGACCACAAAGTGACCTTGACCTTTGACCTTGACCTTCAAAATTTTGTGTGCTGAAGGGTATCTCTATAGGACTCTGATATGCGAAGTTACATGCGAAGATATGCGAAGATATGGTACCTACGATTTCAACATTTGACCTTGGGGTCAATAATTTTCGACCTCCAGCGCTAACCATGAAGGTCAAGGCCGATCGCCACCAAAAACTAATCAGCTGAGCGCCGGACCATATACTAGATTCCCATGAAGTTTGGAGACGATCCGATCAAAGTTACTCAAAAAATAAGGGTTTCAACATTTGACCTTGGGGTCAATAATTTTCGACCTCCAGCGCTAACCATGAAGGTCAAGGCCGATCGCCACCAAAAACTAATCAGCTGAGCGCCGGACCATATACTAGATTCCCATGAAGTTTGGAGACGATCCGATCAAAGTTACTCAAAAAATAAGGGTTTCGTCGACCTCCATGATTGACCACAAAGTGACCTTGACCTTTGACCTTGACCTTCAAAATTTTGTGTGCTGAAGGGTATCTCTATAGGACTCTGATATGCGAAGTTACAGGAGTTTCCAATAATAACTGTGGTCTACAGAGTGATCTAAACGTGGAAAAAAAATGATTAACCACAAACAAAAAAACAAAAAAACAAAAAAACAAAAAAACAAACAAAAAAACAAACATACAAGCTGACTAATACATCTTGCAAAAACTTCGTTTTGGCAAGATAACAATTCATACATGGTGACATTGGTTCTGCAGATGTAAAAATTAGAGAAATACTTACGTAAGTCTCAATAACACAGGTTTCAACCTCTCACCATGTACGAGAGGCCTTCAAAAAGCTCTCGGACATACCCATAATAATCCAAGAACCACCAATGTCGTTTTTTCCAATGAAAGTTTATGGAATTAATGGAGAAATAATTTATTTACTAATTATGCATATATGACGTGGCATGTGTTTCACAATCACAGTGCATATCCTCGGTCGTGGGCTGATGCAGTGCGTGCATGCTCCTCACCCAGAGTGGCACACACAATATGGTACATGTTTAATTTGTTACACCATTCCCAACACTAAATTAAATCTTTGGTAGTTTGTGTTGACATTAGCACTGTGTTTGCATAGCATGGGACTCTGATAATTCGGGTCAACATCACAGCTAAAGGGTGATCTTGAATACATACATACCTATATGCAATGTGTATATATATATATATATATATATACACATTGCATATAGGTATGTATGTATTCAAGATCACCCTTTAGCATATATATATGTATATATATATATATATATATATATATATATATATTGTTGCGGATATGAGGACTGTATATTTTTTTTGATTGTGTGAATTATTATCTTGCCAAAACGAAGTTTTTGCAAGATGTATTAGTCAGCTTGTATGTTTGTTTGTTTGTTATCTTGCCAAAACGAAGTTTTTGCAAGATGTATTAGTCAGCTTGTATGTTTGTTTGTTTGTTTGTTTTTTTGTTTTTTTGTTTGTGGTTAATCATTTTTTTTCACGTTTAGATCACTCTGTAGACCACAGTTATTATTGGAAACTCCTGTAACTTCGCATATCAGAGTCCTATAGAGATACCCTTCAGCACACAAAATTGTGAAGGTCAAGGTCAAAGGTCAAGGTCACTTTGCGGTCAATCATGGAGGTCAACGAAACCCTTATTTTTTGAGTAACTTTGATCGGATCGTCTCCAAACTTCATGGGAATCTAGTATATGGTCCGGCGCTCAGCTGATTAGTTTTTGGTGGCGATCGGCCTTGACCTTCATGGTTAGCGCTGGAGGTCGAAAATTATTGACCCCAAGGTCAAATTTTGAAATCGTAGGTACCATATCGAGTAATACCTCATATGAATGCCCTTGATGAGTGCTTCCCAGATCTGTAAACAGTTTGACGCTATGACGTCATTTGATGACGTCATGACGAAAAAACGGAATTTTCACATTTTGGCAAGATACGGTTCACCCTGTGGGTGACATATTTTTATTATTATTGTTTATTCTGCGCCTCCTGCCTCCGGAGCTGTGTAAAGGTCAAAGGGCATCCCATAATTAGTCCATAAAGCATCCACACCACAGCCAATCATAGAATACCCCTGTTCAATAGTTATATCTTATTATGTGTTTTAGGGTAAGGCTGTGTCTCCCATTAATTGAAATACTCCATTGCACCAGTGAAAACATCTAGATTCCCTTCATTCCCACTCCCAACACTTCCATTCCCCCCTTTTCGTCAATTGCAATTCGCATTGCCAACTGCATGTTGGGCGGTTTTCCCTTCATCCGCCATTGACCACGAGGCAGGGTTGGGGAAGAAAGGCGGGTCCCCACCTCGTCATAGAGGGGAGGAGTGAGTCAGCCCCACTCAACCAACCACGAACAAGGGGTTGGACTTGGAGAGGGTGTGGAGAGAAACATCGAGGAGGTTCGCGAAGGTTGAGGGGCGGGGCCTATATAACCCGCAGGCAGGGCGTGTCCAAGGCAGATGAGCTTTTACAGGCAGACGAGAGGGAGCCCAAGCCGTTGAGACGAGAGGAGGTCCAAGGCAGATGAGCTGAGAAGAGAGAGGGTCCAAGAAAGAGCTGAGTTGTGAGGTCCAACAAGCAGAGATCATTCAAGGAAGCACCAAGCCTGCTATTCGTCACCTTGCTCACGAGCGGCAGCGTCTACAGCAGCAGCAGCAACAACGCTCGCCAACCGCTTAGGGACCTGGACGGCAGTTCGGAGCAGGGCCGCGAAGGAACGGCGGCTGCCCAACGTGCGGATCGTGCTGCCGGACCCAGTGGACTTTCCTCTCCTTCCAGCCAATTCCTGTCATCATTCCCCGTGTGAGTCGTCTTCGTTTGTTCTGTCCTGGGTAGGTAATTAAGTCTGTATAAGCTAAAGATTGCACTGTGTCACCTGCGTCTTATGTGTTGTAAATAAACGTGACTGCTTTCTTATTGCTTCCTACTTATATGTGTAAATAATAAATCCAATTACTCTTCTGTACGTCTTCTCGTCTTATTCCTTTTCCTCTTTGCATTCGGTCGTTTTAGAGTTTTCCAGATTGGGCAGCTGCGGTGCGATACGGCCAAAGTTTGGGTGGAATCGGGTTCTAGTCGGGGAATAACTGTTCGGTCGCGGTCATACCAACCGCTCGGTCAAAATAACATCTTGTCCGCGACCCGCAACAATATATATATATATATATATATATGTATATATATATATATATATATATATATATATATATATATATATATATATATATATATATATATATACACAGTGCCTATAGAAAGTCTAGTCCCACTTCCAAAATTTTCACCTTTTGATGCCTTATAGTCTGGAATTAAATTGCATTAAATCAGACCTTTCCCACCTCTATTTGCACAAAGTAACTCACAACTTCCAAGTGAAAAACAAATTCCACACATTTCAGAAAATTAATTAAAAACACAAAACTAGATTATCTTGGTTGGATAAGTGTCCAACCCCCTGAAATAGCAATTGTAAATTATCTCAGGTGTAACCAATCACCTTCCAAATCACGTACAGTACCAAGTTAATTGGCCTCCACCTGTGTTAAATTGAAATGATTCTGATCATTTCAGAATAAAACTAGAACGGCACTCAGTAGAGAGCATACCTCCGCCTGGTTGGCCATATCACTCAATGGTGAAGAATCACTTAAAAATTAAATAATTCTCATATCCGAATCCATATTCAGATCTTCACCAAAGTCGAATCGATTCTTCATTGTCACACACACAACCTGTCCAACAAGTGTCGTCCAAATCCATCCATAACATTTTGAGATATCCCGCTATGTATCGTTTTTGGCCCCGTCTCCCAATGGTGAAGAATCACTTTAAAAATTCTAGTAGCCAGATCCGAATCCGGATCTTCACTAAAATCTAATCATTTCGTCCTTGTCACATGCGCTACATCTCTGCCAAATTTCGTCTGAATCTGTCCACAACTTTTTGAAATATATTGTTCACAAACAAACAAACAGACAGACAAACAGACAAACAGACAGGGGTGAAAACATAACCTCCATCCACCTTTGGTGGCGGAGGTAAGCAGCTGTTACTGTAGGTTTCCTCTGCTGGGTAGTGGATTTCACAGCAAAGACTCAACCATGAGCACCAAGGAGCTTTCAAAAGACTTCTGGGATAAAGTTGTGGAAAGGTACAGATCAGGGGATGGGTATAAAAATATTTCAAAGGCCTTGAATATACCTTGGAGCACAGTCAAGACAATAATTAAGAAGTGGAGGGTGTATGGTACCACCAATGCCCTGCCCAGATCAGGCCGTCTCTCCAAACTGGATGATCAGGCAAGGAGGAGACTGATCAGAGAGACCACCAAGAGGAGAGCTTTGAAAGAGCTACAGACGTTTATGGCAAAGACTGGTCACTGTGTGAATGTGACAACAATATCCCAAGCACTCCCCAAGTTTGGACTGTACGGTATGGTGGCAAGAAAGAAGCCATTACTCAAAAAAGCCCACCCCAAAAAGCCCAGATTCTGAAGCCATGTGGCGAAAGGTTTTGTGGTCTGACGAAACCAAGATGGAACTTTTTGGCTTAAATGCAAAACGTTACATTTAGCGCAAACCCAACACAGCACATCACCCAAAGAGCACCATCCCTACTGTGTTATAAAATGGATGAGGCAGAATACAGAAAAATCCGAGAAGAAAACCTGCTGCCCTCTGCAAGAAAGCTGAAATTGGGACGGAAGTTCACCTTTCAGCATGACGACGACCCGAAGCAAACAGCCAAGGCTACAGTGGAGTGGCTAAGGAACAAAAAGATAAATGTCCTTGAGTGGCCCAGTCAGAGCCTCCACCTAAATCCAATCGAAAATCTGTGGCATGATTTGAAGATTGCTGTCTATCAACGCTCCCCACGCAACTTTACTGAACTGGAACAGTTTTGTACAGAAGAATGGGAAAATATTGCCCAATCAAGGTGTGCAAAGTTGGTGGAGACCTGTCTCAACAGCCTCACAGCTGTAATTGCTGTCAAAGGTGCTACCACCAAGTATTAACGCACGGGGTGGTCACCTATCCAACCAAGATATACCCGTTTTGTATTTTTAATAAATTTTCTGAAATTTGTAGAATTTGGTTTTTCACTTGGAAGTTGTGGGTTACGATGTGTAAATAAAGGTGGAAAAAGTCTGATTTAATGCAATTTGATTCCAGGTTATAAGTTAACAATAGGTGAAAATTTGAAAGGGGGCATAGACTTTCTATAGGCACTGTATATACACATATGTACAGTTCCTTCAGAAAGTATTCACACCCCTTGATTATCTTTTCACATTTTGTCGTGTTACAGCCTGAATTTAAAATGGATTAAATTAAAAAAAATTGTCACTGATCTACACAAAATAGCCCATGATGTGAAAGTGGAGTCTTTTTTTTTAGAAATGTTTACAAATTTTTCAAAATTAAATGCAGAAATACCTAATTTACGTATGTATTCAGCCCCCTGAGTTGATACTTTGTGGAAGCACGATTGGCAGTGATTACAGCTTCGAGTCTTCTTGGGTATGTTTGTATTAGCAAACATACCCAATTTCTAACAATTCTTACTTGCAAATTTGCTCAGGCTCGGTCAAGTTGGATGGGGAGCATCAGTGAACAGCAATCTTCAAATCTTTCCTCAGATTCTCAATGGAATTCAAGTCTGGGCTTTGGCTAGGCCAATTAAGGCCGTTCATGTTCTTGTTCTGAAGCCATTGCAGTGTTCCTTTGCCTGTATGCTTGGGGTCATTTTCCTATTAGAACATAAATCTTCGCCGCAGTCTAATGTCTTTTGCACTCCGATGCAGGTTCTCCTCTAGGATTTGACTGTATTTGGCTCCATTCACTGTTCCCACTATCCTTGCAAGTCTCCCAGTCACTGCCGCTGAAAATCATCCCCATAGTATGATGCTGCCACCACCATGCTTCATCATAGGGGTGGTATTAGATGGGTGATCAGACCATATAATGTTTTGCCTCATGCTCTCAGTCTTTCACGTGCCTTTTTGCAAACTCCAGGCGTGCTGTCATGTGCCTTTTTCTCAGGAGTGGCTTCTATCTGGTCACTCTCCCATAACGCCTAGATTTGTGAAGTGCTCCAGAGACTGTTGTCCTTCCGGCAGGTGCTCCCATCTCAGCCAAGTAACTCTGTAGTTCTGTCAGGGTGGCCATGTGGAGTGTTGCTCGCCTCCCTGACCAAGGTCCTTCTTTCCCGGTTTCTAAGTTTAGTCGGACGGCCAGCTCTAGGAAGAGTCTGAGTTGTTCCATATTCTTCCATTTCTTAATGATGGAGCTCACTGTGCTCTTGTGAACTTTCAACACTCAAGAGGTTGTTTTATACCCTTCCCAAGATCTATGCCACTTCACAATTCAATCTTGGAGTTCTATGGACAGTTCCTTGGACTTCATGGTGGAGTTTCTGCTCTGACATACACTGTCAACTATGGGACCTCATATAGAAAGGTGTGTTTCTTTCTAAATTATGTCCAATCAATAATTGAATTCGCCACAGGTTGACACCAATTAAGTTGAAGAGACATCTCAAGAATGATCAAAGGAAAATGGATGCACCTGAGTTCAATTTGGAGCGTCATAGCAAAGAGGTTGAATACGTTTTGACTCAAGACATTTCAGCTTTTCATTTTTAAATATTTTGTAAAAGATTCTAAAAAATAAATTGCACTTTGACATTATGGGATATTATGTATAGATCAGTGACAAAATCCGCGCATGAAACATGGTTTGTTATTGTTTACACAATGTGTAAGCATACCCCACTAGTCATATATACAAGTAAACCCTTGCAGTTGGGAGCGTAATCAAATGGCTTCATGGTAAGTTCGCCAGCCTTTGATTGAAGAAACAAACAATTACTCAACAACTCAAAGCAGGGAAATGCAGCATAAGGATCGTCTGTTTAAACATGCACCATCTGGAGGGTGGTGCGTTGTATTAAGTAGCACGGGTTTAAAGTTAAGGGAACGTGTAAAGCCTCCTGGGTGGGGACTGGGTGTGGCTTTGGAGAGGGAAGGGTGGAGTTTTGTCTCCCAGAGAGGGACAGAGGGGGGGGGGGGGCAGAGCGATGTCCATAGAGCAGAGAGAGGAGCTGGAGTCTCTCGGGTTCTGTGGAAAGCGTGCTGAGGAGCCTTGGTTTGTGCGAGAAAAGGAACTTGCCAAAGAAAAAGAGCACTTTTGATCGTCTGCCTGTTTGTGTCTCCCTCTTCCTGCTTCATGGCTGATATTCGTCTACCTGTTCATCTGTTCCTCATCCTGCCTTGCTCACCTCATTGCCTGCTTCATCGTCTCCCTACTGGAGACTGCTTGCCCTTTCCATCACCACAGTAGAGAAGCCCACCTAGTTCTCTTTCCCTTTCCCCATCTGTGATCAAATGTTGTGTGTGGCTTGAGGCAGGTTTCGTGGTTCTTTTGCGCACAGTTATTTTCTTTGTATTTATTGAATTTCTTTTCCCTCGTTATTGGTCGTTGTTTCGGGAAATAAACCTCATTGGTTTTGAAAGGAATAAGAGCCTCGTGTCTCTCCTCACATTGTCACGTTTGCGCAAGGCCGCCATTAAGTGATATGTCCATGGGAGTAATCGCAGTTTGGTCCATCCGTTCAGTGTTCTGTGTTAACTTGAGTGAGGAAACCGCATGGATGGCACGGGTTCAGATTAATCGCATAACCACACAAAAACGGAAGCCACAAAGTACACTAAAATGACAGCCACATAGGTTTACTTTTAAATGGAGTTCCTTAAAAGTGGAATTCTACTGGAAAAGTAGGGAAATTCAATGCAAAAACGCATCAAGCCACAGAGCTCACAAAATGTCTGTTTTTGCCTTGACTAGAACCAACATGGCGGAGTTCCGAACATGAGGTACGACAAAAAAAAAATTCAAAACATTTTCAATGGGTGAACTGGATGACACCAAGGCACGGCATGGCACGACACTGAGAGGCCACACCGCATGCGGGTGGGTCCTGAACTTTGTCCTTTAATCCATCAACCAATTATTACAAAGGATTATGGGATGTATTTTTGGTTTTGTTTCGCAGAGTGATAGTGCAGGCCAAATACAGGTACTTTTGCCAATGAATTAACACTGTACGTAGCGCAGGTGACTGAACTGCATATGTAATACCTCGTCATTCACTTCACCTGACCACATCGCTCATTCAGCACTGCGGCGTCGTTAAAAAAAAGTGTGTGAACACCATGGGGCTGCACCGCAGGTCGCTCTCAAAATACCACCCAAGAGGGGGGAGTGAGTACGGGGGAAGCGAGAGGATGGGGGAGCGAGGAGGGTGGGGAGGGAAGGGGAAGGGAAGGAAGGGGACACTGGCTGGCACCCTGCTATCGAACCTAAATCTCTGAGTTGGTAATTTTTATTTTTTTATATACAAGATCGAGGCTCGTGTAAGAGTTAACATCAATTACAAAAAAAACAAAAAAACAAATGGACACACAAAACATACCATAAAGGGAGCAGGAGACAAGATGGGGAGAGAGAGGGAAGCACACAAGTACAACAGCAGGGAAACAGGGTCATCTGGAGATCTGTGGGAGGGAGAGGGCTTGGGGGAAGAGACATGGGAAGGGGGGGGGGGGGGGGAGGTATAAAACACATGGACACTGCTAGTAGTCAGGTTCACTAGGTTTTTTCGTTCAAAATCATGGTAGATTAGCAAACCTATACATTTTTGGAAACGTTATTACATGGAAAATCTGAAAATCAATGTTTACATTTGCCAATTCCGACCAATTCGATTCGACCAATTCGACCAATTCGACCATTCGACCATTCGCTCAATCGCTTCGATCGACCATTCGACCATTCGACCAATTCGATCGATTCGATTCGATTCGATTCATCGAATTCGATTCGATCGACCATTCGACCAATTCGATTTGCCAATCAATTTGACCGACCTTTGCTTGTGTGGAACGGACTGTGAAAACGATGCGGACTATATTGTCGGACTAGCAGAGGTACCCGGCTTTGCACGGGAGTGGGAGGAGGAGGGGAGGGGGAAGAGGAGGGGAGGGGAACGGGGGGGAGGGGGGAGGGGGAAGCGGGGGAGGAGGAGGGGAGGGGGAAGAGGAGGGGAGGGGAATGGGGGGGGAGGGGGAAGGGGGGGAGGGGGGGAGGGGAAGGGGGGAGGGAAGGGTGCGGGGGTGCCCAGGGGAAGAAGGGCCCCTCCCCTCCCCCTCCCCCCCTTTCCCCTCCCCCCTCCCCTCCCCCTTCCCCCTCCCCCTCCCCCTTCCCCCTCCCCTCCCCCCTCCCATCCCCTTCCCCCTCGTTCCCCTCCCCTTCTCTTCCCCCTCCCCTCCTCCTCCCCCTTCACACCAGGGGGGTTGACTCAGCCTGTCATCCCACCGAGGTCGGAAGTCGGAACTCATTGTCGTCAAATAAATGTAGCCTGTATGTTTCACTCTTTGTCACATGCCGTTGGTCCCATGTCAATCGGATGAAGTTGAAAAATTAACGTTACGAAAGTCCTCCCAGAGTGCACGTGGATTGCTGGGGAAGCAGCTGGTGAGAATGATGGCCAATAGGCTCCTGAGGTTTGATGCTGACTGGCTGATTCCTGCTTCCTCCATAGCAAGGTGAAGATGCTGGTCATTTTCCAAGAGTCCTCTTGCCAGGCATGCTTCACGGAAGGACAATTCTTGACCATCTACACTTCTCAGGGCATTGAAGGAAGTGGGACCACATATGTCAGTCAGAAGGAGGCGAACGTAGTAGCAGTCGCCTTGCCGTGGACTGATGCTGTACATGCGGCCAATAGCTGAAACTTCGTGGACAGTAAAATCTCCTCTAACAACCACGCCTCCTTGCTTGCGCCTGGTCCACTTCTTGCTTGACTTATCCCAGGTGTAGTACTGTGGCACCTCATGGTACTTGAGTGTCTTGGCGAAATCATCATGGCTGCAGAGATCAAAGAAAGCAGTGAGTGTGGTGGCTGGCGGTGGTCTCTGTGCCCTTTCCAGGGCATTTTCAGCATTAAAGTAGACTCTCTGACCATTCTCTAGGTGCACGGCAAGTCCCACAACAGGGGGAAAGTGCTGAGATATGGGGTGCTCCAGGATCCTCCATACTGCCTCACTGCTACCCACATAGCGAGCATTCTGGAACTGAGTGACTTCGTCCACTGGACAGTCTCCAGCCCCGATGCGCTGCAGTTGAAAGACAGCCTGGTCAGTCCCCTTGGTCACATACTTGGTTATGTACTTGATGCTACTAATGCTGGAGCATATCTCAACATTGATGTGGCTGTTGAATTGGCGGAGGAGGAATGGGTTGTATGGTACCACCCACTGGTTGCTGACCACTTGCTCCAATTGTCTTCCCAGCTGGTGCATGTTGATCTCCCCAATGTGACCACCATCCTCTGGCTTGAGACGCCGATACTTGGGGTAGCAGTCATTTCCTTGCTTTGTGCTCTGCAAGAATGGCTTTGGAAAATCCTTGGCGCACTTGCGGTCCCTCATGCAAGGACTGTTCTGATTGAGATGTCCACATGGGCCATGGATCATATGAGCCATGACCATCTTGTGCAGTTCCGGATCTATCTCCTTGTCGGGAATCTCAGCACTGATCACCAGGTCAATGTCATCAGGTCTGACCTTGCTCTCGGGAGCAAGCCACAGAAGGATATGTGCATGAGGGAGACCACGCTTCTGGTACTCAATGGTGTACAGGAAGGCTTGCATCTTGCCGAAAGCTCCACGTTTGAGTAGTTCCATGAGCTTCTTTTGCTTTTGACGAAAGACCCGAGCTATGATGTCAGGGCGGTTTTGTGCCTCTTGTCCTGGCTGCAGGTTTTCCTGAATTTCAGTCCATTTGGGGTTGGTGGTCATGGTTATGAAGAAGTCAGGCTTTCCAAAACGGCGGACATAGGCCATGGCATCGCTCTGTTTTTCATGCATCCAGCGGGGGCCACCAGTGTATGTTGCTGGGAGTACAACGCTTTGTCCCACATTGTGTGGATCTCCATCACCAGCAAACAGGCTGTCACGCAGGCTCACATAGTCATCAGCGCGCAAGGTCTTCTGCTCACGACGGATCCAGCCCAATCTCTCAGTTTCTATCTTGCAGTACATGTCCACCAGAAATTGCTGAAAGAGGCGTCCCATTTGCAGTAGGTGGTTGCCCTCTCTTACCATGAGGTGGTAGCTGTAGTATTGAAGCTGGCTGACCTTGCGCCCTCCATCCTGTCCTGCAGCAGTTCGGGCCTGTAGATACACACTGTATCCGTCTGTGCCATACGGGAAGATGATTGGGTACTGGAGTGAATCATAGGATGCATGCAGCTCGCTGATCCTCTTGAGTTCACCATCTCGAAGCCTGAGGACTATGTCTCGGGGATTTGTAGGCTCATTGTCCATCAGGATGGCCACTTCTGGTGCTGACTGGGCATTGTAGCGACGGGCATGCTCTCCGTGTGGCCTCTTGTCCTCCCTGATGATGATCTGCCTCTCTTCATTGTTGCTTCCCTCAGCAAGAACATCATGAGCTGTCTTGAGTTGTCGGATCAGGTGATTGTTGTCATGAAACCAGATGGTAAGATTCCTAAGAATATGTGGATTAAGGCTGCTGTGGTTCCTGGCTGTCAGTTCATCAGCATGAGAGTCCAGGAAGTAAACTTGTAGGAACTTAGGCTGACCCTCCTCAGGTGGTAGCAAGGAACCAATGCGATGAAAGGCCTGGCCCTGAATGCGGAAGCTGGGGTTCCAACCCTGGACTGCTGCGTCTTTGTGACCAAAGCTTGTCATCGCAAATGATCCATTGACCTTCTGATGTTGGCAAGGAAGTGCCTGCTGGTGGCATCTGTACCAGAGATGAGCTCATTGAGAAATGGTGGTAGGGCTGGGTAAGGGGTAAGGATGACTTTGCCATCACTGCAGCACACCCCTTTTGTCTCTCCATTAAACTTCATAGCTGCACAATGCCTGCACTTGTCGTTCATTTGTCCAACATTTGCAAAATTCACTGGGTTACCGCGGTCATAGGTGAAGGCCATGCTATTGGAGTGACGGTGTTGCTCGACGGTCTCACTGGCTCGTGCTTGTGAAGTCTGTAGAGCTGCGGCGTTGCGACGGCGATTTGCATCAAGTCGTACTTGCCGCTGCTCTGGCTGTTCTGCTTCCCGCGCAGCACGGAATCTTTTGGCGGCAGCCGTATTGCATCCGAGAGCTGACCTCTTTCTTGGCATATCTGAAGTGAACAATAACCATAAATGTTAAATTTAACTGCCTTAAGTTAAGCAGAGATTATAGCAACAATAGTTCAGCGGCGTAGTAAAAAAAAAAATGCGCAAGTCAAAACTGGGCGTAGTGGAGAGTGTATGCGGGCTGGCAGACGTTATCGGGATACATAATTCTAAAAATTATGATTATTGTGAACACTGGTAGGCGGGCTAGTAGACGGTAGTGGGGTTGGGTGGTTTAATTGACAATGTAAAATTGCGGCTTGTTAAATGATGCAAATTTACAAAAACTTGAACACTTAACATATTTTGTAAGTTAATATTGTTAACTCACCTGTTACCGGTGTTGTAGGTGGCCTGGTAGACGGTAGCGGGGTTGCCGGCGGGCTGGTTAATGGAAGTGGGGTTGCAGGCGGTCCGGTAGACGGTAGTGGTGTTGTAGACGGTAGACGTTAGTCTGTGGTTAACGTTCCGAAATACGCTAATTACGCTAACAGAAGCGCTGGAGGGAGCACTGCGCTCCCTCCCTTAGATTCCCTCCCTCTTCTGCTAGCGCTAATTACGCGTAACACACTAATTTTAAAACCCGAAGTTTTTTTAATTTTAAGGTGTGCTGTAGTCAGAAGCGCTAGAAGCGCTGCGCTCCCTCCCTTCGAATCCCTCTCTCTTCTGCCGCTTCTGCGCCGGCAATGCTTCTGCTACGCTAATTTTAAAACCCGAAATTTTTTAAATGTTTATGTCTCCGTGACATTCCTGGGACCATCCCGAGTCGAACAGTACTTTCCGCTCGCAAATCCGTCCACGGGTTCTCGAGATCTTAGAGATTGTAGACCCGAAGTTTTTTTAATTTTAAGGTGTGCTGTAGTCAGAAGCGCTAGAAGCGCTGCGCTCCCTCCCTTCGAATCCCTCTCTCTTCTGCTAGTGCTAATAATACGCTAATTTTAAAACCCGAAATTTTTTAAATGTTTATGTCTCCGTGACATTCCTGGGACCATCCCGAGTCGAACAGTACTTTCCGCTCGCAAATCCGTCCACGGGTTCTCGAGATCTTAGAGATCATAGATAGAGGCCAACTCTACTTTATATATATAGATACGACACACGGGACAGTGACGACGAACTCTAAATGGCATATTCTGTAATCGTGTATGTTTGATGCCATTGACTGCCTGTGCATATTTTGTCATTGACTGCCTGTGGAGATGTGAAGTTATACTGACTGCATGTGTGTATATGATTTTGCTGACTGCCTGTGTATGTTTGGTGATATGAATTATTGTGACACATTTTGATGTTATTAACTGCCTGTACAAAATGATAACATGTATTTGATTATGCAACTTATCGCGAATATAAAGACAGTATTTTGCAATTCAAAACCTTTGATTCGTGTCTTACCATTCCCCATAGCACTAATTTGATACTTTCATTGGATTCCTTGTCCCTGAAAATATAGGTTGAGTATATTTTTAAAAGTTTTTAGGGTAATTAGAGGCAGAAATAGAACAAAATATGTATTTTACCCTGGCCATTTTGAAAATCCAAAATGGCCGCCATACAGGTATCTCTCCAAATGTAAACATTGATTTTTAGTTTCCTTATGCTATAACCTTTCCAAAAATGTATAGGTTTGCTAATCTACCATGATTTTGAACGAAATATAATTTATTGACATAGTGAACCTGACTATAGGACTTCCAGGAGGGAAGTCGGTATTTCAAAAAAGTGGATCTGGGGTGAATTAACGGGGGTAGAAAAGATCAAGGTTTTGGATGGAGGAAGATAAGAGATGGTGGTGAACAGCTGTTTTAAAGACTTGGAGGGAGGAGTGGGATTGAAGAGAGTGAGGGAGTTTGTTCCAGATGTGGGAGTCAAGAGGAATGAATGAGTAAAGGTGAGCAGAGAGTCTTGATTTTGGCAATTTCACCAGAAGAGGGTTGCTGGCAGATCTTGTGCGACCTGTAGGAATATTTGGGGGACACAGCACAGATAGAGCTGGGGGAGCAAGACCGGAGAGGAGTCGGTAGAAGACAGAAAGACCACCAACCTGCCTGCGGTGAGTGAGTGAAAGGCCCTCACAATCGGCTTCATCGTGGGAGATTCCAATGATTCTAAAAGCTTTAGTTTCAACAGCGTGAAGCCGAGCTCGGTGTGAGGCAGGAGCACCAGCCCAGAGGGGAAGGCCGTATTCCATTGAGCTGCGGATGAAAGCCTTGTATTTGGTGAGTAGCTCAGGTGTGCCAAGGAAGGACTTCGCACGACGGAGGATGCCCAGTTGGCAACTGGCTTTGGAGGCCAGCTTGGAAATGTGGTTTTCCCAGGAAAGATCATGGCAGATAGTGAGACGCAAAAGCTTGAGTGACAGAACTTCTTGGAGAGGATTGTTGAGAAAGTTGATGGGAGTGTTGTCCAGACGGTCTTTTTGGAGAGACAAAGTAAGAGTGTGAGATTTGTCAGGATTGAAAGACATGTTCCACTTGTTTGACCAGTCTGTGATTTTGTCCAGGTCTGCAGAGAGTGAGGAGGCTGCAGACTGCCGATCTGAGGGATGAGGAATGGAGCAGCAGAGAGTGGAGTCATCAGCAAAGAGATAGAGTGGATTTTCCAGAGAGTCGGAGAGATCATTGATGAAGACCAGAAAAAGTGCAGAGCCCTGAACACCTTGGGGAACTCCAGCCTGAACAGGAAGAGGAGATGAGAGAAATCCGGTCAGGGCCACACGTTGACTACGACCGGAGAGGAAGTCCGCAAGCCATGCGTGGAGATTTTCATGGATACCATAGGAGGAGAGTTTGGTGAGCAGAGCGGGGTGCTTGATTGTATGTCAAGAGAGACAGCTCTGATTTCCAGTTTGGCATTGAGGACCTCCATCCATTGTTGAGACAGCAGAAGCAGCATGTCCAGAGTAGAGTGACCTGGTCTGAAACCAAATCGATGATCAGAGATCAAGCCATTGGAGAAGAGGAAGGATTATATATCCGAAGCAATGATGGATTCCATGACTTTGCTGATAATTGGGAGCAGGCTGATTGGTCTGTAGTTGCAACAATCTGTTTTTGCACATTTTTTGTGTAAAACGGTAATGTTGGCTGATTTCCAAGCTGATGGCAGATGACCTTGAGCAAAAGAGAGGGTGAAGAGAACAGAGAGAGGGTGTGAAAGAGAGGCTGAGCAGGATTTTAGGACCCGTGGGCTGATGCCGCCTGGTGCAGTTGCAGAATCAGAGTCGAAGATTGACAGAAACTTTTCCACCTTGTCAGGAGGAAAGGAAACAGAGTCCAGGAACAGCTGGGTACGACTGGGTACGGTGTGTACAGAGAGAGATGGGTTTGGGACACAAGATTTAGAGGCAAACACAGAGTTGAGGCATTCTGCTTTGTCACGTGCGGTATCAGCTGTGTCGCCGTTTGAGGTGAGGGAGGGGATGGAGGGGAACAAACACCAGAAACAGATTTGACCAGACGCCTCCAGGATTTGGAGGAAGAAGACAGGTTTGAGAGTTCAGTCTTGAGAGTCGATATATATAGTTTCCTGGCTGTCCTGAGGGTAGACACACACTTGTTCCGAGCTTTGTGAAAGGACCTGAGATTGCCTTCAGTTGGATTAGCCTTCCATGAGGCAAAGGCAAGTTGTTTCAGGGCAACTGCCTCACTACAAGATTCAGCTTACTATTAAGGCTTACTATTGCTTACTATTATTTGCACTTACTCTTAAAGTTACTTGTCTTATCTTAGAAGTTTAAATCTGACAAAAGTTAAAATTGTGAGTGAGGAGTAGAAGCTCTTCCTCGGAGTGAACTGGTGAAACTCTGCAAGACAATAAGTTGGTGCTGTATTGGTACCAGGAAGCAAGTGCCACACCAGCTATCACTGCATGCATCCTGCAATGCCTGCCATACATTAACCTGTCGGTGGTACTACAAGCAGTACTGGGGGTAGCCAGGATCAATTTCATTTTTAAAAGGCTCTTCATCTAAGCTCATGCCTGTGCCACTTCCTTATGCATCTTGAGTTGGGGCCTATGCAACTGTTTAAAAGGAAAAGCCTTTTAAAAGTTAAATTATTCATGGCTATCACACCCCTCCATTGCAGCCTACGTCTCCCTCTGCTCTATTTTATCGCCACTTGTTTCTCCAACGTTCATCTTATTGGGTCGACCTCAGCCGTTCTCAACACATGTCTGAACCACCTCAAACTCGAAGCTGCAATTTCCTCTGATACCTTCCCAGCAGTCACTTCATTCCTAAACCTGGTGTTGGTGTAATGGTTAAGGTGGCTGGCTTAAAATCTTAAGAGTCTTGAGTTCAAGCCCCAATTGTGCCATTACATAATACCATGTGGGTTGACCCAGCCTGACATCATTCTGAGGTTGTCAAAATGAGTTTGCTGGAAACAGAGGGCACTACAATCAGTAGCACAGCCATGTTCCCAGAAATGATGCAACCAGCACCCACAGGCCTCATACAAAAGATTACTTCATTCCTAATATCCTAGTTCCTTCATCTTTCCCTTAGTAACTCACTTGCCACCCAAACGAAGCATCCCCATAACTTTTATTCTCTGCAATAGTCTTTCTTGATTCTTTCACAAGGACCACATCTCTGATGCGGACATAGTTGTTGTGGAGACAGCACAACTGCAGCGACAGAAAGAGGTGAGAAGTCAGAATTAGCAGAGTCTTCAGCTGGTAAAAAAGAAAAACTCTACTTTCAGACCTCACTCAGCATCTTCAAGGAATTGCAAACCATTGTTCTTGCATTACATGCTTCAACTGGAATGGAAATTAAACTCTTTTGTCAAAAAATGACAAATGGGGAAAGATTTTCACTTAACATTCTCGGGGACATTAAGACTGTAAATTATCTTCTGCCCATTTTCTCCCAGGGTGTTGAATCGTTCGAGGTCGAAACAAAATATACTCTGAAGAATTCGGCAGAATGAGTTTTTTGAGGGCCTCGAGATCTAATCACGTGATTTGCACCAAGTCATTCATATGGTTTTTACCTGCCAATATATGATGAAGAAATTCAACCTGTTGCAAATATGAATGACACAAGTCAGGAGACGACGATGGTTCACGAGCGAGCAGTATTCAATGACAAAAGTCAAAACCGACATTGAAAATATATAAATAGGAATGTATTATCTTTGTAGGAATGGAATAGGAATAGGAATGTAGAATATAATACATAGGAATAGGAATATATAAATAGGAATGTATTATCTTTGTAGGAATGTAGGAATGGAATAAGAATAGGAATGTAGAATATAATACATAGGAATATATAAATATATAAACTAGGAATATATTGTTACAGACACGACTTTGATGTTAAAGTGGGCCGAGCGGAATGGCCGTCGTGTCCGCACAAATTACCACAAATTACCCGACTATACTCGACGTTGACGAGCCGCGCTATGCTGGCTCAATAGGAAAGAGAAGACACCCGGCTGGGTTATAATGACACAATACGACACCAGGGGTTCAGTTCTCAAGTATATTCGTACGGAAAAAGGTTAGATTACAGGGGCTAGAGGTATATTACAGGAAGACAGGCACTTAGACACACTCTTATATTAACCCTAGACAGACCACAGATAAACGGGACAACGCTGACTCACACGGGGTTTGATGGCTAGGAAAGGCAGATAGCGATGGCTCAAGGTGCACTCTTGGCTCAAAGCAGGGTACACGGTTCGGTCCAGAGATGCGGGGAGGTCTCGTCGCAGCGCTCAGAGGTGACGTTCTTTCTCAGGCCTCTCCAAACTCAGGCGCATCCGTTTCAGCGCTCGCAGGTCCGTCTTTCTCCAGCTCGGGGCGCATCTCTCGTCACGTCCGGCAAGCGGCTGCGTATATCCGGCGGGGAGTGACACGCCCTCGGCTCGCTAGCGCCGCCCCAGATGGAATCGGTCCGCCCTTCTGATTGGGTGCGGGGGGTTACCAGGCTCCGCCCTTGAGGAGGAGCTGACAGCCAGCCCCTCCGTGGTAACCCCGTGGAGCGCGTGGTCAATGGCGCTAATCGAGCCGGTGTGAGGACGCATCCTCCCCCCCCGCGCCGCCGCGCCGCCCCCATCCCCTCCGTTGCTGCAGCCATAGTTGGTTGGGGAAGAAGATGGAAGGAGGTATGGAAAAGGTCCTAAACTCACTACTGATGCCATATAATCACATTCTGGTGCAACGAAGAGTCATAATTAATGGAAACGAGGCCTTAACTGACATAGAATAAGAATAACTAGGAAGATGTCCGAAAGTTGTCTACCTGTGGTGCGGTGGACCTGGGCACGACATTTAATGGGGGAATAAGGGGAAGGTCGGCTCTACTGATTGTTATTTACATGCAATGGGACTAGGGAATGGGGGATCGGGGAAAGTTGGGGAGTATTGGAGAAAATAGGGGAATATTTACAAGCGGATATGGAGGCCAAATTCCATATTCGCAACATTGCACCCTTCTCTACCCTCGGGGCGTCCCGACCCGATAAATTTTTACCTACTTTAGTGTGGCACGCAATGTAGTTCCCTCTACTATTAACTCTACCCTGAGTGCGACAGTTTTACAGATATTCACAAATGAGTAAATATGTCCCCCTGCGACGTTGCACCCTTCTCCTCACAGAAACACACCCACAGGATAACCGAATCCGGAAAGAATTCTCAAACTAAACATACAGCCGGTAGGGAGCATTATTTACAAGATTACGCTGATATCTACACTACGATCCAGGACCTGTTTTTGGAGGAACACATGCAGATGTTATGCATAGAGAGAGCGCGCTTGCCAACATCGATACACCAACCCACGAGTGCTCTGTGGCCGACGGCCTTTAATAACGTGCAGAGCACCCTTTCCCAGCATCAAAAGCACCACCCCACCACACAGTCAGCACCATCCGGTGCAGTCACCATTGTTCATTGGTATAAAAATAAATTCGACAACCCCTAACCCTGCAGGTGTCTCTTGCTCTTCTTGTGGTGCACTTGGTGGTGTTAATTAACAGTGGTTCACCTTTATGGCATAGGTGCCACGTTGACCCATAGGTCCATCCCCGGGTGGTGCTTGGCCGCAAACGAACTGCGGTCCATTGTGGGTGGCCACAAACATTGCGGTCCATATGGTGTACCGATCCAGGCAGCGAACAGCGAAAGTGCAGGCCCACAACTGCGTAGCCAGCACCTCTCTCCCCTCTCTCTCTACCCCAAAGCCAGATCCTCGGAGGTGGGAGACAAAAGAAGAAACAAGTGAGTAAGGTGGTAAGGGCGCAAAAGTGCACGCAATGTAAGGTGATGCACACTGGGGGCACATGGGAACCAGGTGAGACAGGTACGTTCCTATCGTACGCCCCCCCCCACCAGGTAACCTACATGGCCCCTCCCTTACCCCTTACTGTATCCACACAACACAACACTACCCATAAACATCTACTTTACAAATCAACAAACATCCCTACTGTCTTCCCCGTTCCTCCCATATACCAAATTCGTCTTCTCTCCCTCCTAACCAATCAAATTTGCCATTCTCAACTCTCATCAAAATTTGCCATCTCCAACTCAACATCATAATTTGCCATTACCAATTCATCATCAGTCCCTCCTAGGGAGGGAGAGATGGAATCACCCCAATGTCTCATCCACGTCGTGATGCGTCTCACAAATCCTCACAGCAATTCTCATTTCTGCAACACAACCAAAGAAAACACAGGTGTGGAGTCATCATCATCACCACAGGTAAGTGGCTGCGTATGGTGCGACAGGTTCATCAATCCTAACTATCTCCTAAATGACTTTAACAACTTTACACTACCCGGGGTCTTTCTCCGGCCAAACCATTGGCCCTCTTACACTATGGGTTCTAAAAAACCAATTCCCATTGGCCAAACTGTGGTGCTCTTCAATTTGGGGTCTCACTCCCCCGATTCATCTCCCGGTGCCCTCGCACAATTTCTGGGCTGTGGCGTGTACCTCTCCCAGTGGGTCTACCCACCTGCACACCTCCACCACTGCAGTTGCCTCCGAGCTTACCTGCTCCTCACCCTAACCTAACTACCTGGGGAAGGCCCTCTGGCTCTCTCCCCACTCGGTGCCCTCTCTGGCACTGGGCTGCCCGATCCACACCCGGGATCCTCAGGCACCCACTCACAACTACCGGCTCCCAGAGCCCACCTGCGGCCTCACCTGGCCGACATCCTCACAGTGGTGGAGTGCCCAACCAACTACACACACTAACAGGCTACACGCCCAGCCATTTCCACAACACTAATGCACCCATCCACAATACCATTCTGCAACCGCACCACAAATGCCAATATCCAACCACAATTTACCTGTACCCTCTACCTAACACTTACACTACCCGCCCCGGGTACTCGTGAAAGGGGTCCACTCTTCCCCCATCCACACCTTCGCACCATGCACACCACTCCGTACCACTTACTCCAACTCTCTCCACACACCTGTACTTGCACACCTGTGCTCTCACACCTGGTGCCACCTGCACCCTTCTCTCCCCAAGCGCATTCGCGCTGATCCACACACTCACTACTCATACACTGCTCCACACACCTGTCCAGTTGCACCCCTGTGCAATCACACCTGTTCAATTCTCACAAACACGGCATCATCTCAGCTAACTACTCCCTTCTGAAACTTGCGCTTCCCAGTCGTCCCTTTAAACTATTGCGCTCCCTCGTCATTATCATCCATACTAATCTACCTGCGTCCCCACTACAGGTATCAGTCACTAACTAAACTTAACGTCACCTAATGTCACCTAATGTCACCTAATCGTCACCATATCCTAACCCACCCGGGCTAGTTTTCACTGCCATACACCCCATAAGCTATTGCTCCTTTGCCCCCCTTGTGAGGGATGGTGGATTTGCCATCCCACCACATCGGGGGTCTCTCACTACCAATTTTGCACATCAAATTTCAACAAATTAAAAATTTGCCAATCACTGCCCATCATCTGCCAATCACTACTGCCAATCCCTTGCCAATCATCAAATTTTGTTTTTCTCTAATTTTGGGTCCAAAACACTAACCTCATCTCCCAGTCTACTCACTAATACCTCTCGGTGCGCCAATCCCTGTCCAAAGCCCGGCTTCGTAAAGCCAAGCAATGGATGCTGGTTGTTTTGTGCCAGCGGCTGGATACGTCCGGCACTCGGTGCAGGGACGGGGGCTTACCCGGGCCGAGATCCCACGCATCACCTCGGCGTGGAGCCATCCAATGTCCCGATCTCGACCTGCCGGCACGTCTCAACAAAACGTGGTTGCCATGACGACCCTTCCTATCCAGCCGCCCGCTCCGCCTAGTGGAGCACGGACGCGGCCGTTCAAAGCGAGGCCCAGCACGCACCGAGGGCCCGATTCGGCTATAAGTCGTTCTAAACTCTATCCCGTCTAACGTCGATGCTTCACCTGCATGCTTACATCCCGCAGCCCGTTCCTTGCTCACACCTCCAGCCGTTTCCATGCTCCTTGTACCGTTCCTTACACACCCAGGTACACCCATTCCACTCACCGCCTTGGTCACACACCTGACCACCGAACACTTTGGCACACACTCGTTGGTAGCACACCTCACCAATACACCTCTTCGCGCCCCCTCCTCGGTCACCTCCTCTGTGACAATCACAGGTGTGCTCTCATTCGCACACCCAACCACGTGCCTCACCACCAACTCCAGCGTGCATTCCCACTCACGCTCTACCATTCCAGGTGTGCATCCTTCCATCCCAGGTGTACATCCTCGCTCACCTGTCACAACTAACTCACGCTCCATGTCACTCTCACTACTTTCACCTCCATTCCTGACAGCGCACTCACCCTTACTCTTGACAGCACACTCTTTCCCCATGCACCTGTCCGTCACACACCTTTCTCGCGCACACTCTCCCGTTACACCCTCTGTAACACTCACCACAGGTGGACACTCTTCCTTACTTCTGACAGCGCACTCTTTCCTCATGCACCTGCCCGTCACACACCTTTCTCGCGCACACTCTCCCGTGACACCCTCTGTAACACTCACCACAGGTGGACACTCTTCCTTACTTCTGACAGCGCACTCTTTCCTCATGCACCTGTCCGTCACACACCTTTCTCGCGCACACTCCTGCGCACACTCTCCCGTCACACCCTCTGTAACACTCACCACACCACGCTTCCATGTGCTCCCTCGCACACGCGCTACGACCGACTCACTCTCGCCAGCACACTCACTCCTTGGCACGCACTTTTTCCTCACACACCCCAGAGTCGGACTTTCTTGCACACCTCCTTTTTCGCACACCAGACCTGTCGCACACCTCACCAACGGCCTTTCACGAACACCCGGGTCCATCTCGACCCCCAAGCTTCTTAAATCCCCTGGCGCATCATACGCACGACCATATTGGTCACCACTTACACCGGGTCCTCTTCCTCTTCGCTTCTCCTCCATCACCTGCGAATCCCTCATCCGGTTAATGAGCACATCATCACGATCCAAACACAGACTTTGGACCAATTCTTTTATCTCCTCTTTTATCTCTTTCTTATCCCCTCTCCGTCGCTTCTTAATTTCGCTCATCCCTTCTTCCACTTCTTCTAATTTGTGCTTCACCTCTTTTATTCCCCGGTACGTCTCCTCAAGCTCGTCCTCCAAGGCTACCTTGACCGTTTCCATGTGCGTCCTCACCTGCCGGTCCTTCGTCTCCATTACCTCTACCACCTCGTCCAACCTCGTTGTCAGTCCCTCACGTACCATCTGACATTCCCTCTTTGTCGCTATCAAGTCATCTTTTAGTTCTTTCTGTGTCGCCTTTAAACCTCCTAATACCGCAGTGTTCCTTTGAACCTGCTCCACTAACTCCGTTTGTCCCACCGTCAGCTGCTCCACCTCCTGCGTCAGGACCTCTATGCCCCCTTGTAACTTTACAGTCCCCTTTCTCACCTCCTTTTCCATGTGCTCCTCACAGTGCCTCACCTCCTCGCGCACTCCTCCGACCTCCTCACTCACTCCTCTTCTGATCTCCTCTCCCATCACTTGCATCTCCTGCCCAGATGCCACCCTCATCTGCTCCATTTCCTCCCTGTGAGCATCCAGTTTGGTTTCTACCCCCATTCTGACCCCCTCTATCTGCTGCCCCATTTGGTTAACTTCCCTTTCCGCTTGGTCCCTCATGTCCCTCAATTTGCCTTCCATGGTGTTTTCTAACCCCTCTAACCCTTTTTGCATCCCTTCCATTTGATTCTCTTGAGCGGCCATTCTGTTTTCTACCCCCGTTAACCCAGTTTTCACTCCCTCTATCTGATTCTCCTGGGCAGCCATTCTATTTTCTACCCCCTCTAACCCATTTCTCACCTCTTTTATCCCATTGTCTAACCCCTCAAAATTTTTGTCTAACTTCCCAATTTTCTTGTCTAACTCCTCAAAATTATTGTCTAACTTCCCAATTTTCTTGTCTAACTCCTCAAAATTATTGTCTAACTTCTCACCGGTACCCCTCGCTTCGTCCCTCATTACCCCCAATTGCTCACTCCGAGCCCTCGCTTCGTCCCTCATTACCCCCAATTGCTCACTCCGAGCCCTCGCTTCGTCCCTCATTACCCCCAATTGCTCACTCCGAGCCCTCGCT
Organism: Myxine glutinosa; assembly: GCF_964187855.1. Classification (NCBI taxonomy): domain Eukaryota; kingdom Metazoa; phylum Chordata; class Myxini; order Myxiniformes; family Myxinidae; genus Myxine; species Myxine glutinosa. The sequence continues at coordinate 66,627,913 of NC_136274.1, read as the reverse complement.
TCGTCCCTCATTACCCCCAATTGCTCACTCCGAGCCCTCGCTTCGTCCCTCATTACCCCCATTTGGTTTCCCAAGTCATTCCTCAGGTCTTCACTTGTCTGGACCATGAGCGCCTTTATTTGTTCCATAAATAGGCCCCAATCCATCGGCGGCGCTGCTACGGTCGCGGGCGCGGTGACCAGCGAGGCGCCATTTTGTGCGTTTGCTACCCTCGCTGCTTCGCTCTCCTCATGTCCCTCATGTCCCTCAATTTGGTCCTGGACCGACCCTGCTTCACTCTCCCCTACCGGACCCCAGCCGTCTTGATCCGCCATAGCGCGACTTGCAAAATTCGAGTTTCGTAAAACAAAACAAATTTCGGCCGCTCCAAATTTTGACCAAATTTTTTTTTTCCTCTATTCGTTTTTTTTTCAAAATTTGGTCGGGCCTCGAATCTCACTCCCGACACCAATTGTTACAGATACGACTTTGATGTTAAAGTGGGCCGAGCGGAATGGCCGTCGTGTCCGCACAAATTACCACAAATTACCCGACTATACTCGACGTTGACGAGCCGCGCTATGCTGGCTCAATAGGAAAGAGAAGACACCCGGCTGGGTTATAATGACACAATACGACACCAGGGGTTCAGTTCTCAAGTATATTCGTACGGAAAAAGGTTAGATTACAGGGGCTAGAGGTATATTACAGGAAGACAGGCACTTAGACACACTCTTATATTAACCCTAGACAGACCACAGATAAACGGGACAACGCTGACTCACACGGGGTTTGATGGCTAGGAAAGGCAGATAGCGATGGCTCAAGGTGCACTCTTGGCTCAAAGCAGGGTACACGGTTCGGTCCAGAGATGCGGGGAGGTCTCGTCGCAGCGCTCAGAGGTGACGTTCTTTCTCAGGCCTCTCCAAACTCAGGCGCATCCGTTTCAGCGCTCGCAGGTCCGTCTTTCTCCAGCTCGGGGCGCATCTCTCGTCACGTCCGGCAAGCGGCTGCGTATATCCGGCGGGGAGTGACACGCCCTCGGCTCGCTAGCGCCGCCCCAGATGGAATCGGTCCGCCCTTCTGATTGGGTGCGGGGGGTTACCAGGCTCCGCCCTTGAGGAGGAGCTGACAGCCAGCCCCTCCGTGGTAACCCCGTGGAGCGCGTGGTCAATGGCGCTAATCGAGCCGGTGTGAGGACGCATCCTCCCCCCCCGCGCCGCCGCGCCGCCCCCATCCCCTCCGTTGCTGCAGCCATAGTTGGTTGGGGAAGAAGATGGAAGGAGGTATGGAAAAGGTCCTAAACTCACTACTGATGCCATATAATCACATTCTGGTGCAACGAAGAGTCATAATTAATGGAAACGAGGCCTTAACTGACATAGAATAAGAATAACTAGGAAGATGTCCGAAAGTTGTCTACCTGTGGTGCGGTGGACCTGGGCACGACATTTAATGGGGGAATAAGGGGAAGGTCGGCTCTACTGATTGTTATTTACATGCAATGGGACTAGGGAATGGGGGATCGGGGAAAGTTGGGGAGTATTGGAGAAAATAGGGGAATATTTACAAGCGGATATGGAGGCCAAATTCCATATTCGCAACAATATAAATAGGAATGCAGAATGTATTAGCTACACAATACCGAAAATTCGGTTCGATTCCGACAACTTTGAAAATTTGACCTTTGTGACCTTGAAATGTCAAAACGAAGGTTACCGACCTTGAAAAATAGATAGAAAATAATGTATAATCAGTTATGAGGTTAGTTAGCTACACAATACCGAAAATTCGGTTCGATTCCAACAACTTTGAAAATTTGACCTTTGTGACCTTGAAATATCAAAACGAAGGTTACTGACCTTGAAATGAGATAGAAAATAATGTATAATCAGTTATGAGGTTAGTTAGCTACACAATACCAAAACTTCGGTTTGATTCTGACAACTTTGAAAATTTGACCTTTGTGACCTTCAAATGTCAAAACGAAGGTTACTGACCTTGAAATGAGATAGAAAATAATGTATAATCAGTTATGAGGTTAGTTAGCTATACAATACCGAAAATTCGGTTCGATTCCGACAACTTTGAAAATTTGACCTTTGTGACCTTCAAAGGTCAAAGGTCGAAGATTCTGAAATTTGTTGGAAAACTTGTATTTCATGATGTATGTGATAATATAAGATCATGTACGACATTTCACCCTATCAGGAAGCGAGCAACGTAATAAAACCATCAAAAATTGAGTTTTCTAAATTTCGTGACCTTGTGACCTTGACCTTGGGGCGAAAATGAAAAACCGAGCTCCGTGGGGCTAGACACATGACATTGGACTAACCAAATATCGAAACCCCTGTCAGATTCCACCAACTCCCTCGGAGAAGATGTAGCTTGAACTCGATTACCCCCTAAAAATACATCTTTTCCGGGCGTCGCTCCGCCCACAATGGACGCAATACGCCCATTCGAGGCAGGACACAACTAGATCATGATATCAACCTCCCACCCAAGTTTAATCAAGACCGGATGATATCATCGGGTAGTTATGCTGCCTCCGGATTTTCCGGCCACCTGGTGGTCCTGTCCACCATTGTGAGGAGGTGGGTGAAGCCCCGCGAGGAGGGAAGGGGTCCCACCAGGTCCACATTGACGTGGTCGAAGCACCGTGCGGGCACGTCGAATGGTGCCAACGGGGCCTGGGTGTGCCGGTAGACCTTCGCGCGCTGGCAGGCGACACAGGCATTGGCCCAGTCGCGGACGTCTTTACGGAGCCCGTGCCAGACGAATTTCGCTGCCACGAGATTCTGTGATGCTTTCCGGCCCGGGTGGGAAAGGCCGTGGAGGGCGTCAAAAATGTGCCTCCGCCATCCAGTGGGCACGATGGGGCGAGGTTGGCCCAGGGAGACGTCGCACAGGAGAACTGTGCCTGTGTCCTCGAAGGGGACATCGGCCAACCGCAGGCCTGTGTCCGCTGTCCGGAGGGCTTGCACCTTGGGGTCGGCCACCATGCGGGCGAAGTCCACACCCAGGTGGACGGCCTTCGTGCCGGACCGGGAGAGGCAATTGGCCACAGCGTTGTCCTTGCCCGCGACGTGCCGGATGTCCGTCATAAATTCGGACATGGCGGAGTGGTGGCGCTGCTGGCGGGCCGACCACGGCTCCGTAACCTTGGCCATGGCGGAGACCAGGGGTTTGTGGTCCACAAACGCCGTGAACGGGCGGCCCTCCAAAAGAGGGCGGAAGTGGCGAACAGCCAGGTAAAGGCCGAGGAGCTCGCGGTCGAAAGCGCTATACTTGCGCTCGTTAGGGCAAAGCTGCCGGCTGAAGAAGGCCAGCGGTTGCCAAGCTCCGTTCACCCACTATTCATGCACGGCGCCCACCGCATAGTCGGAAGCGTCCGTGGTGAGGGCGATGGGTGCGTCGAGCACCGGGTGCGCCAGCATGGTCGCGTTGGCGAGGGCCAGCTTAGCGCCCGTGAATGCCGCGTCCATCTCTCTGGTCCAGGCGACGACGTGCTTAGCTGGCTTGCCCCGGAGGGCTTCGTACAGGGGGCGCATGAGTTGGGCGGCGCGAGGCACGAACCGGTGGTAGAAATTTACCATCCCCAAAAATTCCTGTAGGGCCTTGATGGAGCGAGGGCGCGGGAAACTTGTGACTGCCTCCACCTTGGTAGGCAGTGGGACGGCCCCGCGCTTCGTGATGCGGTGCCCCAGGAAGTCGACGACCGTTACGCCAAACTGGCATTTCGCCGGGTTGATGATGAGGCCGTGCTGGCCGAGGGGCTCAAAAAGCGTGCGCAGGTGGACGAGGTGCTCCACCTGGGAAGTGCTGGCAATGAGAATGTCATCCAGGTAGACGAACAGAAAGGTGAGATCGCGCAGCACTATGTCCATCAGCCCCTGGAAGGCCTGGGCCGCGTTCTTAAGGCCGAACGGCATTCGGAGGAACTTGAAGAGGCCAAAAGGTGTAATTACAGCCGTCTTCGGAACGTCGGCCGGCCGGACAGGTACCTGGTGGTAGCCCCGAATGAGGTCGACCTTGGAGAAGTTCACCCGCCCCGCCAAATGGGTGGAAAAGTCCTGTATGTGTGGTATCGGGTACCGGTCGGGGGTGGTGGCGTCGTTGAGGCGGCGGTAATCGCCGCATGGTCGCCATCCGCCACCCGGTTTGGGCACGATGTGCACGGGTGAGGCCCACGCGCTATTCGAGCGCCGCACAATTCCCAATCACTCCAGCGCGTCGAATTCCGCCTTCGCTACGGCGAGTTTGGCCGGGTCGAGGCGGCGAGCCCTGGCATAGACCGGTGGACCTGTGGTCGGGATGTGGTGTTCGACGCCGTGCTTGACGGCGACGGCCGAAAAACGTCGGCTGCGTGAGGGCGGGAAACTCGGCGAGTAGGCGGGTGAAATCGTCCACGGCCGGGAGCGCGCAGGCTAGCTTGGTCGGAGCGGAGCCGCTCAATGAGCAAGCGAGCGAGCTGAAGGTCTCCGCGTTGATGAGCCGACACTGTTTGACGTCGACCAAAAGCCCATGCGCGCAAAGAAAATCGGCACCCAGCAAGGCCATGGGCACGTTCGCCGTGATGAAGTCCCACCTGAAGCGCTGGTCCTCGAAGCAGAATGCGACACTGAGCGAACCGAAGGTGCGGATGGAGGCACCGTTTGCGGCGACCAAAGCGGGGCCGCAAAGCGCGGCCTGTTTGTCCTCCACCGAGGTGGGTATCATGCTCAGCTGAGCGCCGGTGTCACACAAAAAACGCCGCCCGGACTCCGTGTCCGTGATAAACAGAAGGCTGCCTGAATGGCCGACGCTCATGGCAGGCAGCGAGTGCCGGCCTGGTCGTTTCCCGACCCGCCGAAAGTGCACGGTGGGCGGCACGTTCTGGCCTTCTGCCCGAACCTGGCGTGGTAATAGCACATGGTCCGCTCTGGTGGAGGCTCCGGCGGTCGCGTCGGGTTCGGTCGATGGGGCGTCGCGGCGGCGGCTGCCGCCAGTGGCGCTGACTCGGCCGGTGGAGGCGCCGGTCGTGGCGCGGGCGTTGCCTCGGTCGGCCCAGGGTCTCAGGCGGCCGCTCCGACGTGTCGCCTGGCCGAGCTAAATTTATCGGCCTCCTTGGCCAGGGCTAACCGTACCTGTCCGGGTAGCCGCTGGAGGAACAGCTCATGGAAGAGGAAGTCCGGGCTGTGGTCACCGAGAAGAGCAAGCATGTGGTCCATGCTTTCGGATGGACGGGCCTCGCCCAGCTCCGGGAGGTCGAGTAGTTGTCGTGCGCATTCGGTCTCCGTGAGTCCAAACGCACCGAGGAGTAGGTCTTTGAGCGCGCCGTATTTGTCGGCGTCCGGCGGGTGCTGTAGGAAGCTCAGAACCCGGGAAGCGGAGGAGGCGTTGAGCGCGGAGACCATGTGGTGGTCGCACATCGTGTCCGCCGTAATGTTCCGCAGGGCGAATTGAGAAGCCGCTTGAGCAAACCAAACGGCCGCGTGAGATTCCCAAAAGCCCGGGAGCTTCAAAGCTACAGCTGACTCCATCGCCGTGTTCGTAGAAAGGGGTCACCAATTGTGGGAGCTGTGCTCGCACGATAAAATCGGACAAAATGGACGATGCCAGGAATTAGGTTTCTCTGAGCTATTTATTCCCAGCTCACTCAAACGAACTCCAAAGCACTGAATCAGCCCATCGAACGGGCGGCAATATATATCAGAAACTCAACACACAAAAGCCACGCCTCTCAGGCGGGGCGTGGTATGCAAATAGATAAGCCACGCCTCTCAACGGGGCGTGGTATGCAAGGCAAGCGTTTGCCCGGTAAAGGCAAGTCTCAACACGCCCGGGCGAGTCCGGACACGTGACCGCTCGCCGGTTGCGTCATCGGCCGGTGCAGGGTAATTGTGTCATGCTACCGGTAACCGCTACAATGGGATATTAATAGGGGAGGGAGGGGGTGCCGTGCAGCAGGTAATTCCACGCATGCATGTTTTGTGAAACTGGAGAGCACAACTGTGGCCATGATAGGTGTCACCACCGACCCTCGTAAATGGCAGTTTACAGATGTGAATCATGCCATTTCCTTTCAGTGTGTCTTCGTTTGAGAGATCAGAACATTTTTACCTGCGCCTCCAAAGGTGGACGGAGGTTATGTTTTCACCCCCATCTGTTTCTCTGTCTCTGTTAAATTTTGTGAACAAAATATGTCAAAAAAAGTTATAGACGGATTCGGACGAAATTTGGTAAAGATGTAGCGTATGTGACAAGGACGAAATGATTCGATTTTGGTGAAGATCCGGATTCGGCTACTAGAATTTAAAAGTGATTCTTCACCATTGGGAGACAGGGCCAAAAACGATACGCAGCAGGACATCTCAAAAAGTTGTGGATGGATTTGGACAAAATCTGGTGGACCGGTTGGGTGTGTGACAAGCCGATTCGATTCGATTTTGGTGAAGATCCGGATCCGGCCCGTAGAATATTTTAAGTGATTCTTCACCATCGAGTGATATGGTCAACCAGGTGGAGGTGCTCAGAATCTCGGCACCATGAACCCCACATTGCCGTGGTGCTCAGCACCATGAACTCCACATTGACGTGGTTCTCAGCACCATGAACCCCACATTGACGTGGTTCTCAGCACCATAAAACCCACGTTGATGTGGTTCTCAGCACCATGAACCCCACATTGATGTGGTTCTCAGCACCATGAACCCCACATTGACGTGGTTCTCAGCACCATGAACCCCACATTGACGTGGTTCTCAGCACCATGAACCCCGCATTGATGTGGTTCTCAGCACCATGAAACCCACATTGACGTGGTTCTCAGCACCATGAACCCCACATTGATGTGGTTCTCAGCACCATGAACTCCACATTGACGTGGTTCTCAGCACCATGAACCCCACATTGACGTGGTTCTCGAAACCATGAACCCCACATTGACTGGTTCTCAGCACCATGAACCCCGCATTGATGTGGTTCTCAGCACCATGAACCTCACATTGACGTGGTTCTCAGCACCATGAACCCCGCATTTATGTGGTTCTCAGCACCATGAACCCCACATTGACGTGGTTCTGAGCACCATGAACCCCACATTGACGTGGTTCTCGGCACCATGAACCCCACGTTGACTGGTTCTGGGCACCATGAACCCCACGTTGACTGGTTCTCGGCACCATGAACCCCACATTGACGTGGTTCTCGGCACCATGAACCCCACATTGACTGGTTCTGAGCACCATGCACCCCACGTTGACTGGTTCTCAGCACCATGAACCCCACGTTGACTGGTTCTCAGCACCATGAACCCCATGTTGACTGGTTCTCAGCACCATGAACCCCACGTTGACTGGTTCTCGGCACCATGAACCTCACATTGACGTGGTTCTCAGCACCATGAATCCCATATTGACTGGTTCTCGGCACCATGAACCCCAAATTGACTGGTTCTCGGCACCATGAACCCCACATTGACTGGTTCTCGTCACAATGAACCCCACGTTGACTGGTTCTCGGGACACCATGAACCCCACATTGACTGGTTCTCGACACCATGAACCCCACATTGACATGGTTCTCGGCAACATGAACCCCACATTGACTGGTTCTCGGCACAATGAAACCCACATTGACTGGTTCTTAGCACCATGAACCCCACATTGACGTTGTTCTCGGCACCATGAACCCTACATTGATGTGGTTCTCGGCACCAGGAACCCCACATTGACGTGGTTCTCGGCACCATGAACCCCACATTGACGTGGTTATCGGCACCATGAAACCGACATTGACGTGGTTCTCGGCACCATGAACCCCACGTTGACGTGGTTCTCGGCACCATGAACCCCACGTTGACGTGGATCTCGGCACCATGAACCCCACATTGACGTGGTTCTCGGCACAATGAACCCGACGTTGACGTGGATCTCGGCACCATGAACCCCACGTTGATGTGGTTCTCAGCACCATGAACCCCACATTGACGTGGTTCTCGGCACCATGAACCCCACATTGACGTGGTTCTCAACACCATGAACCCCACGTTGACTGGTTCTCGGCACCATGAAACCCACATTGACTGGTTCTCAGCACCATGAACCCCACATTGACGGCAGTTCTCAGCAGTTTCATATGTGTGCCGTACGTGTGCCATGTGCTGTGCGTGTGCCATGTGCCGTATGTGTGTCCTGTGCCGTACGTGTGCCGTATGTGTCTGCATATTACTATAATTCACCAAATGTCCGTCCGTCTGTCTGTCCGTCCGTTCACAGGTACCGCAAAAACGGCTGAACCGATCGCAACGATATTTTGGGTGGCTAATCCTGGGATCTCCTGGAGTCAAATAGGGTATATTGTTTTTCCAATTTCAGCTTTGGCCTCCAGCATTTTCCGGTTTGGACTCCCGCATAACGTTATTTTCCCAGGAACCGCACAAACAGCTGCACCGATCGCTGCACACCTGCACCGATCAGACTCGGTGACCTCGGACAAAAACCTTTTGTGAGGACCTGGGTTGAATACCTGCTTGAGAGAATGCCAACCCCCTCCCTGCCATCACGGTCGTCTCTCCAACTCACAATCCCAAGAGATATGCGAAAAGGACGACCCAAAACCAATTTCCTTATTTTTGATTCGTATATAAACATCATTTAAAATAAATAATGACCTCAGACAAAGACCTTTGAAAGGACATGGGTTGAATCCCTGCTTGAGAGAATGTCAACCCCCTTCCCGCCATCACGGCCGTCTCTCCAACTCACAATCCCACGAGATATGTGGAAAGGACGACCCAAAACCAATTATCTTCTTTTTGATTCACATATAAACCTCATTAAAAGTAAATAATGACCTCGGCCAAAGTTCAAACGACGTGGGTTTAATCTCTCCATGAGAGAATTCCACATAGCTATTTGGGCGGTGTATAAGTCAACAGATCGCTGTCTCCATCGATCTTGCCGAGGCCGTAACACCTATCGGCTCAAAATCCTTTTAACTGTTGACTTGGTAGTTTTTACAATGAAGGAAACATTAACAATGTTGTTAAAAGTTTATTTTGTGATTAATTTGTGATTGGAGTTATGTTGTTTGGAATGAAAAAGAGATGTCGGCTTCAAATAAATGAAGACATGCCGTGATGGTTTCTACTTTCCATATGTGAATTTCGCGGATCGCCATATGCAGATTCGCCACGGACCCACGATCGATGTTTCTACACGTGAACGTACCCGTTTGTTTGCGAACGGGTACGTTTTTCATGGAAGTCCTTCACGAACTTGCTGTCCATGTCTGACGTGCGACTGAAGGTGCTACAGGAATGTGGAATTTATTGGTTTCATGCTTTAGCATTCGCCGTATCTGCATTGCCTGTTTGCTCCTGGCCTCCCACCCATGCGGAGCACGGGTATCTCACTAGTTTTAAAAAATCATTTTCTCGGCAACCGTTGGTCTGATTTACACGAAATTTTACCATTGAAGCGCCTCCGCCTGTGTAATTCTTTTATTCATAATTATGATGTCATATGTCATGTGGTATGGACGCCATCTTGGAAAAAAGTTACACCTCAATATCTCCCAAACCGCTCAATGGAAAAAATTGAAACATGGCTCATTGTCAAGTACTCACCATGGGGAATAAGATATTTTGGTGGTGATGTCATCGGTGCCTTAATTATGACGTCATAATTCGACAAGTACAACGCTTGATCTGATCAGTATGAATAAAACAAAAATTCCTCTGCAACTGTTAGTCCGATGGACACAAAGTTTTCAGAATATGAGCGGCTCCTCCTGTAGAATTATTCAATGACAATTTTAACGTCATAGGTCACGTGGTACAGACGCCATCTTGGAAAAAAAATCGAAAAAACTTGCACCTCTATATCTCCGAAACCGCTCCATGGAAAAAAATTGAAACATGGTTCATTGTCAAGTACTCCCCTTGGGGAGTAAGATGTGTTAATGATGATGTGATCTGTGCCTTCGTTATGACGTCATAATTCGATAAGTACAACACATATCTGATCATTGTGAATTTTTTTTCTCAGCAACTGTTGGTCTGATGGGCACGAAATTTTCACCATAGGAGCGCCTCCTCATGCAGATTATTTTAATGATAATAATGACGTCATAGGTCATGTTGTGCAGGCGCCATCTTGGAAAAACCGAAAAATGTTGCACCTCTATATCTCCAAAACCGCTGCATGGAAAAAATTGAAACGTGGCTCATTGTAAAGAACTCCATATGGGAAATAGGTGTTGTTTACGATGACGTCATTGGTGCCATGATTATGACGTCGTAATTCGATAGGGACAATGCTTATTCTGATCAGTTTGAAATGTATTGAGCATGATCCCTGCAACAATTATATTAGTGAATATAAATGTATGATGTCATCGCTCACGTGGTCTGGCAGCCATATTGGATCAAAAAAAAAGAAAAGTTCGAAAATAGAAGAGTTGGCTCACACCAAGTTGACTGCGCAGGGTAAGTATTCTATGAATACCATCTTGTTTGTACTGTAATCCCTGAATGTAAGAAAATCTTTTCTCTTCCATTCAGAACTTCATCAGAATGTTCCAAATTCCATCCATTATGTGAAGGGGCACTGCATCGGTGGCCCGGCCGCACCTTAATGACGGCGCACCTGGCAGACAGAACTTGCATTGAATCCCTGTCTAGTAAGCAATGGCCAACGACGAAGCAACCACCATGACAGGGCAATGGAGCAACCTGTTCAAGGTGTGGGCTTACACATTTTCCAATTGCGCCGAGTAAACTATTAAAGTTACTGTCTGACTATTCTGGTGTATAATCGGAGACTTTTTAGCTGGAGTGGTCCCGAATTGCCGTTTAATATCCAATTTGCGAGGAAATCCGTGCACTTGAGAGCACGATGGATTACTGACAAATAACCCATAAAATTGTAACCTTTCTGTTACCATAATGGTTTAAAAGCTCGTCTCAACACCGTGTAATTAATCTAGACACTTGTCCTGATGTAATATGTTGTAAATTACTGCCAAAATCGGGCCTTTTTCCATCGACTTCTCCCACACGTTCAGCTTCAAAAGTCCCCATTACGATGACAGATCGCACCTCGGATTGTTTCCTCCTGTTTGGGAGAAGATGAAACGTACATGGCTTACAATTAAAGAACGTTTGTTATGATGTACAAATCACATTCGATTTTCAAAATGTCGAATAATTAATGCCCACTCTATTTGATTGCGTTTTTTTTCGGCGGGGGAGAGGAGCGCTTGAGGTGGAGGGAAAGATGTAATAATATAACGAAGTTGGACGATTTAAAAGTGTTATGATGTGTAGGATGACGAGGTACAAGAGCGTCTGCAGAGAAACACGAAAATTACAATTGAAAGACAAACGTCCATCACAGCGACAAAAAATTACTTGTATTTGCAATGCACTTTCAAATTGATGGTGAGCAGGTGAGCAAGTGCCAATGAAGGGATGAACCTGCACAGAGAAGCGAAAAAAAGTGATGGAGGTGTGTGCTGTCCCTCTCGCACTCTATTCCTATCAGCAATGTTGGCTGCAGGTGCAGTAAATGCAACGTGAAGTGTGATGCACATGAGCGCAGCAGACTGGCCAGGTCGTCGGTATGATGACGGCTGCCCTTGATGTCCATTGTGGACACTGTTGTCTGCAGATGCTGCACAGTGATGCCTAAATTGGTGCCACCACTGACCTTCATGGGCACATTTATCCACGACGTAGCGCTGCCCAGGCTGACCTACAGGTGTGGTTTGATACCTGAGAGTCCTTGTCATAGCCTTAGCCTAAAGCGGTTTCCCCAACAAGGCAGTGGGGATCCCTGGACGAGGGGCCCATACCAGGTACCGTCAGCCGGACCCAGCTGAGCCCGGGACTCACATAGGGCAGGGACGTCACTTGCTGAGTTAGCTAAAAAACCAAAATCCCACTGATAGACCAATCTGTATCCGGACATGAAACCAAATCGAATCGGCTTGTTCTTGTCACGTAACCAACACACCCACATAGTTTTGTCATAAGACGTCCACAACCTTTTGAATATCATGCGATGTATTGTTTTAGGTCTCACATATCAATGTTAAAAAATCACTTACAAATTTATACACAGGGTGCTTCAAAAAAAACGTTAACACTTCTGAGATACAGTGCATTCAGAAAGTATTCAGACCCCTTCACTTTTTTCACATTTTGTTATGTTACAGCCTTATGCTGAAATCGTTTAAATTCATTTTTTCCCTCATCAATCCACACTCAATACCCCATAATGACAAAGAGAAAACAGGATTTTAGAAAGTTTTGCATATTTATTAAAAAGAAAAAACTGAAATATCACATTGACATAAGTATTCAGACCCTTAACTCAGTACTTAGTTGAAGCACCTTTGGCAGCGATTACAGCCTCGAGTCTTCTTGGGTATGACGCGACAAGCTTTGCACACCTGGATTTGGGGAATGTCTGCCATTCTTCTCTGCAGATCCTCTCAAGCTCTGTCAGGTTGGATGGAGACCGTTGGTGGACAGCCATTTTCAGGTCTCTCCAGAGATGTTCGATTGGGTTCAAGTCAGGGCTCTGGCTGGGCCACTCAAGGACCTTCAGAGTTGTCCCTAAGCCACTCCTGCGTTGTCTTGGCTGTGTGCTTAGGGTCATTGTCCTGTTGGAAGGTGAACCTTCGGCCCAGTCTGAGGTCCTGAGCGCTCTGTTTCAGGGTTTCATTAAGGATATCTCTGTACTTTGCTCCGTTCATTGTTTCCTCAACCCTGACCAGTCCCCCAGTCCCTGCTGCTGAAAAACACCCCCACAGCATGATGCTGCCACCACCATGCTTCACCGTTGGGATGGTATTGGGCAGGTGATGAGCAGTGCCTGGTTTCCTCCAGACATGACGCTTAGAATTGAGGCCAAACAGTTCAATCTTGGTTTCATCAGACCACAGAATCTTGTTTCTCACAGTCTGAGAGTCCTTTAGGTGTTTTTTTGCAAACTCCAAGCGGCTTTCATTTGTCTTTCACAAAGGAGAGGCTTCCGTATGACCACTCTGCCATAAAAACCCAGATCGGTGGAGTGTTCCAGTGATGAATCGAATAAAACCCGAATCTGGCGTCGCTTGGAGAGGGAGGCTTTCAAAATGGACGAATGGGGCCCTACTCCTTATTTGATTGACACAACACAGATTCAACTATTGGAAACACGGCCTTATCTAAACACATATTAATGAAATAACTGAAGTCCTATGGTGGCCTACGTGTTGCTTGTGGCCTAACTATGGGGTGCAACCTTTAACCTTTTAATGATGGGATATTTACAAGAAAGTGTGGGTTCTAAAACCGCAACAATATCATATATATCATCATATATATATCATACATACATCATCATCATCATCATCATACATCATCATAATAGCATGATACTGCTGAAGAAGAACTTAGGAAGAGAAGACTTGGTCAGTATGATCATGTGCAATGAATATCAGAAGATGAAGCTGTAAGGAAAGCAAAAGGCTTGTGGTAGAAGGAAGAAAGCCGAGGGGATATCCTAAAAACAACATAGATTGAAAATGTCAAGAAAGATATGGAATGTTTAGGTTTTCACAAAACTGATGCAGTGGATAGATCCATGTGTAGGAATGCCATCATTCGACCAAACCCCTGAAAAAGGGCAACACGGTCCAATAAAGTTTGTTGTTATTCTCCCTTCTATGGAACCATCTTCTAAAGGCTATTCTGTCTCGCTCTTCCCTCCAGGCCTTCAATCAAGCAGTGCACCAACATCTCATCAACATCATCAACATCATAGCTCATCATAGATACATCATCATCATCATACATCTACATCATCATCATCATAGCTCATCATACATACACCTATATCATACATCAGCATCATAGCTCATCATACATCTACATCATCATCATAGCTCATCATACATACATCATCATCATCATACATCTACATCATCATCATAGCATACATCATAGCTCATCATAGATCGGTGATACATCACACATCACAGGTGATTTGGAGGGTACATAGAGATAATGTGCTTTACCAAAAAGCTCTAATTTGGCCTCATCTGTCCACAGGAAATTCTCCAAAAAGGGTTTTGGCTTGATCAGGTGTGCTTTGGCAAACTCCAGTCTGGCTTTCTTATGTCTCTCTCAGCAGTGGGTCCTCCGAGGTCTCCTACCACAGAACCCCCTTTCATTGAGTTGGTGATGGATGGTGCGAGTTGAAACTGTCGTACCTTGTGTCTGAAGGTCAGCTTGAATCTGTTTGGCAGTTGATTGAGGTGCTTTCTCCACCATTCGAACAATCCTTCGCTGCAATCTTCGATCACGTTTCCTCTTGCGGCCACGACCAGGGAGGTTGGCAACAGTGCCATGGGCCTTAAACTTCCTGATAACATTGCGTACGGTGGACGCCGGACAATCAAGGTCTCTGGAGATGGACTTGTAGCCTTGAGATTGTCCATGCTTGGCTACAATCTTGTCTGACCTCCTCAGACAATTCTCTGGTTTTCTTTCTTTTCTCCATGCTCATTGTAGTACACAACAACAACAACAACAACAGGCATTTTAAGGCCATTTTCCCTGCAAGAGCGGGGGTTAGCCTTGCGGTCCCCATGACAATGTTCTCCATTTTGCCCTATTTTCTGCATCTCCCCTTGTTAACCCCCTTGCCCGCATTTCTTCTTCGACCATCTTTAGCCAAGTCTTTCTCGGTCTTCCACGTCCTCTACTTCCTTCTACATTCATTTCCATCACTCTTCTCAACCAGTCACTTTCATCCTTCCTCAACACATGACCAAACCATCTCAACCTGTTTCTCTTCACAGCATCCATCACAGGCTCTATTCCCATCATCTTTCGCAATTCATCATTTGTCTTCCTCTCTCTCAACGATACTCCGCACATCCACCGAACCATTCGCATTTCCACCCTTCGTTGCTGTTCTACATTCATTACCCATGTCTCACTCCCGTAAATCATAACACCTCTCACACATGCAGCATACACCTTTCCCTTCAGCTTCAACGACACTCACCTCCTCGTCAGCACGCCACTCAGTTCCCAAAACTTCTTCCATGCACATATCACTCGAGCAACCGTTGCCGAGTCTGATCCAACTTCTCCATTCAGCATGTCTCCTAGGTAACAAAATGTTTTCACACCTTCCAGCTTCACGCCGTCTCCAAGATCCAACTTAACATTTCCTCCATCTGCAGCTCCCTCTGTGCACACCTTACATTTGAATGTAGCTGCCACACTGGTTAATGACCCTGTCAAACCACATTTTTGATGAACCCACTCAGTGCACATTGTACATTGAATGGAGTTCACTCCGACACCCTTCCTGCACACAGCCACTTCCTAGTTCTTTCCACCTCACCACATGCTTTACCACTTGCCATCACCTTCGTTTTTCCGATATTCACCTTCAGACCTTTTGTCTCCATACATTCTTTCCACTTGTTAATCTTGTCCCTCAGTCCATCCATACTTTCTGCAATCAACACCAGATCATCTGCATACAACAACTCCCACGGTAAACCCTCCTTTACGTTCTGAGCCAGCACTTCCATCACAGCTACAAATAGTAGTGGACATAGTACCGACCTCTGATGCACTCCCACCTTCACCTCAAACTCACCACTGTTTCCGTCCTTCGTCCTTACAGCTGTGCGCGCTCTTTTGTACATTGCCATCACTACTCTGATCAACCATTCCTCCACTCCTAACTTACACTCATTGTGGTACACGGAGTGGCACAAAACAGCAGAATGACTCTTTTCTATGTTCAAACTGGTTGAATGAGTGATTTTTATATTGCAGGCACCTGCAACTCACCACAGGTGAGTTCAATTCCAAAGTAAAGGAGAATCACCTGCTTGAAATCGAATTATTTCTGACAACTTCTAAAAGGTGCCAATAATATTGTCCAGGCCATTTTAGCATTTCTGTGTGGAATAAGCTAAGATTTAGTAATTCTTTCAGCTTTTTTTTGTTTTGTTCCACTGAAAACCAAATAAATAAATATGTGGATACCAAAATATTTTTTTATTTCAACAATTTTCTGGAAGAAGTGGTGCATTATTTGAAAAAAATGCAAGGGTGCCAATATTTTTGGCTGCAACAGTATATACCTCTGTGCAGCGGTACACACAACCTTTGTATTTCATACACCCTTATGAACATTCCCGTGAAAGCCGAGCTCGGGACGTGCAGCCACATTACCCATGGCACTCAATCCGATTTTCCAGGAAGAATTACTCGACTTGTTCCACTTTTATTCAATACGTTGCAATGAGAGTGAAAAGCAAGAACAATTTTCTGAAATGATGCTCGGTGCTCCTGCTCTGAAATCTGAGCAATTACAGGTTTTTTTTTTGGTTTTTTTGTATACTGAATCGAGGCTCGTGAAAGAGCTAACATTTATTTCACAAACAAATCAACCAGACAAACAAAATATACAAAAAGAGGGAGCGGAAGACAAGATGGGGAGAGAAGGGGAAGCACACAACCACAACATTTGAGAGCAGGGAGAAGTGTGGGAGGGAGAGGGCTTGGGGGGAGGAGGCGTGGGAAGGGGGGGGGGGGGGGGGAAGAGGTATAAAACACAAGGGGACCGAAATTAGCGGGTTTTTTTTGTATACTGAATCGAGGCTCGTGAAAGAGCTAACATTTATTTCACAAACAAATCAACCAGACAAACAAAATATACAAAAAGAGGGAGCGGAAGACAAGATGGGGAGAGAAGGGGAAGCACGACCCTGGGTGTTCATCTTGAACACGTCTCCAAATTTCCCCTTACATGGATTTTATCCCTAATGCTGTACAATCTAGTTAGTCTGCAATAAAAAGAAAAAAAATGAAGATTTCAATCAGTGCTGTTATTAAATCGGATTTTTAAAAAATTACATTGATGCATTATTAGTACTAGCAACTGTACCGCCCTCCGGTCCAATATATCCTCTACACCCCACCCTCCGGGCCAATATATCCAATATATCCCCCTACGGGCGGGGCTTCAATTGGGAGGCCCAAATGAAAAGGCAAAATATCAGAAATTGAAGGCTTTTTTATTTTATTTTAAACGATTTATATAAACATCCGTTAAATCATATGACACGCAAATCATCAAAATCTAAACAGTATTTGTAGAATTTCAACAAAAGCCACATCACTGTTCATATCGGTAAATATTATTCCATCGTGTTTGGAAAAACTGGAAAATTGGAAAAATTGGAAATTGAAAAATTGGGGAAAATTTTGGAAAAACAATATATTCTATTTTACTCCAGGAGGTCCCAGGATTACCCACCCAAAATTTCGTTGCGATCAGTTGAGCCGTTTTTTCAGTACCTGGGAACAGACAGACAGACAGACATTTGGTGAATATTGCAAGATGATTACTAATATTAGTAATTTTTTTTTACTGCCTTAGACTGATGTTATTGCCCCTGAGCAGGTATTTTTCCATCTTGACTTTAGGATCAGCCAGATTCTGGGAGATCAGAATGTTGTCATAAAATAGATGATCTCACTAGTATGACCTTTGGAAAAGAGTTTTAACGCTGATCAAACTCTTCCAGGGAACCTTTAAATGTCTCGTGTCAGACTCCCAGGACACTTATAAGTTTATAACAATCCGTACCACTTCGACCTTTCCACCTCATGCAGTCTTTCTCACAACGTTGTTCCGGGTTGATATTTGGGAATATTTTCCTCTTCTTTGCTTTGCAGATGTTCCACCAATGGGAGAGCAATGCCAGTGGTGGTAAATTTTATTTGGACGTTTGAAGCCGACTGCGAGTGGATGAGTAAGATATCGGGTTTTCAGGCTTCCAAAATCCTACTTAACCACAAGGTGAAGTCCCAAAGGATTATCACCTCGTCGTTTTCTCCAAAGGGGATTCCACCACTTGATTATTTATGCCTGTCCATTGTACATGCCCTGCACCAGCTTTGGACATCCTCTGGCAAGATTCATAATAGTTTCGGATAATAAATGCTGTATTGTCTGCATTGTGCAGTGGTTTCACCAGTCTTTCGTAAGATGTATCCTCACCGATGTGTCCACATCCTGGGTGGCTGTAACGAGGGGATTCAATGGAAGATTTTAAGTCGAGTTTTTAGACACTTTGAAAAAATCTTCATCAGTGGTTTTAACAAGTGTTGTCCACTTACCACGAAGAGACTTCACTTCTCACTCGGCAGGATGATCACAGCATCATATTTAGCTTTCATCATATGAAGTCCTGTGGCAAGCCTGCACATCCACAGCTTGATGGAGTACTGCTCTCCCCTCTGAACTGGTTCACTTGCCTCACACCTTGCTCAGCTTGACACTGTGGAAACCAAGACTCTCAAGATCATAGGAATCTCCCAGGGTGAGAACAAGTATATGGGCCTATCACTTTCCCATCGCAGTCAGGTCGGTGGTCTCCATGTCTTTTACCACCTCCTTTCTGGTCTTGCATGCTCCATGTTTCTGCAGGGTCTACACGGTCCACCATCAGCCCCCTTTGTGGCGAAACTACCTAATTCCAGAATCACTGCCCACGTCCAGTTCCGAAGTCAGTGTTCCAAATTTCCACATTCTCTTCAATCTTATTCTTCACTCCAGGTCTTCAAGACAGCTGTGCACCACCATCTCAGATCATCCCCAATCCAAAACCATGATCATTTATGCCCTCTTTATCCACACACCCACCCCAATCCATCCTCCTTCCTAATTTCCAGTTTTGCCCTCCTGAGAGTTTTCTTTTGTATCCATCTAGACCACCCCATGCATCCTTTCCATTCCCCAATCCTCCCCACACCCAATGTCTGTCCAGGTCTCCTTCTATCGTGTCTTTCAACTCTACTGAGAATGCCCCGCGCTCCCCCACACCCACTCTCTCTCTCTACTGTTCCTTTTTCTTGTTAAGTCCTGGTCTGGTCTAGCTCTTCCTCGAGTCTAAACCCTATGCAAACAAGAATGACTGCATTGTGGTTACAACCTGCAACAAAATCCGGTAACGGGTCGATTGGGAAACACGCATTTAAAGCACTCTTAAAAGACGAATAGAGCGATTGGGAAACACATATAATGCACTATTATAATTAAAATAATGAGGATTAAATCGTCGACATAGGATTCGATTTTCGATAACAGTCAACCCAAACAAAGGCAATGGAAATCTGACGCAACAAACCCGGGCAGTGTATGTAATCAGCAGAAGCCTACAGGCCTAATTTGTTCGGCCCACCTGCCACCAGAAAACTAAGATGGCGACCATATCATTTTGTCTTGGTGCTTCGGTGGGTGGAGTCAAGCGACAGATGTGGGTGTCGTCCGGCAGCTGTCCGACCAATGGGTGCACATTTCAAAAATCGAGCACACCAAGAACCCCAGCAACAGCGAGGAGAAGCTCTTTTTTACCCCATTTGATATTGCTTTTAATCCAGAGTCTTCTGCTCTGTTTTATTGATTTTACAAAGGTAGTGTTTTTGGAGAAGTCAGTGCTGTAATAGTAACATGTCGAGGAATAAACAACAGCACCTCGGGGAAGATGACGGATCCTTGTACCGGTGTAATCGTGAGCAATTATAATAAATAAAAACCCAATGTGAATTGGATATCCATGCAGTGACTCAGTAAATTTCACTCTTCCATGAACAGACCTGTGCAAAAATAGATACAGCACCTCACTCGCATATAATTCAAGGTAACAATCCACAGAGGCGTAATGTCACTTTCGACACCTACCTGGAACTTTCATTGTTATTTCTGCCTGTACATTGTCTTTATCATTTATCATCTATTTAAATATATATATATATACTAGCAGAAGTACCCGGCATTGCCGGGTGGGGGAGGGGAGGGGAGGGGAACGAGGGGGAGGGGAAAAGAGGGGGAGAGGGGAGAAGAGGGGGAGGGGGAGGGGAGAGGGGAGAAGAGGGGGAGGGGGAGGGGGAGAGGGGAGAAGAGGGGGGAGGGGGAGGGGGAGGGGGAGAGGGGAAAAGAGGGGGGGATGGGGAGGAGGAGGGGGAGAGGGGAGAAGAGGGGGGGATGGGGAGGGGGGAAATGGAGGGGGAGCGGGAGGGAGGGGGAGGAGGGAAGGGGAGGGGAGGGATATAGATGGTTACTGGGAATTGATCACATCCACAAATGATGTAATGACCACAATTTATGTACTTTACATAATAGTGGGGGGGCCAATGTTTTCCCGTTGAATTCAAATGTTAATTTGTGGACACTGGTTGGGTTGTCTTTAGGGATGATAGAAGTTGTAGAAAAAATATGTCTCCATTTTTTTCAAGTTCTTTATAGCGGCCATTTTGGATTATCAAAATGGCGTTTGTTGAAAACCGAAATTGTCATTATCTTGGCTTCTAAATGACCTAGAGTGTTAATTTTGGTGTCCAAATGTACATATTTGCGGATACTTAATCCAATAAACACACATTTATACACCTACATATGATCAAAAGGGTTCTTATGGCAGCCATCTTGGATTTTCACGCACTTATGCCAACACATATATATATTTTTTTCCATCATTTTCACTTCTAAATCACATAAAGGCTGGACTTTAGTGTTCAAATGTACACTTATAATGTCTTTGTGCAATATTTTTAGTTGGCAGTGTTCATTGTTACATTGAAGGATCTCCATCCTCCTCATCATCAGTGTTATCGATTCCCATGGGGCGCTCCTGACCCGTGTTACCACACACCTCTTCATCTGCCCCACACATACACATCTCAGAACAGTTGAGATGCTGAGACCTGCATGAGCAGTGAGACATGCATTGGGTCTTCTTGCAGTTACATTTGATTAGATGTGTGATGGCAGCTGGGGCTGGAGGGTCCTTGGTTGTGATGGGCACCAGCTGATCTCCTTCTGCTCTCCATCCATGTTCTGTTGGTTGTGGAAGCTGGGGGTCCGGTACATCAGCCTGATGCCACACCATGGCCTGGAAATGTGCACGAGCAATGGCTTCATGTAAAGCTCCCCGTGTTGGTGGCAGCTTCTGTGCCTCTAGCTGTTTCTTGGTAAACAGTCTCCACCTCAGCTTGCCCACATCCACAACTGTAGTACGAGGCTCATACAGCTGGCATACAAATGCCTCAATGTCACTTTCTGTGTCAGCTCTCAGCTCCTCAGAGGCCCCAAGGTCATGAAACGCAGATACCACCTCAACAGAGCACCTATTGAGGGCTTGCCAACATGTGAGCTTTCCCTTGCCGGCAAACCGACCAGTCTGGTCTGCTCCCGTGAATGCATGGAATCCTGGTAGGGCTGCAGCCTTCCTGACACCAAGTTCATGTACTATTGGTTCCAGTGAGATTTGCCTCTTCTTGTTCCCCACACCGTGATGAAGTATGTGTCTTTGCATAGTTCATGGTACCGGTGGAGTGCTAGGATGAATACATCAGTATCAGGTGACTGAATGTACAGCTGTGTTGCACCTCTTCGGACGGCATCTAGACTGTGAAGAAAGATCCTCGTATCAGCCTCCTCCTGGGAGCTACGGAGATGCTGTACATCCATGCAGTTGGAGAAGACATCCTGCCTTGAAGTGACGATGAAGACCTTGGTAGTCCCCTCAAAGTGACACAGAACTTTCTTTGCCAGATAGACAGTTAGCTCATCTTTGGTGTTGGTGTGCGACAGGAACTGTTTTGCTGTCAGTTTCCCAATCGGGGTGCTGTCTTGAACATGGTAAGCAGTGGGCGGCTTGCCACCTTGGCGCCTCTCCCGTGTGGCCTCTTTCAGTGAATTTGGCAGATCATATCGGTCAAACACGAGGTGGACTTCATCATACCCGTTGGTCTTGCAGTCCAGTGTTGCATTGAAATGGCCAGCCCACTGGGCACATGTTTTGACCCATTGTGGCTTACCCATTGCTTGCACTAATGCCATGCCGTCTATGACAGTCACCTTCTTGGGAGGGGGTGGAGTATGTTCAGGATTGTCGTCGTCTGGCTGCTGACCAGTGCCAGTTGACTTCTTGGGTAGATCTTCTAGGATGCCCATGAGCTTGCTTTTGTCTGTGCATGGTAGTAGTGTCCCAGCCATTGCAAAGAGGGTTCGTGGAAGCGCGGTGAATTCATATTGACCTATGGCATCCTTCAAGTTGATCTCTGGTCGTGAGCGGGCCACGATCAGCATGCGCGCAAACAGTGACCTGTCGTCTTTCAGCTCTACAACCTTGTCTGCCAGTTTGTGCTTCACAGCTTTCCTGGCACTCTTCCACATCTTCAGTTTGACCTTTCCCATTCTGGCCCAAAGGTTGATTTCATTTGTGTTGATGCGCTCTGCAACAAACGTGTTATACGCTTTCTGACCAATCTCATCTTGGTTGCAGACATCCTTCTGTACTTCAGCTGGCATCACCACCTTGGTGATGATAGTCGTCAGGTCTTCACCCTCATGCGTCATGGGATTCATGGACTCTCTGATCACATTCTTCAGTCGACGAATGCTGTCTTCCTGCCGAGCCCAGACTGTGGTTGATAGGTCGTGGTGCTCCTTGCGTGTAGCTGATTGTGAGCCAGCCATCTGACGGGCTTCTTCAGCAAGCCTACTCAGCTCTGGTGCTGTCAGAAAGAACCTTTTGCGGGCACTGGCATTCTGGGTAATGCCCACAATACCCCCTGTCACCTTCATGATCCTGTTGATGTGCTCCAGTGCATGGTCCACACCTACAGCACAGAAGGGGATTTCATTCTTATGGACACTGAAGTTCCCAGCCATGAACTCTTGGTAGATCCCTGGATCTGTCATCTTCAGGGCCTTCATCTCTGCAAGGTACCGGGGAGTCAGCCTGGCATATTTCTGTTTGTCATGTGCAAAGAAGTATATGCACATCTCATCCAGTGAAGACAGGTGAAGCTCAAATTGTCCATCACGGGTGGCACGGATGAATGTGTATATCAGCATTATCATCCGTATGTAGCGTCGCACAAACTTGAACAGTGGACTCTTGGCTTCTTTCCTCTCATCAAACTTTGCCATGGCCTCCAGGACTTCGTTTGACTCGAGGACAGCTAGCATGTTGTTCTGCGCGCTTGTCATCTCCTCTCGGTTGTGTAGATGACAGCTCTGGGCAACCTGTTGTGCTGACTGGGTACATGGGCCCCTCAGATGGGGATGCTCTTGGAAGAATTCGTCCACATAGAGGTCGAAGAGGGCTTGGACAGTGGTGATGTGGGCCTCCAAAGCCCTCTTCATGTGCTTGGCTTCCAGTATTTGTCTGGTCGTTGTTGGGCCATAGATATCAGCCTCAGACCAAGCCTCGTCAAGACCACTGTCCTCTATGGCATTCCCAGCAGCCCTCAGTGCAGCCATCACAGTGTGCATCTCCCCTAGTCGCAGTACCCACTTGCCTTTGCAGTCATCTCTGGTCATCTCCAGCTGTTTGGCTCGCTCATACAGGGCCATGTCTAAGGTGATCACTGTCTTCCTATCGGGACCCATGACCATGCAGTTGATTTGCTGTGTCTGTTTCAAGACTGTTATCAGTGTTTGCCATTCATGGGCTGGTGCTGCTACCAATGGCAGGGCGTTGACCTCTGTCAGAGGCTTCGAAGAGGAGAGCAGTGAGTTGTAGGCTGTCCAAGTTGGGATATCGTGATGCTTGATCCTACTGCCAGGTGGTTGTTTTGGATCGTGGACGAGTGACCCAACAGGGTCAGCATGCTGGGGTTCTGCAGCTTGCAGCTGGTCATCTGGTGGGATGATGTCGTCTTGTACGTCCTCAGCTTCAGCTGTTCGCATGATTGTGCGTGAAAGTAGCCACACTGTGTCCGTCGCAGAGTACGGCTTGGTGACATCTGGGTTTGACCGTGTCTTGAAGCTATACATGGTACCTGTGGCAGATTGTTTGTTTGGTGCTTGGCAAGGAACAAAGTCTGGAGCAGTCAGAACCTTGAGTGAGCGGTGTCTGGCCTTTCGGTCATGTAGTGTCAGTGTTCTATGTTCATCTGTGGAGGGTGCATGTTCCCGTCATTGGTAGAGTGCCCAGGCTGTAGCATGGAGTGTCCGCTTCCCATCAGGTGTGTCTTCATTGAAGTCACTGTTGTCCACTGCAAAGAAGACAAACGTCCCTATGCGCATGGTTCTTGGAAAGTATACACCCTGTTCTGTCGTAGACTCTATGACTGAGTTGGCCAGCTGTGTCTCCAACCGCAAGATCCGACTATAATCAACAGACAGACCGAACCCATGCAGGAAATCCAGAAGCTTCTTGTTTCTGGTGGACTGATGGACTACAATGGCAACGGCAAGCTGCTATGGCCATTCTAAGCGATGGCGGAATGGTGCATCTGGCTCTTTGGGCTTGTACGTGACTTGGCGTTTTGACTTGTAGCCGTACATGATGTTCTGACTGATGGTTATAACATCTCGATGAATAGTGGCTGAGCGCATAGTCTCTGGCTCAATGCTCGTGGCTGGTCCTTCCAGTAGCCAGCGGAGGAAAGCATAGAGTACTTTGGGTACATGCTTTTCAGCATCATCAGTGTTCATTTCTCCTTCAAATTGCCATGGGTGCTTGTTCTGACAAGCAATGGCACTGCGGAGAACAGAGGCACTCTCAAACAGTTGTTCGATGTTTTTTTCATTTGTCTTCGTCATTGCATCTTCGACAGCTGCATCACGCACGGCAGTGGAGAATACACAGTCTGACACGTTTCGACGTTTTGGTTTCATGAAGTGAACGTCATCAATGTGAGAGTTGATTTTCTCCTTCATGCCTTGGGTAGTAGGTGATGGGACATTGTGCACACCATTATTGTCAAGAATCCTGGAGTAAACCGACTTCAGGTCAGACATGTTGAGAATTTCACCAGCTTGGAGTAGAGAGCGAACAAGGCTGACAAACTCAATGTCTGCGGCTATTTTGATAACATTAGTTTCTTGCAGTATGTGTTCTTTGTCATCACTTGATGTCCCACTCTTGGGAGCACGTTGGACATTCTGCACCCAGCATGGGAGATGATACTTGACGTCGATCGCATGAGCATCATGTGCACTGATGGCAGCACTCAGCTGAACTTTCCACTTGTGGTTGCTGCCTTCTTCAACAGCTTTCTTCAGCTGTTTACCTGCGTTGAACGTGCATACAACATGTACACTTTCCTTAGTGACCTCTTGACAGAAGAAACAAAGGTCTCTGTTGAATGGAGTTGATGATGAACGTGTGAAGCGAAGAGTCTCGTCTTGCGTAGAACCTGAGGTACTTGCAGCGGCAGGTGCAGAAGAAGGACGTCCACACCTCTTATGAAGATGCTGGGTGTCGCCATGTTCGCAGGCTTTCTGGTGGCGAACTCTAGCACGCTCCAGGTGAGCAGTGTTGCATGTAGATCCATAACATGCCCGGTGCCACTTTGCTTTATTGTTCCTCAAGTCAGTGGCAGTGAAACAGCTTAATCGTTCGCTGATCTGTTTGAAGTCGGCATCACCATATCGTGCCCTCTCCTGGATGAACTGGAGAAACTTTGCATATGAGCCCAGTGCTGGCTCAGTCACTAGTGCACCTTGGGGATCCTGGCACTGAATGCAAAGTGTGAAATCAGTTTCTTTCTTGGTTTTCTTGCTTTTTGGCTCCATCATAGCTCAGGGTCACGAATCTGGAACATACAAATAACAAATAACAATTAAGATAGATGTGCATTAAGTTAGATTTTGGACACTGGTTCGGCTGTGCCATAAAAACCTATTTTTATCCCTTGTAGGTTATTAAAGAAGGTTTCATTCAATTCTCTATCCCCAAAAATGTACAACTGGACACCAGAATCGAAACTCTAGGTCATTTAGAAGCCAAGATAATGGAATTTTACGTTTTCGACATCCGCCATTTTGAAAATCCAAAATGGCCGCCATAAAGAACTTGAAACAATTGGAGACATATTTTTTCTAGAACTTATATCATCCCTAAAGACAGCCCAACCAGTGTCCAAAAATTAACAAGCAATTTCACCGGGCATTTCAATCTGCTACATTGGCCCCCCCACTATAACGTTAATAGGAATACATGGCCGTGTAGATGGGAAATACAGTTTGTTTGAAATAAATCACAAATATCAGATGAAAGTGAAAAAAAACCTATGTGGTGTGAATGGCAATGTTCCTCGCTGAAATGTGAAAAAACTGAATGACGTGCGAATGCATAACTGTGAGATTATGGCGGCAAAGTTGGAACATCACGTGATCGCTCTGAGCGAATCAGCGCGCTGGTCTGCCATTCCGGTCATAATATTCCTCGCTGAAATGCGCTGAGGTAAAAATATGGTTAAAAAATATTATGAAATAAATTTTTAGGTCGACCATGTTCGTAACAAGCTCAATGGCCATGTTTGTGCCAAATATCAACTTCGTGAGCCTCTCCGTTTAGGAATCTATCGGTAACATTACACACACACACACACACACACACACACACACACACACACACACAAACTGTGTTATATATATATATACAGACTTGGCATTTAATATGGAATATTTTTTTTTTCTTGACTTGGGTTTACTTTCTTAACTCAGTATATCAATCTAGTGAGTTTCTTTTACACTTTGGTGATTTATTTGTTAAAAGAACCATGTCACTGATTGTCTGTCGCAGCAAGAAGTCAACAACAGGATTATAATCACATGATCTTCAGTGACAAGTCTAGATTTCTGGTCTATCGTCAATATGGCCGCGTCCGAGTGCGCAGACAAGTGCATGAAGCCTACAACAAAGATTGTATAGTGCCAAGAGTCCAAGCTGGAGGTGGTGGGGTGACCGTTTGGGCTGCTTTTCATGCAGGGGGCAAAACTGACCTGGTTGTTCTGAATGGAAACCTGAACCAGTTCAAGTACAGGGCCATTCTGGAAGAAACATTGCTTCCATTTGCTCGTGGACCCTTTCGAGGAAACTTTGTCTTTCAAGATGACAATGCACGGCCTCATCGTGCTCGCATGATCCAACACTTTCTTGCTGACCGTGGTGTAGAGCATATGGAGTGGCCTGCCATGTCCCCGGATATGAATCCGAAAGAGAACTTGTGGGCAGAATTAACGCGTCAAATCGACAACTTGGACCAGCAGCCTACCTCTGTGCGTGAATTGCAGCAGGCTATTGTCACTGCATGGCAAGCGATTCCTGTCCAAACCTTGGCAAATCTCGTGAACAGCATGCCTCAACGTGTACGTGCTCTCCTGAATGCTCGTGGGGGTTACACGAAGTACTGAACTGTAATTTTACTGTCCGTAATCCCAGTCGTAATTTAACTTTTGTTTTTGTTAAAAAAAAATTTGGCTAATGTGCAAAATAAAGAGATACTTCTGGAATACGTACAGAAGTTTAACACAGTACTGTCCATGAATTGAGTTCGATATCAGTTTACATCACTTTCAAGGATCAATTTATTTGTTTCGAAATGTCAAATGTGGTTTTTGTTTCTTTTAAAGGTCAGATTAACAAAATCTAGAATAATTTCTACATAATTCCAATGAACTTTTGGTTTTAAGACATCTTGAAAGTAAGTTCACCCCCACAAAAAAATAATCCATATTAAATGCCAAGTCTGTATACATATATATATATATATATATATATATATATATATATATATATATATATATATATATGTAGATATATATATATATATATATTGTTACGGTTTTTAGAACCTTCGCTTTGTAAATTTAGTATTAAAATTTCCTATGTACATTTCCCCTTTAATTGGCTGTTAATTGAAATGAGTGCACCGTAGCTAGTCCATGTACAAGCACGTAGGCCACAATATACCCTTCTAAATAGTTATTTCCTTATTATGTGTATCAGTTAAGGCTCTGTCTCCCATTAATTGACACTGCATTGCACCGAATTGAAAGAAGATAGGATCCCTCCGACACCCCCATGGCCTCTTAAAAGTGCCAGTAACTTTGGGTGGGGTTATTGGCATCACCTTCACCCCAAGACTCCATTGCACACGAGGTCATCTCGGAGCAGAAGGTGGGAGGAGTCAGCAAAGCGCCAGGAACAAGGCGTGGCTTT
Organism: Myxine glutinosa; assembly: GCF_964187855.1. Taxonomy (NCBI): domain Eukaryota; kingdom Metazoa; phylum Chordata; class Myxini; order Myxiniformes; family Myxinidae; genus Myxine; species Myxine glutinosa. The sequence continues at coordinate 66,599,896 of NC_136274.1, read as the reverse complement.
GCCAACGCCTCCTCAAGGGGCGGGATCGGTGAGCCCTCGCGACCAATCAAGGCCGAGGCGAGCTCACCGATGGGCGTTTCCAACAGGCCGGCGGCTTGATCGCGACGCGCCTCATAAAAAGGGGGTGGGGAAGGACTGCGGAGTCAGATGCGGGAGATGCGAGAGATGAACCACAGATAAGCGAGAGACCACCGCAGCTTTGACCACCGCAGCTTTGAGCCTTGACGGCAGTTTCGACCGCAGCCGCGAAGCAACGCCGCCGTGCGAACACGATCGAGGAGGGTCAGCGGCTGCTCACCTCGAGCCGCGCCTTCACACGAACCGGACCCGCATCCTTCCAGCTCTGTGGACCACCTGAACCTTCCTCCCCTTCCAGCCATTCGTTCCTGCCTTCATTCCCCACTCGTGTAAGTCTGATTGTCGTCTGTTTGTCTGTGTTGTCCTGGGGTTTAAATAAAACTGTATAGGTAAGCTAGAAATTGCTCTGTGTCCTTCTGATCCTTCCATTTCCCTGTAAATTGCATTTCATTTCTTTTCTGCTTTGGTTGTGTGTAAATAATTAATAAATCCTGTTCTTCCTTACTCTGCCTTCTTTCCTTCACATCCGTTCGTCCTTGTCTTTTCCATCATTGAATACCTGTGGCACGATTTGGCCAACGAATAAGAATCGGGTCTAGTTTTTGTTAATGGTTCGAGCCGCGGCTGCTAATCCGCTCGGCAAATAACATCTTGTCCGCGGTCTCGAACGAGGTTGCTCACCTGCCTCTCTGGAGGGAGCTGGGCAGCTTCAGGACTCACGTCGGTTAGTCGCAGACAAGGGGATTAATCCCCCCTTGGTAAGGGGAAAAAGGGCCGACGTTGAGATCCGTAACAATATATATATATATATATATATATATATATATATATATATATATATATATATATATATATATATATATATACAGTATATATATATACAGTATATATATACAGGGGGCTGCAAAAGTAGGTATACAGTAAGGATTATACCAGTATTACCAGTATTATAATAGTGGTGCTAGGATTCATTTAATACTTTGTTTGAACATTTGAGGGATTAATATGTTTATTATTGATATGTTTAGTATTGATATGTTATTTTTGATATGCTTGTGTAATCAATAAAATAGGTTTTGTGCGCACGTTTTGTTTTTCATTACTGTATACCTACTTTTGCAGCCCCCTGGAGATATATATATATATATATATATATATATATATATATATATATATATATATATATATATATATATATATATATATATATATATATATATATATATATATACATATATACATATATATATATATATATATATATATACATATATATATATATATATACATACATATATATATATATATATATATGTATATATATATATATATATATATATATATATATATATATATATATATATATATATATATATACTAGTATATATACTAGTATATATATTTATATGTATCATTTATTTGTTTGTGCTTCATCATTGTCTTCACCTGGGACAAAATAACGCATTTAAGACGGATACGGTTCAGATCGTCCATTTGGTTCCTCCTAACGTCAAGTGCAACCACATGCGCTCTTGTGGAGCACAGATAGTTTTATCTCTGATATTCTGAGATTTTGATTTTGTTGATGGTGTGATTTATCAAAAGCGACTACAAAGCCTTCTTTGTTGTTCAGTACAAATTCATTTCCATCTGCAGTTGGTTTGAGAAGCCATCACATGATCTCGCTTTTCAGCTGATTAATTGAATGAAGTAAATTCAGTTCAATACGAGTACTCCTTTCAGATTTTTTTTTCATTTGGATTGTGTGATGTAACATACAGTGACAGGTGCCAAAATTGATGTGGAATAAAGGGAATGCAATTTACAGCTGAACCTATGGACAAACTAATTCGCAAACAAATGGTCAAAAAATAAGCAGTGACGTATGTAACTGTTAGGTCACTGTGCTAGTCACCTGTCAGTACACCATAGCAAGTGTGCAGGTGAGTGAGGTAGCTAACATTACCAAACAAAATGATTGGCAAGTTACACTCCAAAGTGATGCAAGCATGCTGGTAATATAAAATGACATGTTTTTCTGCTGCCATCAGGACATTTGCATAAGGGTATATATAAACAAATCTATGAACACAAATAGAAGAGACACAAAATAAACCATTCGATCTTTGGTTCAAATCATGTTTTTGCTTGGGATTGTAAAAAAGGCAAGAGTTACATGTTCCTACTGAACCTGTATCGATCATAAAGAGTATGTGAGTTACCCTTGACCTTTGAATAGATTACAAATTCCTGCCAATATCAGCTCAGGTTGAACGTCAGGCCTGGCCAGCTGGTTCGTGAAAGTCTTGGGTCAAACATTTTCCCCTGCTGACCCACAAGAAAGTGGGAATGGTTCTGGGGGCCGTTAGATTAGTAGTAGTAGTAGTTGAAGTAGTAGTAGTAGTGCTTTTGTTGGAAAGGATTCAGAGGTTTGTGCTCAGGGCTCAGGAGAGCTCAGGCAAATATAGTTTCCTGTTTAATGTCACTCAACTTCCTCATCCCTGCAAGTTAATGTTTTGAACTGCAGTAGAGAAGGTAGGGCATTTTAAAGAGAAATCACTACCAAGACAGCTGGAGAGGAAAAAGAACACCAAAAAAAAAAAACATTCATATAAATAAGAGCAAAGTACCTTGTGGGAAAAAACTGCAAAGTGCATCATTTATGGTCTAGGTTTCCTTAAACTTTTGAACAGTGTTACAATATTCTGCTGCCTTATACTCTGAAACAATATGTGAGTGTATTAAGCCCTTCAGGCCTACAGAACTGTGTTCCACGACATTTCTCTCGATTTTTGCCTTCCTGGTTTTATATATTGCCATTTTTCAACAGGCTAAAACAAAGTTAACAAGGCGATCTCATGACTTGCCTTGTTTCATTACCAGGTGCCTTATGATAAAAAGTATTGGAGAGAAGTGAAGCCAGAAGCGCAAGAGCAGATTTTTCATCAGCAAGAAAACTGGTTGAAGGTACATGTAAACTAGAATGGCACTCATTAGAGAGCATACCTCCACCTGGTTGGCCATATCACTCAAAGGTGAATAAAAACCACCTTTAGAGGCCATTTTTCCCCGCACAGCGGGGGTTGGCCTTTTTCGGGAACCGTGGTTGTTGTTGTTTTTCGGTCCCCTTTTTGAAGCAATGTTTTACGGCCGGATGCCCTTCCTGCCGCCAACCCTTTTTGCCGCCTTTAACGACAAGCAGGGAATTACCAGTGAGCTGGTACTCAATTAGCCGACCCCGGAAGGATGACAGGCTGAGTCAACCCCCCTGGACTCAAACCTGAACCTGACCTGAACCTGAACTCAAACCTTCAAACCTGAACCTGAACCTGTTCAAACCTGAACCTGAACCTGACCTGGTTCAAACCTGGTTCAAACCTGAACTCAAAGGTGAATAATCACTTAAAAATTGGACGAGCTGGATCCGGATCCGGATCTTCACCAAAATTGAATCGAATCGTCCTTGTGAGACACCCAACCGATCCACCAAGTTTTATCCAAATCCACCCACAACTTTTTGTGATATCCTGCTATGTATAGTTTTTGGCCCCATCTCCCAATGGTGAAGAATCACTTTAGAATTTAAATCATTCTCATATCCGAATCCAAATTCAGATCTTCACCGAAATTGAATCGAATCGTCCTTGTAAGACACCCAACCGGTCCACCAAGTTTTATCCAAATCCATCCACAAATTCTTGAGATATCCTGCTATGTATAGTTTTTGGCCCTATCTCCCAATGGTGAAGAATGACTTAAAAATTATACTAGCCGGATCCGAATCTGGGTCTTCACCAATATTTAATCATTTCATCCTCGTCACACATGCTACCTCTTTGCCAAATTTCGTTGGAATATGTCCACAACTTTTTGAGATATCTTGTTTACAAACGGACAGACAAACAGACAGAGGTGAAAACATAACCTCCATCCACCTTTGGTGGCGGAGGTAAATATAGTTTCCCTTTCACCATAAAAGCAACATCACTGTGTAAAGTTAGTTAGACTGAGAGCTGGTATTACTTTAATTATAACATCACGCCTGAAACGTTTCATGTTCTTAATCATGTTAAATTACCTTGACATCCAACAAAACCCATTTCTTGTGTTGTGCATTTCCAGTTTGGACCTTAAAAAAGGTCTTAAAAAAACCTTTAAAAACCCCTTTCAGAAATATTTGCACCCGAGGCCAATTATTATTCTATGACATCTACATTGGATACAGAATACAAAACACATGAACAAGAAATAAAAATCACTGGCATTTGCATATAAGGACCCATATAAGGGTCCACGAAGGGTCTCAATCAGAAATTTGTGCCTGAGAATTTTGTTCGTTGCAAACTGGTCTATTCTGATGTTATGACACATAAATGCAATGTAAGAAAATTTCTGACCCAACACTTTCGGATAAGAAGGCCCCTTAGGCTAGAAGGGGTCAGAAATCACATTTGTAGCACTCAACTACCTGCAGGAGTAAGAGCTGTGGGCACATAGAGAAAGACTGTTCTTCAAGATTTTATATTTATTATGTAGAAAATTTTAAAGGAATAGTACACCCGCTCACTATGGGAGCAGTAAGAAGGGTCATTCCTCTTTGGGGTATATAGATTACAGTCGATCTATGGTCGGGTCTCAAGAACATTGGGTGTGTTTTCATTTACCAAGTTTCTTGTGGAGAGATCGCCAAGTGGTTTAAGCATTCGAGCAAGCACTCCATTCAAAACCGTTAAGGAACGGCTGGCTTGGCAAGCACTAGCTAGCTGCTTGGTAAATGAGCACAACCCGGGCTTCCTCCCTTTCAGTTTAGTGTTAAACAGCAGGATCGAGTTTCAAAAGTTTGCGACGAAAAACTCCACGGTAGCACCAGAAAGGGCCATGTTATTAACCCAACATTTGTGGGTTAAATAGAGTACAGTAGATCTTTGCTCAGTTCTGCAAGTAAACCTTACTTCACGGATGTTGGGATTCCTCAAAATTTCTTCATTTCGTGTTATAAAGAGCATTAGCGACTGTTTAAAAAGCTAATCATACGTGTTTGTGGTTTATAATATTTTTTACTTCCCGTAGAAGAAGTTTCTCCCACAGAAACGCCATTTTAACTCTAAGCTATTTATACACGTTATCACTGCAGGAAAAACACCTTGGGGAAGTGGGACATTATTAGTATTAATATTGTTTTGTAGTCATTATTAATTTTGTTTTTGAAAGCGTCTTTCTTTGGAAAAATGCCACGATAAATCTTCTTCTTTGGGAAAACACCACGATAAAGCTAACTTAATATGGCTATACACCTCAACATGCAACCCCATTGATGGCAATGGCGGGGGAAACCCGCTCGGGGGAGGAAGCCCCCTTGGGGAGGGGGGCAAATGAATGCGCTACAACCTTCATTATGTAACCCTTCATCATCCTGTCAAATTTGGTTGAGATTGGATAAGTAACGACGGAATGTATTGGCATCAAAAATTCATCAGACAGATGGCCAGACACGAAATGGCGTATTTTAGTATGATAGACATCACTTTTTCTGAAAAAGAAAGTGTGCCACTAAACAGAGGACAGACTGCAGGGCACGGCTGAACCAAGCACAGACGTGCGCTGTAAAGCTGATGACAAAAATTCCCTAAAAAAAAAACACAACAAAGAAAATCATTTTGTATATATTATCATTCAATGAATTATTATTCAATGAATTACTGCGTTGGAGTGGCAACCCCTCCAGGATTGTGCCCAATAGTCTAGGAAACTGCTTCGGCAGCCCTCTGCATATAAGGATGTGAAAGGTGTGGTTTTCTGGTCTCTTCAATTAATTATCCAAACAAACCAGATCTCAATCTTCTTTGTCCGTATCACTATCCATGTGATAGTCATCATTCATGAAAACCACATGCGAATCATCTTGATCTTCGGTGTCCTCGTCGTCGCCTTCACTTTATGGCAATGATGAAGTCGAAACACCTGGATGTTCGTGTCTGCTCCTCGGATAACAATGTCACCTGCTGGAGTGGAATCAGTGTCTCCTTGATTCCTTTCTTTCTCACTAGGGCATGCCCGTACTATATATATGCCCGTACTATATAGCTATCTAAAATTATATCCCCCCCCCCTCTATTTACATGAAATGGTTTGGTTCATTCGCAACGCCAAAGCGAACGGCGAACGGCTTGCGAGTACAGTGACAATCCCCCCCCCCTCTATTTACATGAATGGTTTGGTCCATTCGCAACGACCACAGAACCCCCCCCTCATGCAATGGTTTGGTCCAAAGCGAACGGCTTCCGGAGTTTGGTAAAGCAATCGCCATCGCGTGCACAAACGCGCAGGAAAGCGAATGAATCGCAAATTCGTTTTTATTAGTGATACGAATTGAATTGGGAGAAATTGGGAGATGAATGAATTGGGAGAAAGAATGCGCATAAGAAATCGAATTACGTACCGTAATGGCGGTCAGCTCGTAACGCGCTCAGCTCCGCTCGTCTCACATCGGCCACGCCTACGCAACAAAGCGTTCTGTGATTGGATGCCGGAAAGCGTGCTGCCGGACAGTCTTCACTGTCCGGAAGTTCGCAAATCGCAGTTAGGATGAATCGTTTTAATTTAATCGCAGTTTGAATTCGTTTTAAAACATAGTTTAACGGCAACATAGTTTTCCAACGTGAAATAAATGAATACGCTGTCAAATGTGCCGTCCGAGGCAGAGTCCGATCGCCACGTTCGGCACACGTGATAGCTCGCTGCTCTCTGATTGGTTGAAGCGTTTTTTGGACATATCTCGGTAAGTAATTGTCCGATTAATATGAAACCTTGAAAAGGCACATCCTCGGGTCCCCAGCAATATACCTGGCAAGTTTCAAGTATATCGGACCCGTGGTTGTCGAGAAACAGCGGTCACAGACAAACACACAGACAGACACACACACACACAGAGATTACTGGAATTATAGATAGATGAAGTATGCTGTCTGCGTTGAGCAGGTGAAACACAACATGAGTGTCTGCTTCTGGATGATTACATGACAAAGATGGAATAAATTTGCGTTCAACATTGCCATCAACCACTGAGACTTTTGCACACTTGTTGTCAACACCCAAATATATCTCCTTGTCTTCCAACCCCGTTGCATGGTATTGTTCAGTCCAATCCTTCATCAGGAATTTGGGAACTTCACTTTTGAAGGACGAGTGCTTCAGACACTTCTCAATGTCTTGGCTAGGGCGAATTTGCTCAGATCCAGTGACTGTGAAACATTGCGCACCATAGATGTCATTAATGAGTTCTTCTTGTCTCGTCCTCTCAGTTCGTCAGTTTTAAAGGTTCAGGAAACACAGGCACATCTTACACCATGTTAGAGAAAGAGAGAAAAAATGGTGTTTTACCTCTAATAGTCGATTTGATGATTGGGTCGAATCCATTGAAATGTTAGTTATTATCAATTTTTTTCAACTGAAGAAATACTCTGCTCCGTGTTAATTCTCCTCTCATCCACCACCTCTGTGTTTGGCTATATGTTCTAATGGAATGGTGCATGGATTATTGTGGACCCATCGGGCCAAAGGAGCTTTCTTATCCGAAAGTGCCGGGTCACAAAGTTTATTACGCTGAATTTTTGTTTCATACCATTAGAATGGAACAGTTTGCAACAAACAAATATTGGGTGCAAATTTCTGATTAAAACCCTTTGGAACCCTCTTGGCAAATGTGCTGTGGGCAAATGGTGACGAAAACACAAAATATATAAAATGTGGACAATGTTCTGTGGGCAAATTACTGATGAAAACACAAAATATACAAAATGTTGACAATGTGCTGTGGGCAAATGGTGACGAAAACACAAAATATATAAAATGTGGACAATGTGCTGTGGGCAAATTACTGATGAAAACACAAAATATACAAAATGTGGACAATGTGCTGTGGGCAAATACTGATGAAAACACAAAATATATAAAATGTGGACAATGTGCTGTGGGCAAATACTGATGAAAACACAAAATATACAAAATGTGGACAATGTGCTGTGGGAAAATACTGATGAAAACAGAAAATATACAAAATGTGGACAATGTGCTTGTAGTGAAATTATACTGAAGGTGAACCCGGGAGTGCTCGCTTATCCCACTAAAGGGGCGTCGAAAAGACCCGGGACAACCGCGGCGCAAGGACACTCCAGCGACACTTACTGTGACATATAGTCCTGTAGTTTGAATGGTATGTATGCACCTACATGCTGGACTTGCTTGCTTTGCCTATTGATATCGGTCATTTCCCATGTAATACTCCGATTCTGATGTCTATTGCATGAATGTATTCTACAGGATGTTACCACAGATCTAAATGATATTAAACCTACCCAAGGTACAAGTCGTGTCTGTGGTTGATTTTCACGACATTTAATATCATTTAAATCTACGAAATGGTTGAACACAAGATGATCATGGTACCGATCCTCGACGCCGACGCACAAGCCGAGGAGTCGGGGTCGGAGTTCACCCACTGGCTCAAAATGCTGGAGAATTATTTCGCAGCGCATGAAACCGAGCCCACCGCCGCGGTGAAGCTGTCCGTGTTACAGTCGAAGGTCCATCACCGCGTTTACCGGTGCATTGCTCGATTTGAGACGTACGCCACTGCTCTGGCCGAGCTAAAGCGAATATACATAAAGAAACGGAGCGCCATGCACGGCCGGCATCAGCTCTCTCAGCGGCGACAACAACCATCGGAATCGATCGATCGCTACGCACAGGAGCTGTGACACCTCCTTGCGGACAGCGCTCACGAGGTACGGACACACGAGCAAGTTCAGGATGACCTTCTCCGAGATTCTTTCGTCTCTGGGATCAGCTCTGGAGCCTTGAGGCTCCGACTCTTGGAGACCGCGGAGCTGACATTTACGGAGGCACTACGGTTGGCTCACGTCTTTACAGATGCCCGTGAACAATCTACCGCTTTACAGATGCCCGTGAACAATCTACCGCTTATGACCACCCACGAGTCGTGGCGGGGACTTCTCAACTTGCGCGACCGGAGAGGGTTACCGCCGAGGATATGGGGGAGGACTCGACCACGGCCGAGTCTCTGGGTGCTCCTGAAGCGGACTCGGCTTCCGGCCTGACTGCTGCTACCGCTGCCCGGCCACGGCCTGAACGGTACGCGAAGTGTTATTTTTGTGGCAATCGGCAGTACCCCAGATTAGAATGCCCGGCTCGGGAGGCAATATGCCATCTGTGCTCCACCAAGGGCCATTTCGCGAAGGTCTGCAAGAAGTCCGCGCGAGGTACGCAAGCCCGCGCGGCCTTGAATGGGCTTATCGCTGAGCCAACGGACTGCGCACCGAGCGGAGCGCCCCGCCCGGCCTTGATGAGCGTATCCCCTCCTCGTGGGCCCCTGGCTGCACGCTCGACCTTGGTGGGGGACATCGGGCCACCTAAACAACTGGCACGACCACGACCGGCCACGGAGCAATCGGCCTTGGCTGGCGTCCGGACGCCCACCTCAAACAAGCAACGAGGTACTGCTTTGCAAACTCCTCTGGATTCGCAGCGAACGCTGCACGGGACTCGAGCGCCATCTGATGGCGGCTTTTACGAATTACACGCTACCGCACCAGCTCATGGAACGGTGGATGGCAGTGATCCTCTACGCATTACTCGAGCGCCCTCTGACGGCGGCTCTTACGAATTACACGCACTTGCTCCAGCACAGCCAACTATGCGCTTGTCACTAGGGTCCTCCACGGGCTGCCCAAACGACCGGCAAACTGCAGCCGGCGTGGGAACGTCCTCTGACAGTGGGTTTTACGATTTACATGCTCCTGCTCCAGCGCGGCCAACTATGCGCTTGTCACGAGACCCCTCCACGGGCTGCCCGAATGACCGGCAAACTGCAGCCAGTGTGGGAACGTCCTCTGACAGTGGCTTTTACGATTTACATGCTACTGCTCCAGCGCGGCCAACTATGCCCTTGTTACGGGGGTCCTCCACGGGTTGCCCGAACAACCGGAAAACTGCAGCCGGTGTGGGATCCACTCGTGAGGCGCGATCTTCTCGCCCGGACGGCACAATACCTGCCGGATCTTCCGGCCTTGCACAGGCCATCATTCCGCTCAAGGTCGAGGGCGTTTTTGCGCAAGCCTTAATCGACACGGGGTCTATGGATAGTTTTATCGATCAACGACTAGTGCATCAACATGGGTGGCCGGTTCTCGGGACTACACGACGGATCTTCATGGCCTCCCAAGGACTTCGGCTGAGCACAAAAGGGGCATGTCGATTGAAACTTGTGATAAAGGGACGCATGTTCCCAGACGTGTATCTCATGGTATTACCTGCGTTATGTGCCGACGTTCTGTTAGGACACGATTTCCTTAAGTGACATGGACATTTGGAAATGGATTCGGTGGGCCGGACACGCTTGCTGTGTGCGCCCTCGCTCAGATGGACGTGGAGCCTCTCTCGCTGTTCCCCAACCTGACCACTGATTGTACCCCTGTAGCCGTAAAATCGCGGCGCTACTCTCGCGCAGACGCGCAATTCATTGCGGAAGAAACGGCCGAGCTCTTAAAGGACGGTATTATAGAACCCAGTCGGTCGCCGGGGCCGGCCCAAGTCTTAGTGGTGCGAAGTGAGGCCCATCGCCGGCGCATGGTAATCGACTACTCACAGACGATTAATCGTTTTACACAGCTGGATGCCTACCCCTTACCGGGGATGGATGCACTGGTACGCCAGGTGGCCCTGTACTCCGTTTACAGCACTCTCGATCTGCGTAGTGCGTATCATCAGGTCCCCATCTCTAGGGCTGATCGCATCTATACAGCCTTTGAATCGGGTCAACGGTTGTACCAGTTCACTCGACTCCCTTTTGGGGTAACTAATGGGGTCGCATGTTTTCAGAGGGCTATGGATGACCTCGTTATGAAGGAGAACTTGACCGATGTCTTTGTCTATCTGGACAATCTTAGGGTTTGTGGGTATGACCAGGGGCATCACGACGCTAATCTGAAGCGCTTCCTCGAGGTCGCGCAAAAATATCGCCTAACCATGAATGAGGCTAAGTGTTGTTACTCTCTACGCATGGTAGATCTTCTGGGGTACACCGTGACCCATGGCTCTGTCTCTCCGGATAAGGAGCGTCTGCGACCTTTGCTTGATATGGCTCCGCCTAGCGATCGGGCTTCGCTGAAACGCGCTCTTGGGCTGTTCGCCCACTATTCAAAGTGGGTGCAAAATTTCTTCACGAAACTCCACCCCCTCATGGCCTGCGACACGTTCCCCATGGGCCCGGCCGCCATGGCGGCCTTCGGGGGCCTTAAAGCCGACATCGCTGGCGCCGCTGTAGCGACAATTGACGAGAGTGCATCTTTCGTCTTGGAAAGTGATGCCTCGGATCATGCGATAGCGGCGACTCTCTCCCAAGGGGGGCGCCCTGTGGCTTTATTTTTGCGGACTCTCACCTCCGCTGAGCGGAGGCATTCGTCTGTCGAAAAGGAAGCGTACGCGATCGTCGAATCAATTCGGCGATGGTGGCCGTACTTGCTCGCGCAGTGTTTCCAAATCGTCACGGACCAACAAAGCGTTGCATTCATGTACGACACCTTACATGCTCAACGCATTAAGAATGAGAAAATCACTCACTGGCGTATCGAACTCTCTGACTTCTGCTACACCATCAAATACCGCCCGGGGAAGGATAACCTGGTTGCCGACGCCTTATCGAGGCCGGCCACTTGCGCGGGGGTTGTAACTTTGGAGGGACTGCGCGCTTTGCACGGCACTATGTGTCATCCCGGGGTGGCGCATTTCGCGCATTTTGTGCGCAGTGGTAATCTGCCGTACTCGATTGAGGACATCCGCCGGATCTGCCGTGATTGCACTATCTGTGCGGAGCTCAAACCGCGTTTTTACAACCCTCCTATGGGGACACTGGTTAGGGCTACTAGACCGTGGGAGCGATTGGCGATGGACTTCAAAGGGCCGCTGCCGGTGTCGAGTAACTCTCGTTATCTGCTCACTATCGTTGATGAGTATTCGCGATTCCCCTTTGCTTATACGTGCGGGGATATGTCGGCTGCCACGGTTATACGGTGCCTGCAGAATTTGTTTTCTATGTTTGGGTATCCGGCCTACGTGCATACCGATCGGGGTGTGGTGTTGCTGTCTCAGGAGGTGAGGGGCTACTTGCTCCAAAATAATGTCGCTTCGAGCTACACCACCCCATACCGGCCCCAGGCGAATGGGCAGATCGAACGCTTTAATGGGATTATATGGAGGGCTGTCATGCTAAGCCTCAGGACCCTCGGCCGGGGCCTCGATAAATGGGCGTGGTCGCTACCTGCGGCTCTAAACTCGATCCGGGCTCTCCTATGTACAGCCACCAACCAGACTCCTCACGAAAGACTGTTCCACCACCCTAGAAGCTCGGGTAGTATCCAATCTTTACCCAGCTGGCTCGCTGAGCCGGGGCCGGCCTATCTCAAACGAGCGGTTCGCGCTAGCAAGTATGACCCCCTTGTTGATAAGGTGCGGGTACTCCAGGCTAATCCCGAGCATGCTCGTGTGATAACGGCACACGGACGCGAGTCTACTGTCTCTGTACGCCATCTCGCCCCTTGTGGGGTCGACGACAGGGATATCGACAAACCAATCTACGAGTCTATGGACTCTACCGAAGCTTCCTCTATGGAACTACTGCCGTCACTTCCGTCGTCGCCTACTCCCTTGCCTGATGGCTCTGGGGTGCCCCCTCCGACACCCACCTCCGGCAGCTATTCCGATGCGGGGGACTCCGGGCTTGGGGACGCCGTACCCGGTAGTCTCCGGACACGAACTGGCAGGGTAGTTCGCCGCCCCGACCGCTACGGGTGGACCGACTGACGTGGATTGACGTACCCCATTCGATTATTGCTGACGCTTGCTTGCGACCTGCCTAGCGGCAGTATAGTTTTAACGGCGGGGAGAATGTAGTGAAATTATACTGAAGGTGAACCCGGGAGTGCTCGCTTATCCCACTAAAGGGGCGTCTATAAGACCCGGGACAACCGCGGCGCAAGGACACTCCAGCGACACTTACTGTGACATATAGTCCTGTAGTTTGAATGGTATGTACGCACCTATATGCTGGACTTGCTTGCTTTGCCTATTGATATCGGTCATTTCCCATGTAATACTCCGATTCTGATGTCTATTGCATGAATGTATTTTACAGGATGTTACCACAGATCTAAATGACATTAAACCTACCCAAGGTACAAGTCGTGTCTGTGGTTGATTTTCACGACAGTGCTGTGGGCAAATACTGATGAAAACACAAAATATACAACATGTGGAAAATGTGTTGTGGGCAAATGCGGATGAAAACACAAAATATACAAAAATGTGGATAATGTGCTGTGGGAAAATACTGATGAAAACACACAAAATATACAAAAATGTGGACAATGTGCTGTGGGCAAATACTGATGAAAACACACAAAATATACAAAAATGTGGACAATGTGCTGTGGGCAAATGCTGATGAAAACACAAAATATACAAAAATGTGGACAATGTGCTGTGGGAAAATACTGATGAAAACACACAAAATATACAAAAATGTGGACAATGTGCTGTGGGGAAATGCTGATGAAAACACACAAAATATACAAAAATGTGGACAATGTGCTGTGGGAAAATACTGTTGAAAACACACAAAATATACAAAAATGTGGACAATGTGCTGTGGGCAAATACTGATGAAAACACACAAAATATACAAAAATGTGGGCAATGTGCTGTGGGGAAATGCTGATGAAAACACACAAAATATACAAAAATGTGGACAATGTGCTGTGGGAAAATACTGATGAAAACACACAAAATATACAAAAATGTGGACAATGTGCTGTGGGCAAATACTGATGAAAACACACAAAATATACAAAAATGTGGACAATGTGCTTTGGCCAAATACTGATGAAAACACACAAAATATACAAAAATGTGGACAATGTGCTGTGGGCAAATACTGATGAAAACACACAAAATATACAAAAATGTGGACAATGTGCTGTGGGCAAATACTGATGAAAACACAAAATATACAAAAATGTGGACAATGTGCTGTGGGCAAATACTGATGAAAACACAGAATATACAAAATGTGGACAATGTGCTGTGGGCAAATGATGATGAAAACACAAAATATACAAAAATGTGGACAATGTGCTGTGGGCAAATACTGATGAAAAAACACACAAAATATACAAAAATGTAGACAACGTGCTGTGGGCAAATACTGATGAAAACACACAAAATATACAAAAATGTGGACAATGTGCTGTGGGCAAATACTGATGAAAACACACAAAATATAGAAAAATGTGGACAATGTGCCGTGGCCAAATACTGATGATAACACACAAAACATACAAAAATGTGGACAATGTGCTGTGGGCAAATACTGACGAAAACACACAAAATATACAAAAAAGGTGGACAATGTGCTGTGGGCAAATACTGATGAAAACACAAAATATACAAAAATGTGGACAATGTGCTGTGGGCAAATACTGATGAAAACACACAAAATATACAAAAATGTGGACAATGTGCTTTATTTATTTATTTATTTTTGTATACTGAATCGAGGCTCGTGAAAGAGCTAACATTTACTTCACAAACAAATCGACCAGACAAACAAAATACACAAAAAGAGGGAGCGGAAGACAAGATGGGGAGAAAAGGGGAAGCACACAAACACAACATCCGAGAGCAGGGAGATGTGTGGAAGGGAGAGGGCCCGGGGGGAGGAGGCATGGGAAGGGGGGGGGGGGGAAGGGAGAAGTATAAAGCACAAGGCCACCAAGGACTTCCAGGACAGAAGTTGGTATTTCAAAAAGTGGATTTGGGGTGAAATTAGCGGGGGTAGAAAAGATCAAGGTTTTGGATGGGGGAAGATAAGAGATGGTGGTGAACAGATGTTTTGAAGACTTGGAGGGTGGAGTGGGATTGAAGAGAGTGAGGGAGTTTGTTCCAGAGGCGGGAGAAAAGAGGAATGAAGGAGTGAAGGTGAGCAGAGAGTCTTGATTTTGGCAGTTTAACCAAAAGAGGGTTGCAGGCAGATCTTGTGCGACCTGTAGGAATATTTGCGGGACAGAGCCCAGAGAGAGCTGGGGGGGGCAAGGCCAGAGAGGAGTCGGTAGAAGACGGAAAGACCACCAACCTGCCTGCGGTGATTGAGTGAGAGGCCCTTGGAGTTAGCTTCATCGCGGGAGATTCCAATGATTCTGAATGCTTTGGTTTCAACAGCGCGAAGGCGAGCTAGGTGTGAGGCAGGAGCACCAGCCCAGAGGGGAGAGCAGTATTCCATTGAGCTGCGGATGAAAGCCTTGTATGTGGTGAGGAGCTCAGTTGTGCCAAGGAAGGACTTCGCATGACGGAGGATGCCCAGTCGGCGACTGGCTTTGGAGGCCAGATTTGAAATGTGGTTTTTCCAGGAAAGATCATGGCAGATAGTGAGACCCAAAAGCTTGAGTGACAGAACTTCTTGGAGAGGATTATTCAGAAAGTGGATGGGAGGGTTGTCCAGTCGGTCTTTTCGGAGAGACATCGTAAGAGTGTGAGATTTGTCAGGATTGAAAGACATGTTCCACTTGTTTGCCCAGTCTGTGATTTTGTCAAGGTCTGCAGAGAGTGAGGAGGCTGCAGACTGCCGATCTGAGGGATGAAGAATGGAGCGACAGAGAGTAGAGTCGTCAGCAAAGAGATAGAGAGGATTTTCAAGAGAGTCAGAGAGATCATTGATGAAGACCAGAAAAAGCACAGGGCCCAGAACACTGCCTTGGGGAACTCCAGCCTGAACATGAAGAGGAGATGAGAGAAACCCATTCAGGGCCACACGTTGACTACGACTGGAGAGGAAGTCCGCAAGCCATGCGTGGAGATTTCCATGGATACCAAAAGAGGAGAGTTTGGTGAGCAGAGCGGGGTGCCAGACTGTATCGAAGGCACGTGATATGTCAAGGGAGACTGCTCTAATTTCCTGTTTGGCATTGAGGACCTCCATCCATTGTTGAGAAAGCAGAAGCAGCATGTCCAGAGTGGAGTGTCCAGGTCTGAAACCAAATTGATGATCAGAGATCAAGCCATTGGAGAAGAGGAAAGATTTCATATCTGAAGCAATGATGGATTCCATGACTTTGCTGATAATTGGGAGAAGGCTGATTGGTCTGTAGTTGCTGGGATCTGTTTTTGCACCTTTTTTGTGCAAAGCGGTGATGTTGGCAGATTTCCAAGCAGATGGAAGATGACCTTGAGCAAAAGAGAGGGTGAAGAGAACAGAGAGAGGGAGTGAAAGAGCGGAAGAACATGATTTTAGGACCCGTGGGCTGATGCCGTCAGGTCCAGTTGCAGAATCAGAGTCGTGGGTTGACAGAAACTTTTCCACCTTGTCAGGAGGAAAGGACACAGAGTCCAGGAGCAGCTGGGTACGACTGGGTACGGTGGGTACAGAGAGGGATGGGTTTGGGACACAAGATTTAGAGGCAAACACAGAGTTGAGGCATTCGGCTTTTTCACGTGTGGAGTCAGCCGTGTGGCCATTTAAGGTGAGGGAGGGGATGGAGGGGGAACAAACATCAGAAACAGATTTTACCAGACGCCACCAGGATTTGGAAGAGGGAGACAGATAAGAGAGTTCGGTCCTGAGGACGGAGAGATATTGTTTCCTGGCTCTCCTGAGGGTGGACACACACTTGTTTCGGGCTTTGTGAAAGGAAATGAGATTTCCTTCCGTTGGATTTGCTTTCCAGGAGACGAAAGCAAGTTGTTTCTGGGCAATAGCCTCACCACAAGATTCCGTGTACCATGGACGGGAGGAAGGGTATGACAACTGAAGATGAGATGGGATAAATCTGTGCATGAGAGAGAGCAATTTACTTTGGAAGAATTCCCAGGATGAGTTGATGTCAGAGGCAGTAGAGATGGGAGACCAGTCCAGATGATTGATGGCTGCTTGAAGACCGTGCCAGTTGGCCTGAGTGAAATGCCAGACTCGTCGACGCTGAGGAGGCTCTCTGAAAATGGTCAGAGAGATGTCCACTTTAACAAGCACATGATCAGAAGAGCCGATTGGAGCAGAAGAAGAGCAGCAGACATTTTCAGGGAAGTTAGTCATAACCAAGTCCAGAAGAGAAGATTCTCTGTTGACTGAGATCCGGGTTGGGAAATTGACAGATTGTGTCAGTCCCAGTGAGTCACAGAAGTCCTTTGCTGAAGAGCCATGGCTGGTGAGAGAGGTACCCACCCCCAGCCAACTGGCATGGTGACAGTTGAAATCACCACATATGAGGAAGAGAGAGTTGGGATGGGTAGATAGAACTTGGTCCATATTATCAGACAGCGAGATGTAGATGGAGTCATCACTGTTTGGTGGACGGTACAACACGCATATGAACAAAAGGTGGGAGCTAAGGGGAAGCCGTAGCCAAAGGTATTCCTGGGGGTGAGGTGGAGAGAGGGCAGTGCAGGGCGAGTGAGGAAGAGTTTTTTTATAAAGATAGCAACCCCACCTCCAGGACGAGGCTCAGGTCTATCATACCGGAGGAGGGAGTAACCTGGGAACCTGGGAGACTTGGGATACCAAGGAATCAGAGACATCATGAAGGAGGAAGGTTTCTGTTAAGCAGATCACGTCTGGTTTGTCAGAAGCAACCTGTATGGAGAGATCAGTTAAGTTTGAGCGAAGGCCCCGGATGTTTGAGGTCCATACTGTTAAGGAAGAGGAAGGGGGAGCATTGGATACAGAACAGGGGGGGGGGAGCGGTAGGGCAGGATGTGGAAGAGGAGGAAGAGGTAGGGAGAGCTGTTGCAGGTGTGTCAGAGATTACAGAATAGCTTGGAGAAAGGGAAGAATGGGGCGGACAAAAGGTTTGATGGTGTTTGGGTGAGGCGCAGTGAGGTGTTATTTGAGGAGGGGGAAGAGTGAGGCAGAAGGTTGAGGAAGATGAAGGTGAAAGTTCGAAGGGGGAAGAAGCGGGGAGGACGCTTTGAGGAGGAGGGGTGAGAGGGGAGTCTAGGAGGGGAGGAGTGAGGGAGAGTCTCGGAGGGGAGGGGTGTGGGGGGAGTTTAGGAGGGAAGGGGCAGGGGGGGAGATTTGAAAGGGATGGGTGTTTGGGCAGATTTGGGGGGGAGGGGCAAGGGGGAAGATTTGACAGAGATGGGTGATGGGGAAGATTTGGAGGGGAGGGGTGTGATTGGATTTTGAAAAGTGTACGATTTATGGGAAACGAACATTTATTGCAAAATGAGTTTCTTGAGACATTCGAGTCAAAAATACGTTTGAGGACGCTGAAGGATGGATGGAGTTCTGGAGAGTTTAGGGAATGAATGAAAGATGCACTGTAAGAGATGGAATTTTTTTTTTGAATGAATAGAATTGGTGAGCAAGTCGAAAGCATCCTTTTATAGAAGAAGTAGAAAAAAGTGTTATAGAATATGACATAATAATAAAGTTCTTCAGGGGACAGATGAAACATGTATTAACAACTTGATCACGTGATCTCAAACAACGTGGTCGAAGAACGAAATAACATATAACGAAGAACGAAAGAGCAAAAGAACGAAGAACGAAAGAACAAATAAGAACGCACAAGCGGATAAGAACAGGGAAGGGGAAAAAATTTTGGTTTTTTTTTTTGAGATTTTAAAACAAGGGAGTATGGGTGAAAAGACCGTGAAAAAACAGAGACCGAAAGTAGTTGCAGCGCGATCGAAGAACCACTGAGACAAAAAACAAAAGCCTCAAGCCAAGGTCTGAGGACACGGTAGCCTACTAGCACTACACTAGGCCTCAGAATACACGATACGAAAAAACCGACGATTCTGTACACAGGTATGAAAAACCAACACCGAGAAACCTATTAAAGTCACCCCAATAGGTACATGCACCGAAAGAAAGATAAAGATATGCCAAAAACACAAATGTGAAAGATCACTTAGCTTCGAAAAGACGTGACCTCGCCGTGATCTCGCGAGAGCAGATCCAAATGCTGTGGGCAAATATTGATGAAAACACAAAATATACAAAAAGGTGGACAATGTGCTGTGGGAAAATACTGATGAAAACACACAAAATATACAAAAATGTGGACAATGTGCTGTGGGCAAATACGGATGAAAACACACAAAATATACCAAAATGTGGACAATGTGCTTTTTTTTTTTTTTTTTTTTTGTATACCAGATCGAGGCTCGTGAAAGAGCGAAAATTAATCACACAGAAAGACAAACAGACACATAAAACAAATAACATCGGGAGCGGTAGACAAGATGGGGAGAGAGGGGGAAGGACACAAACACAACATTTGAGAGCAGGGATCGAGAGACATGGAGACATCGAGAGATCTGTGGGAGGGAGAGGGCTTTGGGGGGGAGGCATGTGAAGGGGGGAGGCATGTGAAGGGGGGGAGGCATGTGAAGGGGGGGGGGGGGGTGGGAGAGGTATAAAACATATGGACACTGCCAGGACTTCCAGGAAAGAAGTTGGAATTTCAAACAAGGTGGATCTGGGGTGAATTAGCGGGGGTAGAAAAGATCAAGGTTTTGGATGGGGGAAGTTAAGAGATGGTGGTGAACAGCTCTTTTAAAGAGCTGGAGGGAGGTGTGGGAGTGAAGGGAGTGAGGGAGTTTGTTCCAGAGGCGGGAGAAAAGAGGAATGAAAGAGTGAAGGTGAGCAGAGAGCTGGGATTTCGGCAGTTTAACCATCAGAGTGTTGCTGACAGATCTTGTGCGACCTGTAGGAATATTAGGGGGACAGAGCACAGAGAGAGCTGGGGGAGCAAGGCCGGAGAGGAGTCGGTAAAAGACAGAAAGACCACCAACCTGCCTGCATTGAGTGAGTGAAAGGCCCTCAGAGATAGCTTCATCGCGGGAGATTCCAATGATTTTGAAAGCTTTGGATTCAACAGCGTGAAGCCGAGCCAGGTGTGAGGCAGGAGCACCATCCCATAGGGGAGAACAGTATTCCATTGAGCTGCGGATGAAAGCCTTGTATGTGGTGAGGAGCTCAGGTGTGCCAAGGAAGGACTTCGCACGACGGAGGATGCCCAGTTGGCGACTGGCTTTGGAGGCCAGCTTGGAAATGTGGTTATCCCAAGAAAGATCATGGCAGATAGTGAGACCCAAAAGCTTGAGCGACAGAACTTCTTGGAGAGGATTGTTGAGAAAGTAGATGGGAGGGTTTTCCAGTCGGTCGTTTCGGAGAGACATAGTAAGAGTGTGGGATTTGTCAGGTTTGAAAGACATGTTCCACTTTTTGACCAGTCTGTGATTTTGTCCAGGTCTGCAGAGAGTGAGGAGGCTGCAGACTGCCGATCTGAGGGATGAGGAATGGAGCGGCAGATAGTGGAGTCATCAGCAAAGAGATAGAGAGGATTTTCCACAGAGTCGGAGAGATCATTGAGGAAGACCAGAAATAGCACAGGGCCCAGAACACTACCTTGGGGAACTCCAGCCAGAACAGGAGGGGAGATGAGAGAAATCCATTCAGGGCCACACGTTGACTACGACCAGAGAGGAAGTCCGCAAGCCATGCATGGAGATTTCCATGGATACCATAGGAGGAGAGTTTGGTGAGCAGAGCTGGGTGCCAGACCGTATCAAAGGCCCTTGATATGTCAAGGGAGACAGCTCTGATTTCCTGTTTGGCATTCAGGACCTCCATCCATTGTTGAGACAGCAGAAGCAGCATGTCCAGAGTAGAGTGACCTGGTCTGAAACCAAATTGATGATCAGAGATCAAGCCATTGGAGAAGAGGAAAGATTTCATATCCGAAGCAATGATGGATTCCATGACTTTGCTGATAATTGGGAGCAGGCTGATTGGTCTGTAGTTGAAAGGATCTGTTTTTGCACCTTTTTTGTGTAAAGCGGTAATGTTTGCTGATGTCCAAGATGCTGGCAGATGACCTTGAGCAAAAGAGACGGTGAAAAGAACAGAGAGAGGGTGAGATAGAGCGGCAGAGCAGGATTTTAGGACACGTGGGCTGATGCCGTCTGGTCCAGTTGCAAACTATTCACACAGATGTCTTAGCCATAAGCCGAAACATCATGTACTCCTACAAATTGACGCATCAGGACACGTACAAACTAACAGACATGGATGTACCATTCCAACATCGATTAGAATGGCCTTCGTTGCTTGCCGTTGGCTGTTAGCCAACCAGGAGTAAAAAGTTTATCGACTTCCTGCATGACTTCCATCTTTCTGTTAACTACAGTTGGATTCTGAGACTGGAGACACAACGTCCAAGCTTTGTTATAGAGGCAAACAGAGCACAGGGAGCATACCTGCCATCAACCATGCGTAAAGGAGCATTCATCTGGTTTTTGCGGTGGTTAACAACAACTTCAATGAAGACATTCCTGATAGAAAATTGACACTCCATGCCACTGCCACTACACTCCCATCGATGTGAGCAGGCCGAAGACAGCCAGGAGAACACATGCAGACTGAGGCTGCATGGCAAGGCCAGGGATCGCTCTCTGAAGAATTTTACTCCTTCCAATTTCGTATCCTGCTTAACAACAAAGCGGCTTTCCAAAGGTCCCACCTTTACTGTTCCACCAAAGGTCCTACCCCTCTACTGGATTCGAGACCGGCACAACCAAAGATGTTCCAAAGCTGTTTCATGAACAGGACTCCATGTGGCTACTTTCACGCACATTTGTACGCACTTATGAAGCCGATGATGTCCAATCCATAGACCAATTTCAAGATGACAAATTTCTCACTTATGCATCTCAAGATGCCGACAGAGATGATTCTGCTGATGACAATGCGAACAAACAGCAAATCGACCTGTCGTTCTATCCTTGTTCTAATTTGGTTCTTCTGGGACATGCCTTCCTTTTGTGTTATCGCAGAATGGCACTCTCATTTGTCAGGGATTTTGAAAAACTCAACCAGTGCACTCAATCTTCACCAAATGTCACAAGGACTTTCAACTTTGTATAAACTGTCAAGAAACATGGATATCTGCTGAAATGTGTATCATCACATATCATCACTTTAACACCAGTTTATATTTTCCTGGAAAATTTGATACAATATATTATACACTAGAACGGCATCAGTGGAGGGCATACCTCTACCAGGTGGACAGTTTACGTTTTGTATCCCAGGGTAGACCATAAAATAACAATACCGAATCACATTTAATCAAAATCCTCTGTCCACAACTTTTTGAGATATCCTGCTATGTATCGTTTTTGGCCCTCTCCCAATTGTGAAGAATCACTTAAAAAATTATACTAGCCGGATCTGGATCTTCACCAAAATCGAATCGATTCTTACTTGTCACACACACAACCTGCCCATCAAGTTTCGTCCAAATCCGTCCGTAACTTTTTGAGATATCCTGCTATATGTTGGTTTTAGCCGCATCTCTCAATGGTGAAGAATCACTTGAAAAATTAAATAACTCCAATATCCGAATCCATATTCAGACCTTCACCAAAATCGAACTGAATCGTCCTTGTCAGACACCCAACCTGTCCACAAAGTTTCGTCCAAATCCGTCCTTCATTTTTTGAGATATCCTGCTATATGTTGGTTTTAGCCCGATCTCCCAATGGTGAAGAATCACTTAAAAATTCTCGTAGCCGGATCCGAATCTTCACCAAAATCTAATTATTTCGTCCTTGTCGCTTACGCCACCATCTCCGCCCGAATCATCCGAATCCCCGAATTTCGTCCGAATCAGTCCACAACTTGTTGAGATCTCTTGTTCACAAACAAACAGACAGACAGGGGTGAAAACATATTTATATTTTTACACCTTTGGTGGCGGAGGTAAATATACTATACACACGAACAAAATGAATTATTTTTCACACTGAAGTGTTATTAAATATCTTTTAACAATGGTAAACATCACTGCCATCCTAGTAAAGGTAAACAGATACTGAAGTATGTAATTCAACTTAAATAAAATATAAATGATTAAGGTCAAAAAAAAAATCAATTCAAGAATTTACCACCGTTGATGCAGTGTCTATTACACCACCTGATCAAACAAATACATGAGTTTTTAATGCATGTTCGTGGTGTCCTTTATGACGTCCTTAAAAACAGTAAGTTTCCTGTTTGGAATGATTTTCAATTTTGTTTGACTGCCAGACACATAGACAGAGTAGAACCACCTTTAGAGGCCATTTTTCCCTGCAGAGCAGGGGTTGGCCTTTTTCGGGCAACATGGTCCCCTTTTTGAAGCAATGCCCTTAGTCACCACTTTCAACACACAGGGAATTACCAGCAAGCTGGTACTCAATTGGCCGACCTCGGAAGGATGGCAGGCTGAGTCAACCCCCCTGGCGTTAATTCAGCGATCGACCGGGATTCGAACCCAGGATCCTAAGCTGGCATCCTCGCCACTACACCAACAGCAGGTATATTTTGAAAACACAAAATATACAAAAATGTGGACAATGTGATGCCGTATGCAGAGGGTAGCGGGAATGTTGAACCTGGTGAAGGCCAGACATCAGTTGACCAATCCTTGCTTGGCAAGTCTGATGCGATCAACATCGAAGATCTGCCTGAAGGAGCAGTTGTTGTACAGCCCCAGCCTGTGCAGGATGATGACAGGGATACATTCCGAGGGCCTGACTTTCGTCAAAAAGGTCGAGGGGCCGTGATGGCCTCAACCAAGACATTGTGACGTGCATATCATGTGGGTCTCGGGTGAACCACTTCAGGAAAAGCTCATTGTTTTGCCATCCCATTCTCAACGTGCTTTTATGTAAGACCTGCTACCTCTACGACATGAGTGATAACATTGACCAGGATGCTGAGGGCACAGATGAACAATGCAGATGGTGTGCTGAAGGGGGGAAGCTCATCTGTTGTGATTATTGCAACAATGCCTTTTTGACGGAGCTGTGTACAACGTAATTTTGGTCGAGCAGTGTTGCACACGGTCATATCCGAGACGGACCGCAAATGGCGCTGCTACGTGTTCGACCCAGAACCCCTGCGACCACTCATCGTGGCATGCAAAGCGGCGTTCAAACGCAGCCAAGAAGACACTCCAGGAAAGCGGCGCCCTTACAGGCGCCGGGGCCGCACAGGTTGGCCAGATGATGCCAATGACTGTGATATGGAGGAGGACTATGGCAAAAGTAAGCAAGAAAATCGAAGTCTGCACCTGAAATGCGCCACAACAGGTGAAAAGGCATTGTTCAAATTTTCGCCACACCATTCTGGTGGAGCAGATCACAAGGATTTGATAATGCCCAGAGAGGCTTTTAAAAAGGCACGACAGTTGTCAGAAGCTAGTCAATGTCTGGCAGGCAGTTTTCTGGCATTCCTCTCTTCAGAACATACTGACACTGGTGGTGGAAGCAGAAAAACACTCGGTGGTTTGCAGAGACTGCGGGCATTCTGTGCAGTTCTAATAGACCTTCGCAAAGCTCAGTCAGAGCTCCAATTGCGAGTTGAGGAGGAAATCCGGATCAGAAAGTCTAAAGAACAGGAATGGCTTGGCCAGACAGTGGAGATGAAGAATAGCAAGACCAAGAAAGTGAAAAATGCTGATGAGGGTAAATGTATTGCTGCCATGAAAGAGAAACAAGAAGTAGACATGAAAAATCTGAAGGATAGCCCAAGGAGTAACAGACTTGCAGAAAAAGCTGTGAGCAACATGGAGGACTGCAAACCACCGGAAGATCTTGTAGAAGCTCAGGATCAAACGATGGACCTGAATGTGAATGAAAAAAATAAACAAAAAAGGAAGTTGCGGACAAATGGGAAGATGATGAGGAAATATGCAAAGATGGTGATAGGGTTCACACAAAAGAAGTTGTAAAAGAAACTAGAAAGGGAAAGAAGTTGAAAATTGAAGAGAAAATAAAAATGGAAGACGGTGATTTGGATACGATGCAATAAATTGACGAGGAAGTTGAGCAGTTGCACAAAAGTGAATCTGAATTGACAAAGAAGGGTGTGAAAGATGTTATCCATTCAGAGAGTAAGAAGGAAAAGAAAAGAAAACTGTCGCAGACAAATAAGAAAACTGAAGATGAAAAAAGTGAAGCAGAGCACATCGATTTTGGAAACCAAGATTTGCAGAATAATGCCTCGGTGAATGAAATGGAAGAACGCCATTAAAAAGATAAAGTTGGGGAGATGTCTGAGAAAGGGACAGACGAGGGAAACGATAGTAAGGATGATCAAGACACTAGTGAAGGGGTAGTTGAGAAAGAAGGAGAGGTGGAAAGTATGGAGGAATCAAAGGCTGATCACGTGGCAAAATCGCGACGAGGGTTGCGTTTAAAGCGACAGCACAGACTAAGGCAACGAGATGGCGAGGAAGGAACTGATGTTAATAAGAGTGATGATGTGGATAAAATCGATAAAGAGAAGGAAAAAGACATATCATAAAATGGTCAGAAAAGCTCTGCCCACAAGAATAAGAAGCCACAGCAGAGAGGCAACGTTCATGCGAATCAAGAGGGTATAAATACTGACAAAAAGGAAGAGCAAACTGATGCTGACAGTGATGGTGAGAATGAGGAAATGGAATAATCAGAAAGTCCCTTCTGCACCTTTAAAACCAATTCCAGCTTTTGAAGAGCCATTCAGCCGAGTCATTATTGACTGTGTTGGCCCTTTACCTAAAACTAAGGTTGGACATCAGTATTTGCTGACCATCATGTGCGCTTCCATGAGGTTCCCAGAAGCAGTGCCTCTTAAAAAAAAATTACTGCGGCAGTTATTGCGAAGGCCTTGATTAAATTTTTCACTTTGGTTGGCCGACCTAAGGTCATCCAGTCTGATCAGGGTTCCAATTTAATGTCAACACTTTTTCAGCAAGTGGTACACCTGTTGGGAGTGGAGCAAGTAAGATCAAGTACTTACCATCCCGAGAGCCAAGGGGCATTGGAAAGGTTTCACCAGACATTGAAGTACATGATCAGAACGTACTGTTTTGAATGTGACAAGGATTGGGATGAGGGAATACCCTTATTGTTGTTTGCTACGAGGGAATCTGTTCAGGAGTCATTGGGATTCAGTCCTTTTGAACTTGTGTTTGGACACCCCGTTCGAGGACCATTGAAATTGGTGAAAGAACAGTGGCTACAGGAGGAGTCGCAGTCAACAGTGGTAGAGTATGTGTCAACGGTGAGGCACAGATTGGCAAAGGCTTGTGAAGTTGCGAGAGGAAACCTGAAAGTGACACAGGATAAAATGAAAGTGAAACATGACAAGAAATCTCAGATAAGAAATTTCAGTCCTGAGGACCGAGTGTTAGTGTTGCTTCCTGTTCCAGGTCAGCCTCTACAGGCTAGGTATTTTGGTCCCTATGCAATCGAAAGGAGGGTTAATGAAACAGATTACGTGGTGACAACTTCCGACCGACGGAAAAAGCGGCAGCTGTGTCATGTCAACTGACTGAAGAAATATTATGAGAGGAAGCCTGTGGATAAAATGGTTCCTGTCTCACTTGTAGTCGGGGTGCAAGAGATTCCAGAGTTAAAAGTCATCACTGATCACAACCCCATAACCTTCATTCAAAAAATGAAAAATAAAAATCAGAGGTTGATGAGATGGAGTTTTTGTCTTTGCAGTTCAACTTGTAAATTGAGCATGTAAAGGGCAGGGACAATGTCATGGCCGATGCTTTATCCAGAGTGAGCTAACTTTGAAAATTCCTGTAGGTTGTTTGAAAGTGTTGTTGCTTTCTTCTGGGGAATATTAATTATTGTTGCTCACGTGAGTTGATCATTTGGGTGTGAGTTTTACTTTTGTTTGTTAAAAAGGGTTTTTGCATGAAAAGAAAGTTTTCACTATGTTCAAACTTTCTTTCTTGAGGGTGGGGAGTGTTACGGATTAGTCACTTCCGTCTTTGTGGTTTTCATCCACTGGAAGCATTTTTAGTTTCATATACTATTATTGTTATAGTTTGAGTGAAAGGCTGTCTTTGAGTGAACTGTCTTCAAAGGCCAAAAAAAATTAGTGTTTTAAAAGAAAAACGAAATGGATGGGGAGAAACCGGAAGAGGAGGAGGCTGAAGCGGCTCAAGTGAGATCGGGAGAGAAAGGCCGATCGGCTTCGAGGTGTCGAGCGGGCGCTGGTCACGAGTGAATATTGGTTTCCCCGGGAAAGGGATTCCTGTGACAGAGTCGATATTACTGTGGCAGATAAACCTGCGTGACGGGTTTTGCGGTTGGTTCCGAAAGTGAATCATTGTTGGAGAGCCGGTACGCCTCCATTACGGGCCTGTCCGCCATTTCACCTCACGCCAGCTATTTCACCTCGCACCAGCCGTTAGCCTGGTTCTCGTGTGTGTCGTGGATTTCGATTGGGAATTTTCGGTTTTCCGCTTGGGAGCCGATGCTCGTTCATATCAGCGTCCTTGTCTGGTGAACTGAAGGTGTGAATTCCCAGTCGCCTTTTGGGTGAACTTTTGCCTGACCGACGTCGACCCGACATCCACCCAGCGGCTCTTCGGCAGCGTCGACTGTCAGCCGTCCTGGGTTCTGGTCTCAATACGACCTTTTGCTTGTGATCACCGGAGCGTGGATCGACTTTGGCCTGGTGTCGTGACAGTGACTTTGGGGGTGTTACATTTCACTCACGTGGAGTACCGTGAGTGATTGAGTTAAGAAACTGGTGGTACCATCATAGGAATTATATGGTGTTTGTTGTGCAATTGAGATTTTATTGTACTTGTGCAATTTGTTATTACTGTGTGATATTAATACAATACTTTATTTTGTAACAATTGATTGGTGTGGTTGCACCATTGGTCATTGGCACACATAGCACATCTTTCTGCCGTGACTCCTTTCGGGGCTCGAAGGTACACCGTGACCGGGGTTTGGGGAGGAGCACGTAACACCCAGACACAGACACGGAAGGATAATGAAAATAAATGTGTGTGTGTGTGTGTGTGTGTGTGTGTATGTGCTTAGCTCCGATCACTGGTGAGGTCTCGTCAGGGTCTGCGAACGGGTCTGGGATGCTGGTAGCGTTGCGCGTGAAGCACGCGCATTGGCGGGAACCAGGCCTCATTGCGCCCATTCGCGCTGCAGTGCTTGTGAACTCGTCCACGCATGGAGAACCGCAGTTCTCAGGCCGCGGCTCTTCCGGCTCCCTCTGCACGTCTCCCGATGGCGCCTCTGAACCTTGTCGGGCCGATTGCTTCCTGGAGCTTGTCGTCCAAACACAGCCGTCTTCCACCAAAGTCCAGAACCAAGAGGAGGGAGTCGAGGGCAGAGGAAGGCGTGAGGGGCAAGAGAGAGAAGGCAAGAGAGCGAAAATGTCAGTCCGAGAGTTCTTTTATTGACCATATCGTGACGTCATCTGTGCCTCTCCACCAATGCCCGCAGGCTACCACTGCATGCTCAGCTCTCCACCAATCTACACGCAGTCCACTTCTGATGTCATCAGTCGAAACTTGTCAATCAGCGCGCTGCTTCCTCCTCGTCCTTCCTTCACCAATCAGCGAGTTCCTTCCTACCCCGGACTTCCCGTTGGTCAACTCCCACCCAATCACTGTCCTTCTGGGTGTGGCTCTCGGCCTGCCTGAGCTATGTGTGCCCCCCAGGCGGGATTGTCAGCCCTAGTGCTTGATGCCTTTGCTTCCAGTTGGTTTTTATTGTTATTTAGTGTAGTCTCATGGCAATTCTAACTAGTGTCGATGGTGCGGTGCCATAAAGGACAAAGGATAGATCACAGAGGTTTAACTAACAAGTTAGGAGTTAACATAATCCCTATAAGTAGTTAACATGCCCCATTCCTCGTAATGGGGACGAAGATACACCTTAATCCGACATCTGGGCGAAACAGGTCCTCTACTTATTACATGGTGGTGGTTCTACTTCTTCACGACAGTCGGAGCATGTTACCTCCACAAATCTATCTCATGGCATTTCCCCATTCTACTATAAACTCAATATCTCTATATTTTCATTCCAAACAGCATCATTCCAATCACAAATTAATACTAGTATTAATATATCAGAATATGATGTTAAATCACAATTAAATGGAGATATTATCAAATCAGTGAATCGTAATCATCTTGTTCACTTCAGGATCGGCAGCAGCTCCGTATAGATTCAATTTCAAAATCATAATTTTATTGAGGAATTTATAAAGCATCCTACCTCCACCTTACAACACCCGCTGGGACCCTGAAACGTTCCACAGAATTTTTGGCGGGGCGAGCTCCAAAGCTGAGCGAGTAGTTTTGGGATTGACGGACAGATAGACAGACACTCATGTTTTATAATATAGATGTATATGTATATGTATGTGTATTGTTACGTGGTCCCCTCGGTGAATACCTGGTCTCGGTGACCCCCGGACCGTGAGAGGAACTTCGCCAGAAAGCTGTATTATATATGCGCTTTCGCCACGCAATCCAGATGAATTTCACCCAAGAGACAACTGACGTTCAAGGATATATTTCAATGGGAATGACCATACAATTGCAATGACACAACCACGGAGATTTTCCCCGAGCAATCAACCATATACAACCATCAACAATTCCCAATTCACAAGCACTTTCCTATGAGTAAGATGGCCATCTTATATACGTGTGTCCCGGTGAGTACTCACGACACCCTTTTGGTCTCGGTCCCGCACAATGTCTCTGGGCCCCTCCTGACCAAGATGATGGTCGCCGTCACCGCACTCGGGCGGTTGAACGAACCCCGGGTGGACGTGTTTCCACCGGGCAGGTATCGTACCAGGCACCGTGGCTGCAGCCCCTCGTGGCCACGCGAAGCGGATACGGTAAAGCAAGCCAAACCCCACGCCGCTTGCAAGGCGCGTTAGGCCCCAACGTGCGACCCGCACGCGTCTGTTTGGACGGTGCCGCGAACGAGGCCAGACGCGGGGTCGATGCACGGCCCCACGTCAACTTGCCGTCTCCACCGGGCAGGTACACGTCCCGGTCTTTCCTCTCGCCAGACAGGCTTCGGATCGGAACGCCGCTTTTCCACGCAGCGCAAGGTCGATCCCACCTTTTGTCGGAGCGGGGCGAGGAAGAATACTACTCGTCCCTTTTCTTCCTCGTGTCTTTTTCTCTTCCGTTTCCGGTCACTTCCGTTTCCGGCCACTCCCTCAGAAGGGCTCCTGACCCTCCAACCACAACAACTACACAACAACTTAATATACTACACACGGATAAGCAAAGACCTGAATGGTTATTCACATACATTCACATAAATATGTAACACTCCCCCCCTTCAAGAAAGAAAGTTTGAACCCAGCGAAAACTTTCTTTGCCGGCCAATTTGGGGAAACAAACCAGATAACTCAACCCCCCCCACATTATCCGTTCCCCCCGGGCACAGTTATCACTTAAAAATAAAGCAACCAAAATTTCACCACAACCCCTCCAGATTACTCCCTCTGGACTAAGTACCAACAACGACATTGTCCCTGCCAAATCAAACTCCATCTCATGACCCTCTGACTTTGACCGTCAGTTTCTTGGGAATGAAGGTTAAGGGGTTGATCAAAGATCCAAAGTTAAGCAACTCGATAGCACTTTTTCCGGGAGGCCAAGCCGAGTATTCACTACATGGATGCCTTTAGGAACGCGGAGTTCACGGTTAGTCCGTGCAGGAAAGTTCTCTACATGGGCGCCTTGAGGAACGTGGAGTTCACGGTTAGTCCGTGCATGAAAGTTCACTACATGGACGCCTTTAGGAACGGCGTTCACGGTTAATTCGTGTAGGAATCTTGGCTCGGCGGCTCCGCCGCCTTCAGTGCTTCAACTTCTCAGAACTTCCCTAATAATTAGGGTGGGACCACTGGTCCCTGTAGTCCCATGAATAGCGGTCTCCTTCTCGGCCACTACTTTGCCAATCCTTCCTTCGGGAGCGGCCGTAACTCAGGGAGCCTCCATAATAATATTGATTGCGGCCACCACCAAAACTACCGCCCAGTTATCCTCTCCTGTAGACCTCTCGACGCCTACGAAATGCCTTCCCTACTGTTATGGTCCGACCCTCCAAATCCTTGCCATTCCAATTCTTCTCTGCCTCTCTGGCGTCTTTTGTGCTGGCAAACGTGACAAAGCCGAACCCTCTTGACTGTTGCGTTTCCCAGTCTCTTACCAACCGCACTTCCACCAGCGGCCCATATCTGTTGAAGACAGAGGTCAGAACTTCTTCCTCTGTTTTGAAGTTCAGTCCCCCTACAAATAACTTGGCACTTTTGTCGCCATCCCGAGCTGGTGTGGTGTTATTTTCCCTGCTGGGCTCTTTACCAACCCTCAGGTTACCATAAACTTGACCCCCGGCCAAATCATTCCCGATAACCACAGATACACCCTCTACAGGAAGCGTGGCTTGTAAACCGACGGTGACCGGTCCTGACACCAAATCGGACTCCAACTGGATGACCTGAAGGGGAGCACTAACACCGCCCCCGATCCCCTGTAAACGAACACTATCCCCCGTTGCCGTCTCCTCGGACCATGGCAAAATGCCTTCAAGCATTAAAGATTGATGGGCCCCTGTGTCCCTCAATATCCTAACCGGTCTCCGGTTAGTCGAGGCTCCATCCAGTGACACAAACCCCTCTGAAATAAATGGTTGGTAACCCTTTTGATGGCGATTTCTTACGCTAGCCATCGCATTCGGAGTTGTAATAGTCGGACTCCGCTCTGGGTTGTCCCTTTTCATGAGGTAACAACTGGACATCAAGTGTCCAGGTTTCTTGCAAAACGCGCAAGTAGGCCCGGAGGAAAAACTCGGGGTCTGCCTCGGGCCCCCCGAACTATAAGTTTGTCTTGGGCCCGTATCCCTCTGATTTCGAACCGGTGGGGTATCATAGTTGTCCCCATAATCATCTCGAGGCCGCCGCCATGTATGGTCGTTCTCTGCACCTGCTGTTCCCCACCTCCCCTGCGGAGATCTAGGCGAGGAGTTAGGTTCGTGGACCCCTATTCGGTGGGTTAAGGCATAATCATCTGCCATGGTGGCTGCGTCCCACAACTTTGGTACTTTCTTTTCCTGCAGGTACACTTTGATGTCCTCGTGGACACACTGCTGGAATTCCTCCACCAGGATCAAGTCCCGCAATGTCTCGAAGTCTTTCCCGACTCCTTTTGACTCACACCACCGATCAAACATGTTTTCTTTCACTCTGGCAAACTCCACATGGGTCTCACTCTCCCTCTTCCTGGCATTCCTGAATTTTTGCCTGTAAGCTTCCGGAACCAACTCATACGCTTTGAGGATGTGCGTCTTCAGTACCTCATAATCTGCACATTGGTCCATTGGTAGCGCCGAATAAATTTCCTGAGCTTTCCCCACCAGCACACTTTGCACGAGTATGGTCCAGGCTTCCTCCGGCCAGTTTAATTGTCGAGCCACTTTCTCAAAGTGTGGAAAAAATTTCGCGACTTCTTTTTCACTGAACGGTGGAACCAGCCTCACATGTCTGCCCACATCCCAGGTTTTCTGGTTAGGTGTCGACCCCGTCAGCAAGGGTGGTGCCTCTCCCCGTTCTCTCATTAACTCCAGCTCCTTGAATTTGATTTCTTGCTGAAGCTCCATGTCACGTTCCTTTAATTCCCTTTCCGCTTTTCTCTCCTCTGCTTCGAGTTCCCTTGCAGCTCTCCTCTCCTCTGCTTCTGCTTTCCTTTCCTCTGTTTTCATCCTTTCCTGGAGTTCTCGTTCCACTCTCCTTTCCTCTGCTTGTTTCTCTTCTCTCCTCTCTTCTGCTTTCCTTTCTTCTTCTGCTCTTTCCTTTTCTGCTTTCCTTTCTTCTTCTGCTCTTTCCTTTTCTGCTTTCCTTTCTTCTTCTGCTCTTTCTTTTTCTGCTTTCCTTTCTTCTTCTTTAATCCGTTCCTGGCTCCGTAATTGCAACTCCAGTTTCCGGAGCTCAACATCTTCTGGTTCTTCGGGTAGCCACTCCCAGGCTAACTCGTCCCATGTTCCTAATCCCACCATAGATTGTATCACCGTGGCCTGCAACTCTGCCTTCCTCAAATTAGTTCGGACCTCCAAGTTAAAATGTTTGGCCAATTTCAAGAGGTCCGACTTTAGCAACGCTCGGAACTGTGCCTCACTCGGGGTTATCCCAAAGTTCTGTGCCACAAACGCCATGGTGTCTATCGTTACCACCTGTTAACCTTCACCCAAGACTTTACCCCAATTTCTCAAATTTTTTTTACCAATTAATAATTAATTAATAAATTTTAATTAATAAAAAATTATTATTTTATTATTTTATACCATTTTAAATCCCGGA
This sequence comes from Myxine glutinosa, assembly GCF_964187855.1. Taxonomy (NCBI): domain Eukaryota; kingdom Metazoa; phylum Chordata; class Myxini; order Myxiniformes; family Myxinidae; genus Myxine; species Myxine glutinosa. The sequence goes on along the minus strand of NC_136274.1, from coordinate 66,566,559 downwards.
CGAGCCCCCAATTCTGTTACGTGGTCCCCTCGGTGAATACCTGGTCTCGGTGACCCCCGGACCGTGAGAGGAACTTCGCCAGAAAGCTGTATTATATATGCGCTTTCGCCACGCAATCCAGATGAATTTCACCCAAGAGACAACTGACGTTCAAGGATATATTTCAATGGGAATGACCATACAATTGCAATGACACAACCACGGAGATTTTCCCCGAGCAATCAACCATATACAACCATCAACAATTCCCAATTCACAAGCACTTTCCTATGAGTAAGATGGCCATCTTATATACGTGTGTCCCGGTGAGTACTCACGACACCCTTTTGGTCTCGGTCCCGCACAATGTCTCTGGGCCCCTCCTGACCAAGATGATGGTCGCCGTCACCGCACTCGGGCGGTTGAACGAACCCCGGGTGGACGTGTTTCCACCGGGCAGGTATCGTACCAGGCACCGTGGCTGCAGCCCCTCGTGGCCACGCGAAGCGGATACGGTAAAGCAAGCCAAACCCCACGCCGCTTGCAAGGCGCGTTAGGCCCCAACGTGCGACCCGCACGCGTCTGTTTGGACGGTGCCGCGAACGAGGCCAGACGCGGGGTCGATGCACGGCCCCACGTCAACTTGCCGTCTCCACCGGGCAGGTACACGTCCCGGTCTTTCCTCTCGCCAGACAGGCTTCGGATCGGAACGCCGCTTTTCCACGCAGCGCAAGGTCGATCCCACCTTTTGTCGGAGCGGGGCGAGGAAGAATACTACTCGTCCCTTTTCTTCCTCGTGTCTTTTTCTCTTCCGTTTCCGGTCACTTCCGTTTCCGGCCACTCCCTCAGAAGGGCTCCTGACCCTCCAACCACAACAACTACACAACAACTTAATATACTACACACGGATAAGCAAAGACCTGAATGGTAATTCACATACATTCACATAAATATGTAACAGTATATATATATATAAATATAGGGGCCTCCCACAAATAGGGGCCTCCCACATCAGTGTGAGAAATCTCTGAGGATATCCCAGAGACTCAATAGCTCAGTGGGCTGTCACCGCGTGAGTGATGAGGTTCCTGGGTTCGAGTCCTGGGTTGTCAGAATTTTTTCACACCAGCCCGACGCGGGACTTATTTTTCCTGTTTATTTAATATCTCAAAGACCGTAATGCTGCATCAACCATCCCCTGGTGTCATTTACAGAATACCAGAAGTGTCCATGTACAACACTCTTCCAAATGAAGCAGACAGGTACAGAGACACCAGTAGACAGGCAAAGTATATAGAGCTGCCATGTCTCCTCTATTCATCTGAAGCAATGTCCAATTGCACCATCTTCACTTAATCCTAGAGATCAAATGGTATGATCATCAATGTGACAAATGCAGACATTCTGAAACATGCCAAGTGAAGAGACTATGACAACTGGAGTGGGTGGGACACAGAGTGAGAATTGAATGACCATCGCAAACCTAAAGCTGTGTTCCTCAGAGATCTCTCATCTGATAATCGTTACCGAGGTCACCCAAATGTGTGCTACAAATACTGCCGAAAATGACACAATTGCAGCCAGCATCCCATTGGAGAGCTTTCAGGAAACTACAAAGTGTAGATCAGCATGGCATTGTTGGCACCATGCAGTTTGGCAAGGTGCAAAGAACGCTGAGTCCAAGCAAAACTTGCTAAGAGAGGCCGGATGGCAGAGGCCACATGGGATACTGCAACTCGGGCAAAGAAAATCTATCTCCAACAGAATAGAATTCTCCTGGCATAAACGGATGTGCAACCATCGCCCGGAACACTCCCTCCTAACCCCCCCCCCCCACCCCGCCTCCCCCCCCCCATTTTTGATATCCTTGTCAAACACAAACAGCAAGTACTATATATATATATAGTACATATATTATACAGTGCATTCAGAAAGTATTCAGACCCCTTCTCTTTTTTCACATTGTTATGTTTATGCTGAAATCGTTTAAATTCATTTTTTCCCTCATCAATCCACATTCAATACTCCATAATGACAAAGACAAAACATGCTTTTAGAAAGTTTTGCATATTTATTAAAAAGAAAAAACTGAAATATCACATTGACATAAGTATTCAGACCCTTAACTCAGTACTTAGTTGAAGCACCTTTGGCAGCGATTACAGCCTCGAGTCTTCTTGGGTATGACGCGACAAGCTTTGCACACCTGGATTTGGGGATTTTCTGCCATTCTTCTCTGCAGATCCTCTCAAGCTCTGTCAGTTTGGATGGGGACCGTCGGTGGACAGCCATTTTCAGGTCTCTCCAGAGATGTTCGATTGGGTTCAAGTCAGGGCTCTGGCTGGGCCACTCAAGGACCTTCACAGAGTTGTCCCTAAGCCACTCCTGCGTTGTCTTGGCTGTGTGCTTAGGGTCATTGAACGCTGGAGTATCAGAAGAGTTGGAAGATGAACCTTCGGCGCAGTCTGAGATCATGAGCACTCTGTTTCAGGTTTTCATAAAGGATATCTCTGTACTTTGCTCCATTCATTGTTCCCTCAACTCTGACCAATCCCCCAGTCCCTGCTGCTGAAAAACACCCCCACAGCATGATGCTGCCACCACCATGCTTCACCGTTGGGATGGTATTGGGCAGGTGATCAGTGGTGCCTGGTTTCCTCCAGACATGACACTCAGAATTGAGGCCAAACAGTTCAATCTTGGTTTCATCAGACCACAGAATCTTGTTTCCCACAGTCTGAGAGTCCTTTAGGTGCTTTTTTGCAAACTCCAAGCGGGCTTTCATGTGTCTTTCACTGAGGAGAGGCTTCCGTCTGGCCACTCTGCCATAAAGCCCAGATCGGTGGAGTGTTGCAGTGATTGTTGTCCTTCTGGAAGTTTCTCCCATCTCCACACAGGATCTCTGGAGCTCAGCCAGAGTGACCATCGGGTTCTTGGTCACCTCTCTTATCAAGGCCCATCTCCCCCGATTGCTCAGTTTGGCGGCCAGCTCTAGGAAGAGTCCTGGTTGTTCCTAGATTCTTCCATTTAAGAATTATGGAGGCCACTGTGCTCTTGGGAACCTTCAATGCAGCAGAAATTTTTTTGTCGGCTTCCGCAGATCTGTGCCTCGACACAATCCTGTCTCTGAGCTCTGCAAGCAGTTCCTTCGAACTCATGGCTTGGTTTTTGCTCTGATATGCATTGTCAGCTGTGAGACCTTATATAGACAGGTGTGTGCCTTTCCAAATCATGTCCAATCAATTGAATTTACCACAGGTAGACTCCAATAAAGGTGTAGAAACATCTCAAAGATGATCAAGACAAATGGGAGGCACCTGAGCTAAATTTCAAGTGTCATAGCAAAGGGTCTGAATACTTATGTCAATGTGATATTTCAGTTTTTTCTTTTTAATAAATTTGCAAAAGATTCTAAAATCCTGTTTTCTCTTTGTCATTATGGGGTATTGAGTGTAGATTGATGAGGGAAAAAATGAATTTAAACGATTTCAGCACAAGGCTGCAACATAACAAAATGTGAAAAAAGTGAAGGGGTCTGAATACTTTCTGAATGCACTGTGTATGTGTGTGTGTGTGTGTGTGTGTGTGTGTGTGTGTGTGTGTGTATATATATATATATATATATATATATATATATATATATATATATATATATATATATATATATATATATATATATATATGTATGTATAAGTATATAGCCCGCGATATACTGCATATATATATATATATATATATATATATATATATATATATATATATATATATATATATATATATATATATATATATATTGTAGCGGATCCGGGGGTCGGCGCTCCCCTTACCAAGGGGGGGGGGTTAATCCCGTCTTTTAAACTGGCCGATCCCCCAGCCCTGGAAATTATAACGCTCCTCCGCGGTCGAGATTAGCCAGGGTGATTGGTCAAGATTGGCTTCAGACCTTCAGATTTTTGGTTTCAGACCAGGTCACTCTACTCTGGACATGCTGCTTCTGCTGTCTCAACAATGGATGGAGGTCCTCAATGCCAAACAGGAAATCAGAGCTGTCTCCCTCAACATATCACGTGCCTTCGATACGGTCTGGCACCCAGCTCTGCTCACCAAACTCTCCTCCTATGGTATCCATGGAAATCTCCATGCATGGCTTGCGGACTGCCTCTCTGGTCATAGTCAACGTGTGGCCCTGCATGGATTTCTCTCAACTCCCCTTCCTGTTCAGGCTGGAGTTCCCCAAGGCAGTGTTCTGGGCCCTGTGCTTTTTCTGGTCTTTATCAATGATCTCTCCGACTCTCTGGAAAATCCTCTCTATCTCTTTGCTGATGACTCCACTCTCTGCCGCTCCATTCCTCTGCCCTCAGATCGGCAGTCTGCAGCCTCCTCACTCTCTGAAGACTTGGACAAAATCACAGACTGGTCAAACAAGTGGAACATGTCTTTCAATCCTGACAAATCTCACACTCTTACTATGTCTCTCCGAAAAGATCGACTGGACAACCCTCCCATCTACTTTCTCAACAATCCTCTCCAAAAAGTTTTGTCGCTCAAGCTTTTGGGTCTCACTATCTGCCATGATCTTTCTTGGGAAAACCACATTTCCAAGCTGGCCTCCAAAGCCAGTCGCCGACTGGGCATCCTCCGTCGTGCGAAGTCCTTCCTCGGCACACTTGAGCTCCTCACCACATACAAGGCTTTCATCCGCAGCTCAATGGAATACTGTTCTCCCCTATGGGCCGGTGCTCCTGCCTCACACCTTGCTCGGCTTCACGCTGTCGAAACCAAAGCTTTCAGAATTATTGGAATCTCCCGCGATGAAGCTATCTCTGAGGGCCTTTCACTCACTCACCGCAGGCAGGTAGGTGGTCTTTGTCTTCTACCGACTCCTCTCCGGCCTTGCTCCCCCAGCTCTCTCTGTGCTCTGTCCCCCTAATATTCCTACAGGTCGCACAAGATCTGCCAGCAACACTCTTATGGTTAAACTGCCGAAATCCCGGCTCTCTGCTCACCTTCACTCTTTCATTCCTCTTTTCTCCCGCCTCTGGAACAAACTCCCTCACTCCCTTCAATCCCACTCGTCCCTCCAGGTCTTTAAAACAGCTGTTCACCACCATCTCTTATCTTCCCCCATCCAAAACCTTGATCTTTTCTACCCCCGCTAATTCACCCCAGATCCACCTTGTTTGAAATTCCAACTTCTTTCCTGGAAGTCCTGGCAGTGTCCATATGTTTTATACCTCTCCCACCCCTCCCCCCTTCCCATGCCCCCCCCCCCCAATGCCCTCTCCCTCTCACAGATCTCTCGATGTCTTCATGTTTCTCGGTCCCTGCTCTCAAAATAATGTTGTGTTTGTGTCCTTCCTCCTCTCTCCCCATCTTGTCTACCGCTCCCGATGTTATATGTTTTATGTGTCGGTTTGTCTTTCTGTGTGATTAATGTTCGCTCTTTCACGAGCCTCGATCTTGTATACAAAAAAAACAAACAAAAAAAAAAGATGGATTCCAAAATACCTGCGTGCCAATCCCTCCGCGAAGTCGGGAAATAATTCCCGCTCGAACCACGGACAGGTGGAAATTGCCGAGCGGTTTAGCAATCCGCGAATCGAGCCGTAAGCAAAAAGACTAACCCGATTCTGAGCGGTTCTAATCGTGCCACGTATACTCAATTGAGAAATCTCTGTTCTTCCTACATTTTGGTTTCCTCTCCATCTGATCGTTTTAGAGATTTATTAGTTATGTACAAAAACCCAAAGAGGAAACGAAAGAAGGGCATGTACAAGGGAAGAAGAAGAAGCAGACACAGGGCAACCTCATACAGTCTTAATTAACACGCCCAGGACAACACAAACAGACTTACACGAAAGGGGAATAGCAGGGAGGAAGGTCCAAGCAGATGGGCCAGCGTTGGCTCCGGCCCCGGTTCACGCAACACTCTGGTCCACGCTCCGGTTCCGCGGCGAAACCCGGCAGGCAGCGTGGTTGGTATTGTCGGCGCGAGCGGACCTTACATGCGGGGGGGTTCATATATCGGGGAGGAATTTCGCCTTTAAATTGGAGGAATCGTGACGCGTGCCTCGTGACTCTCCAATGGTGCCACTCTCCCCGGCAGTCTCTCAGACTCAGCAGGCTCCAACTCCAACCGACTCGTGTCTCCCACTCCCTCTCTAGAAGTAGTCCCACGCGAGCACGTAATATAAGCGCTCGCGTATCAAGCCGCGAACTTTTAGGACACACCCACCGGTGAGCTCGCCTCCGCCTGGTTGGTCGCGAGGGCTCAACGACTCGGCCCTTAACAGGGCTACGCCTCGCTCCGATAACTCCTCCCCCTTTTTGTCCGCTCTGACCGCATGGTTAATGGCGTTTGGAGCGAGCGTTGCGGCTGGCAGAGGCGCGCAATACAATTTGGAGAGGGGCCAAGCCGCAAAATGAACGGGATGAAAAAGGGCCTATAGCGATGTTCACTGTTTATAAACAAACCCATGATATCCGCGCATGCGCAGCAGCCTGGTTGACAAAAGCGGTGTTTTCGTTTTGCACAATGGCGTCGCTCGACACACATGTGATCGTTTCGGAGTATTTTAATAGTCTTGACACTGTTGCAAAATCTCGGTACAAATCGAAGTTGAGTTTTAGGAATGGCGAGGATATTCTTCCGGCTCCATTTGCATTGAAAGGATGGCAAAACAATCCATCTTGCTGGCCAGATTTGAACTACGGCGACGTGTACATGTACTTGATCGACACACCGGGTATCTACACAAGGGAATCACTGAAGGCATTCAGGTCACTAGAGGCATACAATTTTTTTTTAAGTGGTCATGTGAAGCCACTGTGGTATCATGCGATCAGGAATGATGTACCATTCTGCTTTATCAAAGGCAAAGGCATACCATCACAGCGTCTCAACAACAAACCTCATGAGGTCTGGGTGTGTGTGGGGAAGAAGGAAGCTTCTGTCTACTGTGCACATTGTACATGTATGGCTGGGTGAGTGATAAATATTGCCTTTTGAAGTTTGTCAATTACATACATTGTGCAATATTTATGAGTTTTGATTAAACAAAGAATGATGTTGTTATTGTGTGCCCACTCCAGGTTGGGAGAAGTTTGCAGCCACGTCGCTGCAGTGCTTTTCAAAATAGAAGCCGCAGTGAAGCTGGGATTAACACAGTCGTCTTGCACAAATGAAGCATGTCAGTGGAACAAGACATTCAGAGAAAAGGTGCCTGTCCAATATTTAAAACATTCGTGTTTCAGAGATTATTTTATATTGTTGTATTTTGATCACAGTTTGTTTGACCCTCGTACTATTTGTTTGTACATATTTTTTCAGTTGAACCCCAAGTCTGTGGTCGACTGCAAGGATTTGCTCAAACGTAACCGCCAGAAAGAAGTCAAAACTGTTGTATGCCAGCCCAGACAAACACTCCCTGATTTGGATATGCTAAAAGATCCTAAAGCTGTCTGTCCAAATGCAGCATTTTTTAGCCTCATTCCAAAACTGGACGCCGAAGAGACAGATTCCGCTACTGAAGAGGAAGGCGAGATGTATCTACCTGAGCCCCTAACCTCACTGTACAGGGAGGAGTATTCCTCTTGGTCACAGTCTGAGCTCCAGGCAGAGTGTGACCAGCTATATTGCAGGTTGACCTCAATAACCTGTGACCAGATTGCACAACTGGAGAAAGTTACCAGGGGTCAGGCTGTGTGTCCTCTCTGGTCGGAGCAGAGGAGGGGTCGCATTACTGCGAGTATTGCACATGAAGTTTTCACAAGGAAGTCAACGACTGCACCTGGTCTGCTTGTGAAAATAATCATGGGCTATGATTCGAGAAATCTAGAGAAAGTGCCTGCTATAAAATGGGGATTAGACAACGAGTCAAAAGCGAGGGACGCTTATGTCTGCACAAAGACAGGGGCTCAGCACAAGAACATTAGTTGCCGACTCTCTGGGCTGGTTCTGGATAAGGACCGGCCATATATTGGAGCGTCTGTGGATGGGATTGTGACATGTGATTGCTGCCAACCAAGGGTGCTTGAAATAAAATGCCCTTACAAACACAGAGATGTCTCTACGCTTGAGACCGCAAGAAATGCTCAACAGTTCTGTCTGGATGTTGATGGCACTCTCAAAGAGTCCCATCCTTATTACACACAGGTGCAACTCCAGATGTTAGACAATGAATTGCAAGTTGCAGATTTGTGCGTTTTCACAAGCAAGTCATTACATGTTGTGGAAAATATTCCTTTCAATGCACTGTATGTGAATTCTGTTGTGGAAAAATGCCAATCATTCTTTTTGTGTGAACTGCTTCCTGAATGCCTAACACGGAGCTTGGAAGAGTAAGAAGATTAGAACGAGGCAATTCAAAGCACAGAGGAACAGCTATATTGTATTTGATTATTGTGCATGTACATGTTTACCAGTTTTGTATTTATTAAAGTTCCGTTTGTCGATCTCAAGTTTGTCATATGAGCTTCCGTGCAATAACAAAGCAACATATTTTGTTCAATATAAAATAATTTTTTATTTAAAAAAAATACCAAAAAGGTTCACTGATACACAAGTGAATACAAGGTCATGCAACAAAGCAAACAGTCTGTCAATGAAATTAAAAACATACCATTCATAGATGAATACAATTTTGTACAAACATGAGAAGAGGCTGAATAATCTTGTTTTGTGACCAGTCAACAAATAACAGTGTGATATCTGACTAATCTGGGCATCTATCTGACTAATCTGGGGTGCAAATTGGTTATCGCTGCTGCTATCATAACCATGTTATCAATGTGTGGCACAAGAGACAGGGGTACAATATTTGCAATTAGTTAAAAAAATTTCAACCTCTCCATCATGTGTTCGATGTGTATCCTCACTCGAGCCAACCTACGAGACATTTCCACCTCCTTCATTGCGAGCTGCTTTTTGCCCCTGGTAAAACCTGGAATGGCTAGACGAGCACCTCTTATTGCCAGTTCTTCTTTGATAAGAAAACCTCTGTCAGCTAAGACTTGGTCGTCATATTCAATTAGATCCAAAAACCCTGACATTTGAGTTATCATTTTGTCTGACACCCTCCCTCCAAATGCTTTCGATATAAATGATACACCCCCAGCTGGATTTATGCCAACTAATATTTTCAGAGTATTGTGATGCTTGTAGTTTGACCAAGTATGTGCCCGCATTGTCAGATTACGCGCCCTCTCACAAAAGATCTCGGTACAATCGATTAATTATCACTCTACATTTCGAATATGATGGTTTAAATACAGAGGGGAGTGTCCGAATAACATCATCCTTTCCAGGCCATCTGACTAGGAAGCATAACTTTTGGGCTATTTCTGGCAACCCATCATTAATCAATTTAGACACCAACGAAGTAGATACATTAAACCTAAAAGCCAAATCTTGATTGAGTAGACCAAGTCTAAGTTTCATCAATATCATGAGAAAAATGCATGGTTGTGACAAGACTTTGGACGTGGGTAGCACAGGTGCGCAAAGAGCAAGAGCCCACGAAAATACTCCAAAATTTAGGAACCCTGTGAAAAAATTTGTTTTGAACTCCGAATTGCCAGTGACAAGAAATTGTTCATTGAATTGTGCTTGTTGCAGTTTAAGCTTCAGTTCTCTGTTATCCTCTTGGAGCCTCTCAAGTTCCTTGTATAGCATTTTGTTCTCCTTCTGAAGCTCATCACATCGGTCAGGTTCTTTCTGCTGGTCATCACCTGATTGTACAAACAACAAATGGAACGTATGAAAATATTCAAATATTATTAATCAGAAGGGGTTGCTGACACTCAAGGTTGATGATAATTGTACTAACCGTCCACATTTATTTCTTCAATTGGAGGACTGGTCTCTTCACAAGGGGCAGCTGGAATACTCATGGATAGTTCCAGGAGGATCTCAGCACCTTGCAACTGATCTGTTCTTGTTCTCTCCCCCTCTTTTTCCACCTTGTTTTTTGTTTCAGCACGCTGCTTAGTACGTAAGTGCCTTTTTTTCTTCTTCACTGAACGCTCCAGCTCTCCATTCTCCATGTACCCCATCAACAAATTAGGAACGAAATCTGGGTCATTGGAGATGTCGTTGGGTTTACATGAAAGCCAACGAAGCTCTGTTAGAAAATTAAACAAACAAAACAAACCAAAATGACATGCAACCTCTTTTCTTCCTAAAATCAACACAAAGTTAATAACAAAAAAACCTGTAAATTTCACAAACCTGACAAGAAATGTGTACAAACACGAGTGTGCGCTGTTGGGTTCCATTGTTTTCTCCGAATGTCATTTATCCAAGCCGATCGTTTGGGTTCTTTCTCTGGAATTCTATAGAAACTTATTCCCGAGTTCTTTTCAAATCTATTTGTGCAATTAACAACACAGCAGATCACAGGCATTGTCCTTGAAATGGTGTCACGTCAATGATTGTAAAACTTCACCACTTAAGAGACGGCCAGCATGGTTGGTGTTTTGTCAACCAAAACAAAGAGCGCGGTCAGGTGATCGGGTACGTGACATCACGGTAAACATCGCTATGTTATTTGATTAATGCAACGCAGAGTCAAACTATTGGAAACAGAGCCTTAACTGAAACACATACTAATGAAATAACTGAAGAAGTTCCTATGGTGTCCTACGTATTGCAATATGGACTAACTAGGGTGCGACCTTTGACCTTTGTAAAATGGGAATATTTACAGGGAATTATTTACAAGGGATTATTATTTACAAGTGACGGTTCTGAAAACCGTAACAGTATATTGTTGTGGATATGAGGATTGTGTTTTTTAAATTGTGTTTTTTTTATTGCTTTATTCTGGACCCCCCTGCCTCCAGTCTGTGTATAAAGGTCAAAGGTCGTTCCGTAGTTATTTCATAAACAATCACGTTAGCCAATCATAGGTTTCCTCCTTGTTGGTAGTTATTTCCTTATTCTGTGTATTAGGCTAAGGATTTGTCTTCCATTAATTGACACTCCATTGCACCGAATTCAAATAAATAGATCCCCTTTCATTCCCATTCCCAAAGCCTTTCCTGCCAACCGCATTTGCTGCAGCTGTGGGTTGTTGTTTTCACCGCGACTCCATGAGCCACGAGGTAGGCTTGGAGAAGAAGGGGGAGGAGCCGCCGAATCCTGGGCGTGCCCGCCCATCGTCATCAAGGGCGGAGCCAAAGGAGGCCGTGCGAACCAACCGGCAAGGCAGTAAGCGACCCGGTAGGCGTGCCGAGAGAGCTCGCGGGGAGAGGGCGAGGCGCGCTATAAAACGCGTGCGCATGCGTCAGAACGGGTGTTGTCGGTGGACAGAAGTGCGCGAGAGTGATGAGAAGGAGGCCACGTGAGAAGTGCAAATAAAGGGTTGCGAGAAGTGCGAAACCAGAAGTGCGCCAGAGACGGCAGAGGAGTCCAAGTCCAGAAGTGCAAAGAAAGAGTTCTGCAGAGAGCCGCTTCAACCAGCTGCGTGAAGCCCTGACGGGGCAGCGAGTGACCCTGCCGGTGTGCGGTGTAAAGCCGAATATAAGGAGCTGCCGGCTCCTCGCTTCCCGCCCGGAGTGGACCTGCTCGCTGTGCCCTGTGATTCCACCTGCTCAGCCCTCC